>NC_079910.1:5029735-5629735 GCF_024868665.1 Triplophysa rosa
GGACGCAATATCTGGGGACATAAATGAATCATGATTGAATGAATGACATGTGGCACAGATTTAAAGATCTCAAGAGCAAAAAGTCTACTTCGGTCGAGACTAGAACATTGACAAATGTTGGAGGCTTCCTGGCTGGTGACTGACAGGGCAATCATATTCATTTCACATCCGCAAGCAATGCCTCGCTGGGTGCTATTAATTGAAACGCAATTGCTGGAGAGAAAATGAGTCGGAAAGAGAGAACTGCTCCTATCAAGTCCACATCACAGCAATTAAACCAAATCCTGCCAGCGTCTGCGCATGACTGATATGAACGGCGGCTCGTCTCGACAAGAAAAAGACACAAAGTATACTATAGGAATCTGAATGAATGAGCAAAGAGAAGCTATTCATTTGAGCTTTGATTTCACGGCTGCGCTCGGAAACGGCTCGCAGTTCCGAACTGTGCAATCACGATTGGCGTATTCACAATTGTTGGCTGTCAACTCGGTGCAGGTTTATATGCCCGCGCAGTTCCCCGAGAGACCGTGAGCTAAAACAATACAGAAAGAGTTCATTAGCGACGTGATTGACAGCCACCGTAGAGACGGACAAAACTCACCGTTCACTCCCTACGTCAAGAGGCTCTCCAGCTGGGCCGAGCACGGACGCGACCCCTGCCGGAGAGCAAGTCTACGCCTATCACCTCACGGTTCATCTGAGACCAGAAAAATTCCCCGACAATCCACACATGCATAATGCATAGTGACTGCAGCACACACGCTCAGAGAACCCTCTGCTGCCATTCATGCAGGAGGACAGGTAATTCATGCTTACTGCGTCTATGGAAATACAGTATATTGCTGTTGTCGAGGCTGTGTGTTTGTGAGTCTTTGGAGATGACATTTCTCGAATCCTAGTAAGTGTAGCTCGTGTCGGCCTCATTCAAGGTTTCTATTGCGTTTGTTCTGCATAAGATGAATTGAGCTCTGTGTGTTGAGATGTCTTTTTTTAAAGGCTAATTCACACAGATCCAACATTGGATATTGGAATAAATATAATATTGTTGTGCACTAAAGCACTCAGTTACCTTTCAAAGAGCAAAAACGAAATAATAGTGACGTCAACAGATTGCATGCATGACACCCGTTGTGAAATATAGGCCTGCTTCATTTGTCTTCTTCAAACACCAAATGCATATATGTCATCAATGTCATTAGAACGCAGAGGGAATAAAAGACTACTTAAAGAGGCAGTAATTGCACTTAAAACATTAAAGGGATAGTTCATCCCAAAATGAAAATTCTGTTTTCATTTATTCACGCTTTTTTCATTTCAAACCTGTATGACTTTCTTTCTTCTGCAGAACACAAGAGAAGATATTTAGTAGAATGTTGGTAACCAAACAACAGCGCAACCCATTCAAGTCTATGGACACAAAATCAATGCAAGTCAATGTTCAGTTGTTCAGTTACCAACATTCTTCAAAATATCTTATTTTGTGTTCTTCAGAGGAAAGAAAGTCATACACGTTTGAAATGACAAGAGGTTGAGTAAACGATGACAGAATCTTAATTTTTGGGTGAACTATCCCTGCGTTCAAAATGTATATGTTTGTTGTTTTTCACAGTGTGCAAGTTTGTTCACGCAATGGGAACACGACAGTTCCCAACATTCTAAATCCAATTCATAATCTCGCTGGCATTTGTCGGATCAGTGTGAATTAGCCTTTACGCAACAATACAGAGATGGCTGTCTGTCTACTAGAGAATAATGCCTTCTTTAAGATGTTATGTGACATAAGACAGTAAACCAGTTTGGCTGCCTGGTAAGTAGAATCTTTAAAAACATGTTTTGGTATAGAAAGCAGTGAAATCATGAATCAAGTATATTTTACATATCGTCGTCCTTCCAAAACCTCAGATGTCCAAATTTGCGTTTTTTCAGAAAATGGAAAAAAATGATGTACTTTTTAAAGGATGAAATACTGTGTTGTCATACTTTTTATTGGTTTGATATTTGTAAAACCCATACATAAAGGTTGACTAATAAAGAATGATTTATGGCAAAAACTAAAAATCACAAAATATGTAGATACAAGGTTTCAGGAGGAAAGCAGCGATATAAAACATGTCTATGAAATAAGCAGAGGGTAGAATCAGCTGCATCGATGAAGATCTTTGCATGCAGGACTTCTGGTCTGTTTCTCAAACCAACTCGACAACTGAACGATTCAGAGGAAGCCAGACCCGAGTGGCAGAGGTTGGACTTTTCTGAATAAGTGCTGGTTCTTTATTAAGAAGAAACATATGTAGTGTCGGGGCACCCATGTGTGAAATTCAATTCTTATCCTGAAATGGCGTTTTTAATAGAGCAGCACTATCACAGAGGAATCAGCTCGGCTTTGCTCTGCAGTGTAGCACAGAGCGCTCAGAGAGCCATTGGACTGTTCCTCCAGCTCCTTTAAACCCTTCTAAGTCAAATCCTTCTAATAAGTCTGCGAAGAAATTGTTGAATTCGGATTTGCAAAGGCACCTGTGCTGGCAGAATTAAATGTTTGCGAATGTATCTCTGTGAATTCAGGTACAGCAAAAATAATGTTGAGCATGTACGTGGATTTTATTTATCTTTTAAATGCCGCCTTGTTATTTTCAGAGTAATTGGATATCCTAATTTATATTTAACATGGCCTTATATATAATATATACAGCAGCAGTGCTTTAAGGGTGACGGATTTAAAGATTTACAGCTGAATTTAAATTTAAAGATGTCTAACGGCTAAATCAAAATGAAGCACCACTACATAAATATATAATATATATATATTGTATGTGCATATAACTCTTATATATATATATACACGTATATACGTACATAAATACTAAAATATATACATACAAATACGAAACACTCTAGTTAACCTCACTAGTCGTCCAACAACTAGTCTACTACTGTCCATCCCTACTAAATAGCAAAAATGCATGTTTGAATGTAACATACGTGGCCATCTTTCAAAATGAATGCCAAGAATTTATCATTTCATGACTGACAATTCTTCAGACTGACAATGTCATACTGTTCACGTGAGCATGTGCTGCATCTAGCTGGATGGAGAAAAAGGAAAAATTTTGTCCTAGACTCCTGACAACTCTGCCCTTTTTCCACTGGAGGAGGAAGAGGAGAACAGCAAACAGGAGATGACAGGAATCTGAAAAGCCTGTATTTATTATTTATTCTCTGTATCTGCTGATGTGGGTCATGGCCAGCAGAGAAAAAGAGAGAAACAGAAAAACAAGAAAGACAGAAAAAACACACTATAGATCCAGGAACGGTTTGTCCCGTAGGCTAAGCAGGCAAACCATGTTAGCTTTATCAAGTTCACCCTCAAATGAGGCGAATGGTAAAGTGACCCGGACTTTAAGGACACCATCTGTGTGTAGCACGCTCGTCTTTAAAACACTCAAAGTGCTGATGGCGCAGTGTGAGAGGAAGAGAGTCTGATCAATAGGACAGATAGAGCCGGACAGCTAATAAACAGTAAAGCCCAGGAGAATGGGGGCATGAAGAAAAGATCATTTGATTTGGTGGAGGAAAACGTTTATTTAAATGAGACTGAACTGTGACCGGCTATGAACGGCATGTTATGGCTAAAGGTGATAGACAGTGTTGGGATAATTGGATTGCTTCGCAACGTCTCCTAACCGGGCATGACAAAGTGTCAAAAGCTTTCTCTTCAATGTTAATCTGAGTTTCCGTCTCACGACATGGACAAATGGCAGGACATTTTGTCTGTCACTTAGTTTCGACTTAAGCAGCATTACAACGGGTAGCCCCACCCAGAAAAAAACTCAAAAGTTCTACATCCTGTGTACATTTAACACGACATACAGTATATACTACATACAGCAAAAAGTGATGTCATCCAAGTGTCACATTTAGTGGGGACAGACAATCACATTACTGTGATGCACCTGTGAAGACACAAATACAGTATGTGCATTTCACAATTAAATCTCTTTTTGGAAGAAATGAGTTGAAAATCTGCTCACAGCAAACATTGCACTACAGTAATTACGTTCACATCAATGTGTAAACGAATCACACAACTCACTTTCTAATCTTTTCTTCAAAAGCAACAATGTAACATAATGTGCAATGCTATACTGAAACTAAAGTCGTACATGCATCATGTTTGTTTACCAGTTTGCTTCAAAGCTCCTTGTTTGTCCTACTTTTTAGTTGTTTTGTGTCTCATGTACTGCACACAATCATAAATGTCATGAATCTTGAATTCAATCTAAACAAATCTTTGCGTTGTTGGTGGAACTTTCTGTCATTTAGCATAAAGAATAAACATTTAGAATAAACAGCTTTTTCTATTTTACATTTTTAAATAAAAATTCATTTTTATCAGGATATATTTGTGTAAGCGCATTTTCCTGCACCAATTACAATTTATTAGGCACATCTGGTGATGGCATTACCAACCTGGGGCCGGTTGCATAAAACTGTTTCGTCTAATTTCTTCTGTTAAGACTATAGTGTTTACTTTTTAAGTCAGTTGCATAAATATTCGTTGGGTCTAATTTAAGACAAAAAATTAAGACTGTTAGCCCCCTGGCTAACTTTTCGTTACGATCTATGTTGTCATGGAAACCAATAAACTGTCAACTGCTCTAGATTAAAAAATGGTCTGACTTTGTTTTGTGCTATCCACCTCATTTTTGGACGCGGAAGTAAGCGATGTGATGTACTTCCTTTTTGTCTTGAGTCTTCCGTTTTATTAGATGGCCGGTGGAAAACAATGTGTCGCTGGAGCACGCTCAAAACACCATTAAAACAGCTCTGGTGAATATTTTTCACATCCGCGATGTATTGCACAGTGGGAAGATGAAGTGGCCTGATATATCATATGAAGATATATTCAATTACTCCGTATTTTCTCTCAGAGTTGACGGGTCTTCGATGCGCAACTATAAAAGCACAGAGACGTAACATAACTTACATGCACAGTGGGAAAGTCGGTCAAAATTTGTACCACAAATTCGTGTTTTTAAAAGCAGATGTGAATCCCAGTCAAAGTGGAGCAAACATTCCTGGATCCTTACAACTGATTACAGAAAAATGGAGACGGCTGATTGCTCTTGTTTCGCAAGTCTCCACCGAGCTGCAGCATCCATGACAACTATCTAAAAACAACTCAAAACATACTAACCAATAACTGTCTGTTTTTATGTCTATTAAATAAAAAAGATTTAATGTTGTTCATTCTCTCCCTTGTTTACTTCAGCTTTAATCCTCATAGTAACATGGCCTGGTAAACTAGGCTATCAGTACAGTTTAGCGTGTTGACAAAATGTTAAATGTGATTTGGGTAAAAGCGTCTGCCAAATTAATGAAAATGTAATGTCCTGTAACTATTAACTTAGTCATGCAGCTATGATCAACTGGCAAAAAGTTTTGCTTTAGCCTGTTAAGTTTTAAACTGACATGACAAAAGATATTAGAAACGCAATAGAACTCATTATAATTAAAAAATTTGTCCACACTGGATGCGGCCGGTCGCGTCCGGCGTAGACTCGGTGTAAGACGAGGAAGAGCTTTCAAAGACCAATGGAAGTCTTATGAAAATGCTGGAGATTTCTTTTGTGTTCATCTTTGATGGTTTGTGAAATTGATCGATTTTCTCAGTTACTGTATTCCAAGCCTTACTTTTATGATTATTCGCAATGTAATCACAAAATTTGTCCATTTAAGTTAATTTGGCAGCATTGTATTCCTCTAATATGCAAATATTTTCAGCAAAGAAAAGCTGGGTTTAGCGCCTATACTGTCGGCCATTTTGTTTTAAGTTGTTCAGTGTCTTACTTTTTCTACAATTTAGACTGCCTTTCTAAAGACACCATGGTCTTATTTTATGCAACAGTCTTTCTTCACTGACTTTAGTTAGTTGACTAATTCATAGACGCTGTCTTAAAACCATGTCTATGTTTATGCAACCGGCCCCTGATCTCATGGGAGTTCTTGACTATTTTACAAAGGTGTCATTTCATATGACTTCGTAGGATGTAAAAAAAACATACAATTATTAAAAACAAGCAATACTGAAGCCCCTTACCTAACCCTACTCCTAAACCTAACCATCGCTGGCATGAAAGCAAGATACGAATTAGACACTTTGTAAAATAGTTATGAATTCCTGTGCGATTGTGTTGACTATTACTGATTTTATGTTACAATGTCCATAAACATGAGAGAGCATAAAAAAATCTCAGTCCAGAGATGAGAGCAGACAAGCGCCGCTAAAAGCTCCTGCCTTCAGACCTTGTCAAAACCCTTCAGAACGACAAAGATGGAAATGAACTTCCCGATGGAGACAGGCCTCACATCGCAAGGCTCGGCTCTGCAGTGTTCCCCATACAACCTAGTGTGAACTTGTTACAGATGAGGTGAAGGATTAAAGCCAGTGAGTTCCCTACTGGAGGATTGAGACGCGGTAGCCTCAGTCTGCCTGATTATGTGATTGGATGAGCCGGGGGTAATCTCAGCTGATTGGTTAAAGCCAGGGATTGGTGTCAAAATGGAGGGATGAATCAGAGTCTGGGTACAGACTCAGTGTGTCACCAGAATATGTCAGAGTGACATAAGACCGATAATGATGGACAATATGACCAGAGTTATACTGAGGAAGAGAGAATTGGTTTTCTAATATGAGCCAGACTGTAGTGACAGAGTCTTTCTCATAGGATAGCCACACCCACGGGAAAATCTCATTGGTCTAAAATGCTGTTGTGCATATCTGTGTGCTGTGCCTGTGATTGTGTAGCATCACAATAATATAACACATCATTTTAATTAGTGGTGTTTATAATATTAATATTTAATATATAAAATTACATTAAACTCCAAAAATAAATGTATGATTAATCTAAAGACAAAAATATTATAGATTTGGGAGTGAGCCCCTGTCATGGACCACAAAAAGTAATCACTTAGCAACCAATCAGAACACCCTAACAACCACCTGGCTACAACTAAGCTAGCTAGGCTAAGCTAATCTAGCTACCCAGAACACCATAGCAACAGAATAAGCAATTGCCTGGCAACCATCCACAACACCTCGGTAGAAACGATATGGCAACCCGAAAGAAAGAAATAATAATTGTTTCATATTAATATTTATTAAAAATAAATGTTAACATTATTTTAATATTTTTTATTAATTCTCAATGAGATTAAGAAGAAATTTTTACTGCGTCTCAGACATTTCTCCAGAGAAAAGAACCAGAAATCTCACACATCTCCATTAGAGGTTTAAGAATTATTAAAGATTTCAATTTGAAATAAAACATTTTTCATTAAATTTACCTACAATCTACATTCATTTTATACTTCCATACTCTTTATGTATTTAAACAGTTGTCCTATGTGTTTCTATTTTAATTTATCTTCAGGAGAAACATCTGAGAATAATTTGACGCTTAAAACCACAACTGAGAATTCCATCAAATTTCCGAGCAATGAAATTTTCCTCTGAAAAGCGTCCCTCACATTTACATTCGAAAAGAAAAAATTCTGGCCTAGTCTGCAATTTGTAAAGCTACTGCTGAACAGCACTTATTGAGCTAATGAGCTGCACCTTATCTGTCCGCCGCTTCATCTGGTACTGATGTAAAAAAAGATGAACAGGTTAACGGTTAACAGCTTGACAACAGTTTGTGCTGAAATACCAGGCCGCACAAACACACAAACGAATCGAGGAACTCAGCGTGTGGAAAAAAGAAAAGAAAAACAGAAAAAGCACGGGACACCAGGCCAATGAAATCATTGCTGTCGGCTGTTATGTCCTGGCAGTCATGTCAACCTGTCAAACTGATGATTTAACTCATCCACTTCCTGCGTGTGTGTGTGCGAACATACCCTCAGTTCCCCACAGTGGTGCCTGAAAACTCGCCGCCTGCCTGTCAAACCAAATCCAATCTCCTCATTCCAGAACGGTACAGTTGGGGTAGAAAAAAGCACTTAATCCATTTACTGCAGTGTAACAGCATCTCATCCATCAGGTCCTGGCTGCCAATGGGAAGACTGCACCAATCCCAAGCCAGATTGAGGAAAAAGAGCAAGAGAGAAACCGAGAGATCCATCTTGAGAAGTATGAGAACAGCCTGTGGTTCTCAGGACACACCTGTACACACACTTGCGCGTCGATGTGATCGATGGCTGCTGTGGTCCTGGCAAATGTTACCGTTCATCATACAGGGGACACGTTAAGACTAAAGCATTCAGGTTAAGCTTCCAACGGACAATAATGGACACGCTTAATTACCTAATTTAGCCACATCAGAGAGAATGCATATGTACTCATTTATGCCTCGGTCCAACATGGCTGACGTCTACAATTTATTAAGGGTCATCTTTAAAATATGCAACGTGTCAGAGAGAAGTACTAATGCTGGCCATGCAGGTTATAGTCCAGCTCTTGAGTTCCGATCTTGTTTCCTGCATCTTCTGCTACTGTGCATGTCATTAAAAGAGAAAACTGTAGTTATTAGTTTGGGCTATCAAAGGGCATATATATTATATATAATAGTACACAAGTTGTACTGACTACTTCTAAAATAGGGTTCTGCAGTTACAGTGTGGTGTAGTTTTGTAAGCCAAAGCTTAGAAATGAGTTAGAATTTTAGCACTTCCAGTTTCCTCGTGCTGAAGTCAATGTTTTTAATGGGTTTTTGGTTAAATATCTAGAGTAAGGGCTGTGGTTAGCTCAAGGTATTTTCATATATTATTCTACGACATAAAACACACCCGTAATACTTGACTTGTGATTTTTCAAAGTCTGTGTATATGTCCTATGTACTTTGGGACAATAAATTCTACGAATTTAGGTTTTTGTTCATAAAAAGATGGTATAGAAGGGCAACAATAAATCAACAAAAAGAAAAAAAATTGTGTATTTGTTTAAAAAAAGGTGTATTTTTCTTAATAGCACCATTAAAACAACGTCCCAATTCAGACAATCATTCTTCATTAAACATAACTAATAATTACAGATTTTTGACTTTTTGGTATATTTGATATTTTGAATTTTTATGTGCATTTTGCCAAATTAACCTTCCGTTTACAATCTTGCAGACAACTTTTCACAGTGAGTTAACACAGGCTAATTTATTAGCGCTGTGAATATAGGGCTCCAATCATTTTTGCGGTTGGTACAGCCAATGTACTTGTATTTTGTAATACCATTGGTCCTATATAATTCTTTCTTTTTTGCCTGTACTTTACTTCCCTTTATTTACTGTAAAGCTGCTTTGATACAATGCAAAAAGTGTGAAATGCGTGAAGTGCTATAGAAATACATTTGAAATTAAAGGAACCTCATCAAGGAACGAGCTTTTAATAATTTGGAAGCTTGGTGGTGGTTGTTGAGCGACTGTGGTGTAGTTTGTTTACAGTCAAAGGTTATCTTAGATTGTGCTGGCGACTGTATTTAGGCTTCAAATTTCATAATTGTTCCAGAAGCCTTAGAAAAGAAAGGAACCAGTGTTACTGTATACTAACTTCAGGTTGGCCTACAAAAACACATCATCCCTGCAGCGCTCCATACTTTTATGCATTACAAACTCCCATCAACGTGGTCAAACAGTGTAGACAAAAAATGTGCTTTAACATCATCCTTTGTGTTTCAAAAAATGTAGAGAGCTAAATAGTTTTATGTGGAAAACCAAAGTCTACCTGTGATAATTTAGCTGGTGAGATGCAGCCATGCCTCTCTGCCAGAGGGGAATGCTAACAATTAGCCCCGGAGCTTGGCATGGACGTCTGGGGAGGGAGCCAGCAATTAGACCCAGGGAGAGGCATCCCAGCCAGAGGAGAGATCCAGCGATGAAGCCCTGAGTTTGGCAAACTGAAGAGTGCTACATTACTGCTTGATGTCACACGCCGGCTGCAGCCAGAGGGGCGGGTACTGGCGCGTACTTCCACGCGCTTTCCCGCTCATACACACCCAAACAACGCAGATTCCAAACAGAAAGCTGATTCACAGGACAGATGACTTCAGGGATCTGTGTGTGTGTTAGCGTGAAGGGGGAGGTTAATAGAGAAAATATGAATGTGGATTTCAGACACCTTAGAGTTCTCCTTTCCTGGGAAAAGCGCACAACGGACGTATCAGCATGAGTGCGTTTGATGCCATCAGTGTGGCGTCTTCTCTCTGTCTCTCTCTCTCTGCCTGGCCAAGCATCTGTGAAAGCATAAAAAACCAAGGAAGAGTTACTGAAAGTGACGTGTCTGTCATTAATGTAAATTTTTCTCATCTGCGGCTAACTAACACAGACCACCGCACAAGGTCAGAATAAAGAGACAGCCCCTCTATTTGGCTGAAATATTAAAACAACAACGAACGAGACAGCGCGAGACATCCGTCCTCAATCCCAAACCATTTTTATACTTTAAATCGATTGCCATTACGTGACATTCCTCCCAAAACTTACGAAAGCTTTTGCAGCAGCTGCAGCGGGGCGCAACATTCGTGGTTCTTAAACATCCCAACTGGAATGAGAGACGTTTAGAGGACCTGCCAATTGGTTGAACCGCCGGCGCTTCGCATACCCATCAACTCGTGCGTGAAAACTCGCACGGGGTACATACTGGTGGTGTGTCTATTTTGCCCGAGGAGACATCCTAGTCGAGTATGACTCATTTGTCTCTGTCAAAATGACAGCGCAAGACCCCAAACTATGCAAAACATCCCTAAGATATTGCTGAAACCAAGCGATTCGAAGCAAACGGTCATTAAATGTTTTTTTCCAAAACATTGGTGTTTAAACCATGACTTAGTATAAAAAGCATCTCACTGAATTCCGGTTTATAAGCTTATGGCCCAAGCGTGTCGCACGCTGACCGGCTCAAGCTACTTTCTAACTGTAAGCCTTTTAATGCCACTTCACCACAATGGCTTCCTTTAGCGCTCAGGATGAAAGCCAGCGCGCTGTGTGAATGAGTAAACAGCTGAATATATCAAGATACGGACAGGCCCGCTGTGGTATGCGTCTTTGTGCTGTTAGCAGCGGGGGAGAGGAGGGATAGATGTTTGGCTAACATGAGCTGAGACAAATGCATAACAAATGGGTGATGGGACGAGAGACAAAGAAAGAGAGACGGAGAGAAACTAAACTGCCTTCTTTGTTTTCTTTACTGCGCCCTTGGGTATAACGAAAGCTTCAAGCTGCGATCCGACTGCATGTAAAGTCCCTTTCACACAACTTGGACACACTCGTACGACGCTACATCACAAGCGTCTTGCATCACTTTACCCTCCACTTGAAAAGCATTGCAGATAGCGTCACGGAAGGCCGAGTTTACAAGGGTGCGAGGAAGCAGAAAGTGGAATGTGCATGCAGGACTCAACAACAGAGAAGCTAAATGAAATGTTCTGGAGCTTAGAATATAATAGTTTGGATTTATATTAAGGCACGATCAATCGAAAATAAACCGCACACGATTTGGCGGTTGTCTGCAGTTTTTTGCGCAGTTTGTCAGTCAAGTATGGTTAAATGCTGCTGCACCTAAAAGCTAGAGGGCGCTCTCACGCAGAAACTCCAAACATATGCCGCAGAAGAAGTAGCATAACACCTGTAGTTCCAGAAAATCCCTGTGGGCATCTTACTATCGCTGTTCTTCGAGATCGAGTAGCATTTCCTACTGATCGCAGAGCCGTGCTTCACAGACAAAGTGCGCGTGAAACATAATCGCGGTTTTTGCGATATCATAATCGCTGTAGACAGGTCGATTTATGCCATATTTAGTGTTATTCGCAAATTATCATGCAGAACTAATTTACATTTGTAATAAAACCAATAACTGCACAATATCTGTACTGTATGAACTGTAAAATGTATAAACAGCTTCACTAAAGTTCAATGTATTAAAGGGATTGTTCACCCAACAATGAAAAAAGTTTTGCATCATTTACTCACCCTCACATCATTCCAAACCTGTATGACTTTCTTTCCTGTGTGGAACACAAACAACGACATTTTGAGAAATGTCTCAAGTTTAGTGAAAGAACCCAAGACAGATTCAAACATCAGTATGAGAGCGAATAACTCACGGATGCTATTCTGCCCTCCTGGTAACCCCACGGCCCTGCCAAGAGCAGCTAGTCCAGAGCGTTCCAGGCAGAGACCTTGACTCAGGGGGAGAGAGGCACTGCAGTCAGCCATCTAGTACCCTGGTCACCCATTTAACCACCTGCCAACTCCAACACAGCTGCTGCATGACCAAAACAACAAGTTGCATTATTAGCCTTCACGAAAAAAGCATCAGGGCTCGAAGGCAATAACACATGTATGCCCATTTTGGTTTGGATAATCTCTCAGCTGTTCCCCTCTGTGCTCTGCCTTTGAGGATCAAACCCAATGATGTGTGACTGCCGATGCTATGAGACTGCCTCTTCACAGTCAGACAGTTTTGTCTGTTGTACCTTACAATTTGATTGGTAAAATGTTATTGTTTTATCAAGGTTGCATTTCGTATAGCTTAAAAGACTTATTGAATATCTCTCAGTTAAGTAGAGTTATTGTTAAAGGCTTTTAACCAAAGTGACTTACAGTACAGTGCGTTTAGGGGTTTAAAGAGTATACAGGTACAGGTATTACCTTGAATCCTTCGCCACGGCGCCGTGGTTAAGCTACGGTGTTTAAAGGCGGGGTGTCCGATTTTTCTTAGCCGTTGTTGATGTTCAAATCACCAAAACAAACACACCCCTGCCCCCATCTTTTGCTTTCATTAGCGCTCGGCTCGGCTAATGTCCGTCCTGTGCACTGTGCACCTTACTGCTGATCGGCTACAAGGTTGTTTTGGTACTCGGCCCGACTCAGTTGTCTAAAGCGTAATTCGGAAATCGGTTACCCCGCCTTTAAGTATAAATGTTGATTCAGATGTATCACCTAAAAAGAAAAAACATATATTTTTAGATTCCTTATAGAAATAAAATGATAAGAAATAAAGCAAATGTTGACAAATTAAAAGGGAATTCTGCACATACCCAGAGGAACATTGTGTTGACATGTTGCTCTTTGATGGAGATTTGAAAGTGTTCTCAGTTGTGTCTCATTCAACTTGTTTCTCCTCAAATGAAAAAAGTGTGAAACTGTTAAATGAATGTGGATTGTAGAGGTAAAATAATCTGGGTTTGGGTACATTTGATGAGAAATGTCTGAGTTCATATTGAGATAATATTGACTTTTGATTGCATTCTTGACAAATCTGAGCTCACTTTGTGACATTATTGAGATCTCTTCTGAAACTCTAATGGAGAGATTTCTTATTTCTCAGGAAAATATCTAAGATGCAGGAGACTTTAGCAAACATTTCAATATGTTCTCCATTTATTCTCATTGATGAATAGAAGAAAATTGAGATATAAAAGTGTTTTTTTCCCTTATCTGTGAAGTCTACAAACAAAAAACAATAAATTATGATTCAGCAAATAAATATGTGATTTTTGTCTTTCCTACGAGTACATTTCTTCTATTGGAGCAAAATATGTAGAAACACATGAGACATGTTTTTTGTTTCATACAATAAAACTATTGGTTCAAATAGGAAAGAAGAATGTTTGATATTAAAATCTCATAATTTAGACTGTAGACTTTGGTATCTTGTCAAATCCAAGCTATTTGTGAAATTACTAAAATCTCTTTTAATACTCTAGAGAAGACACGTGAGATTACACATATTCTGTAATGGGACATTGGCATTTTTATTATCATTGATGTCTAGGAGAAGCAACTAAGATATATCGTTTCAGATTTTACTTCCATTTGCGTAATTGTGATCCCAAATCTTTTCAACCAGACACACACAGACCTCACCATTCAACACGCAAATGGCTTACGCAGGGTAATGCAGTCAAACCACACGTACTGTACATCCCATTGTTCTTGAAGAACAGAGCTAACCTGTCCACCGTGTGAAGAATAATGAGGCGAAACCTGAATCATGTGATCACCCCGGCGTGTTGAGCATCCCCAGAGCCTTTGATTATAGCACATGGAAAGACAGACAGGACTAATTGCTGCATTTCTAACCCCCTGCGCCGCTACCGTGCTGAGCTGTTCAATGCCACCCTGCAGTAGTGCATTCTGGGATATCATTTCGGCTGACTCCCACCCCCTCCCTAATCCCATGACCGGAGGTGATTTTAATAATACAACACAGCCTGGTCAAAAAGATCAAGAATCAGAATGAATGAGGACAGATGCCGTACCACACATCCTAGTATATCTTCCAGACCCTCCTCGGTACCCCGCCCATTCTAGCGCCAACACGATTGTCATGGAAATGATCCAGATGCGACCCGCACGGTCTCGGTCACAGCCATTAGCCGGCCGTGGAGCCTTGGAGAAGGAACCCTGGTGATTTGAGAGCCATTAAACTTGAACCAAAGCCATTGAACTTTGGCCACCCATCGTCATGGTCCCATCAGAGGTCATTTGTATGTAATTAGCAGCCAAAGATGCATGGTTGTGTATCTCCAGGCTGGTTTACGCCGCTAATTGCTGGGTTCACGTTTAAAGGGACAGGTCACCCAAAAATTCTGACATCCTTTGTTGACCTTCATGTTGTTCCAGACTTATTTGTCTTTATTTGTTCTATGGAACACCAGATTGTCATTTTTATAAGAAAATGGTACTTTTCACGCAAAGCTATTTTATGACTTTAAAATGATTTTTTATTCACACTGATCGTATACTTTTCTTTTGGTGTTACCCAGATGAAAAAAGTTATACAGGTTTAGAACAAAGAGACGCTGAATAAATGATTGATTGCTTTATTGTTTCAACAGCACCGTCTATTTTACAGCAAGGGCTCTAAATGCGAGAGATCTGGAAAGCAGAACTTTTGTCTGGCTATAGATTTTTTTTAGCTCTTTGGCTTGTCGGCCAATAACGACACACCTGATTAGCCGAATGAGAGCTGGTGGCATTTGCGAAACCAAAGTCACTTCGCAGTGCGTCTCTGGGTGTAATACTGTGTTCTTTCTTTTTCAGATGATTAATGTACTGACTTGTTTAGCCCGGCCGCAGTCTCATGCTGAAAGGAACATCAATAAACATTTCCAGCGATCGATTGGCAGTATTTTCATGCAGATTACACAGTCAAATGTTAATCCATGTGAGTTGTGTATGATTGATCTCAAAGGCTGGCATGACACATTCATCTTTCAAAGCCTACGGTTGCCTTGGACGTTTGGTGTCGGTGATTTGATCACACGTGGACGGCTCTAAATACACGTGTAAACAGGGTGTGTTTTGTGATCTGATGACTCACATGACAACATTTCCAAGACGTGTTCTTCAAAAGAGGATATTTGGAGAAATGTGTCAGTGGTTTTGTGTCCATCCAATGGAAGTCAATGGGTTCAGTGTTGTTTGATTACCGACGTTCTTCAAAATATTTTCTTTTGTGTTCTGCAGAAGACAGTCAAACAGTTTTGAAACGACATGAGGATGAGTCATTTTCATTTTTGGGTGAACTATCCCTTTAACGATCACACCCTGATGTAGTGAATGATGTTTACAGTCATGAAATGAGAGACCCTTAAGAGACACATTTGAGACACATGTTACTAGCAGGTGTAAACTGCTGTGTTTCTCACTTAGCAACTTGTGATCGGACCACCTGGATCTTACCGGATCTTGAGTTTCTAACAAGCTAGTTAAGAATCCTAGTGTGGAAACCAGCATCCACAACCCAACATATGCTAGTGACCAGAAATGCTGGTCTGCCCGCCGAGGTCTCTCTTCATGTATCTTTCATTTTCTCCCCTCGATCTTTCTTTCACACTCCCCTCTCCTCTCTCCCCTCTGCTATTGTCCTGTTGAGTGAGCCACTGTGAAGCAGTTGTGCTCGGTCACAGGCGAGCGCTTGCATTGTCTCTCCCTCCATTACCATTCATCTCACTGCAATCCTCTCCGCTCTGCCCCAAAAAAGCATACTGAGCCGAGCGCTGTCCCCTCCGCCACGGTAGGAGGGCCACGCAAAGTGAGTTTCATCCTCTTGAGCCGCACAGGGCTTGAATAAGCATGCATGAGGCAGACAGTGGACCACCTGGAGAAACGCACCACACTTACGCTCAGCCATGGCGTGCGGGTCACATGACAGCTTCAGACCGTACTCAATCTGTATGAGGACAACCGGCCTTTCACAATGGCCAGATGGGCACTTTCATCAGTCAGGCCTGGTTGGGTATCTTCAGCGCGAATTGAAATCGAAGATTTCTGGTTCTGCTTTTTTAGAAGCAGTGTGGCGAAACGATGACAGCTTTGCTTGCTTTGAAGTCAACGTGGTTTTATTAGATTATTCATTCAATTTTTGGTTTCGTTTGTGAGAGTGTTGAGTTACGGGGAAATGAATCGAAACTGCACAATCTTGTCTGTTATGCACATGTGCACACCCAGCATGAGGTGACGGTACAGATTAGACACGTACAGTAGAACACACTCAAAAAAAAAAGCACAAATGTAAATCCTGCCCAACATTTTTGAGTTTTACATTATAGAAGCACACTGGACTGACTCTTCTTCATGTGGACTTCAATATCACCGTCTTTGACAAAAAGACCACCAGATCCCACAATCCACCTCTCGCTACTCATTCTGTAACCTGCATTACAGGTTATGAACATCATGAAATGGTTTAGCAGAATGCGCGCCAGGTCGGCACGAATATAGATAAACGGTGTATTCAGATCAGCGACCGGTAGCTTCGGTACCCCATAAATCCAGAGTGTGTCTTGCTGGGCAAATGCATTGGGAGTGATGAACAGGATGATTTAGTACCACCCGCTCGGCTCACTCTGTCTGTCTGAGTCGCACGCACAGACGCAGAGCTCTTTCATAAGCCCGGACGGATGACATGATTCATGGCTCTGGTCACAGCTGTTCCAGGAGCATCACAGGCCGGTCGGTCACTGCTGGCTTTGCTGGTTTATTCGTGCTGTCTGTCGTTGAAATGACAACCTGCGAACTGAGAAACAGTAGATCAGCGTCTTTTATGGTCAAATGTCCATTGTGAGCATTTACCAATTTCACATGGAATTGAATTATGTATCTGTTTGGGAAGGCTCTGCATGACTACATCTATGTGGTTTCTATTATCCTTCAGGCAACAAGTCGGACTGTTTGAAAAAAAATGACATCTCTCTTCAAGCGCCACTAATAAATCTGATCTTTCTTTATGTGAATTACAATAACTCGTGGTTCAGTACTGATTCTGTGTTATTAGAACCATAACCACTTTCATGACAAAAGATCTTTTCTGAGGCTCTACCACCATATCAGATTAATAATTTCTCCTGAGTGATTCTCGTGATGTTAAGTACGTGGTGTCTTTCCAACATAATTCACCATTTTATCGGGTGCCGTCTGCAAGTACAAAACTGTGTCAAGACTCACGAAACAAGGCAAAGTTTTTTTTCATGAGCCTATAAGAGTTCCTGACCTCATTTAAAGTTCTCCTGAGACACAGGAGTGCACCCAAGCATCTTCAAAAATCTCTGCAAGACAAAAAGCAGAATTTGAGGGCAATTTTCAAAAGAACAATCATCATTTATATTACAAATAGGGCTGTCAATGAATTTAAAATACATGCTGGTAAACTGATCATATTAAATGCAGGTAATTACATGCATCAATGTTTTCTTACAAAAATGACCAAAAAAGAAAGACAATTTAAGTGTTTACATTGTTGAATAAATAGACATCCGTCATTGTCATATTATCTCATGACCATCACATATTTACTGTACCTGTTTTATTTTCAAAACAATACTAAGCATGTGTAATTCATGAAAATAAATCTTCATCATTTGTTCACTATCATGAGGTTTAAAACCTGTATATGAAGGTATTCTGAGAAATGTCTCGGAGGTTTTGTGTCCATACAATTGAAGTCAATGGAGGCCAATGTTGTTTGGTTACCAACATTCTTCAAAATATCTTCTTATGTGTGTTGCAGTAAAAATTATACACGTTTTAAATCGCGTTATGGTGAGTAAACAATGAAAGAATGTTCTATCCCTCTAGTCATTCTTCATTGCTTGATGTTCATAATTACAGAAGCACATTTCCTAGTCTATATTTCAACAACATCAGCCTTCCAAATACTGTATATTCTAATGTCACACACCTGCTGCATTTCGCTGAGTCACAGTCAGACGCTGTCACAGGAGAACTTCAAAGACACTCTGACGTGCATCATTAAAGACAAACATTGATTGGCTGCTTGACTCCCACCGCTCTGGCGTTTTAATAAAACCTTCACGTCCGGTTCCTGTGAGGTTGAAGTAACACAGAGGTCATAATCAGGGTGAGCCATCCGCAGTGATGCTTCTCATAAAAATATTCATATTCAAAGCTTTGTGTTACTCATTAGCTCCTGTCAGCAGTCAAGGGTAACCGCTCAACGCTATATAAAAACCTGCCTCGGCCAATCTTGGCATGCCTTTAACAAACAAACAATGGAGAAAAGTCAATTAGATCGCAACCGTTGCATACAGCCATTGGAAAAATTGGAAGCGTCTCATAAATTTAAACAACAGTTATGCTGAAGCCTGCTGGGATATAAAGGAGCCGGTGACACACCCTTTGGCAATGTTGTATTAGTGATGTCTATTTAAACAGCACAAAATAGTTGCATGGTAACTATAATAAATTGGATTTATGGGGGTATTTTAATCGAGAGGGCGCTCTTGAGCATCCCTGAACCTAAACCCTTCACCATAGTTGAGAAAAAGGTATTCAGATTTCATATGGGCCACACACAAAATCTCTAACCCATTTTTTTGGTTAATATCTGTTTTAGGGTAAACAAACACACAATTAAAACTAAAAATGGGTAGATCATATTCCAGTTCTCTAAAATGGATGTTCTGGTGAGGTGGACACTGGCCCCTTCTATTCAAACACGCCAAATGGACTCTATAGCATAAAAGAACAAAACTTTTCATTCAGAATGCTATAAAATAAGTGTCTCTTATGCTTGAATAGAATTCTGCGGTGTGAAAAAACCACAGGGGCTACATTTACACAACCCGTTCTTTCCAATGCGGTGACCTCTTAGTTTTGTCTGTGTGAACAAACAAAAGCCCTCAGGTCCCCTGCACACACTACCCATAAATCACAGAGAGAAACACTGAACCCAGAACAGGCGGAGACCCAGCCAGAGCCAAAAAACTATGGATACAAGACTGCCATCTATTGTTAGAGAGGAGAACCCTAGCTGGAACAAGGTATGAAGGTTACTTTCCCTTGCTATGATTGAATACGTGAAAAAGTTGGCACTTCTAAATTCATCCTTTATTCTCTTGATTTCTAAAAGCTAAAGAAGTATAAAAGACACAGCCAGACTAAAACCACAGCCAAAACTCACAGCAAACTAATGTTACTCCAATAAAAAAAGAGTAGAGGAATATGCACATTCATAAAAGCTGCTTTCAACACTTTAAGATTTAAACACATATTAGATTGACTGATGTGTTGGCCTGTTTGGTTGTCATATTTTACCTCAAAAGTAAGAAATTATAATTAAGCCTATTTTATGACCATTATTTTGCAATGTGACATTTTAATGACGTCTCCTTAAAATTTTCAAAACTACGAAGCACTCTTATTGTTGATTAATTTCACATTTTAATAATAGTGACCTTTTACTGCACTGAATTATAAAAATACTGCACTAATACGTTTTCTTCTCAAAAATCAGCATCATTTTGTATCTTTTACAGATATATATAGTATATACAGTATTTGATGCAAACTATACATTTTTACATTTTATGTTAAATATGAACCAGACCAGTTCATAACATATTTTGTCAACAACACTAGTGCAGAATGCTGTAAAACATGAAAAACCAAACAAAATTTGCAAGAAAAGAAAGATTGAAAGACAAAAAAGAAAGATAAACAGGAAAACAGAGCAAGTTAATAAAACTGTTAAAACCAGACCCAAACCACCTTTTAAAACCTAAAAAAATAAACAAACATTCATGAAAGGGCTGAAAGTACGTTGGCAAGTTGAACAAAGATTATTGTTTTTATGTAAATATTTCCCATTTGTAAGAGAGCTCTAATTCAAGTTGTTTGGAGCATGACATAATAAAACAAAACAAACCATGAATTATTTGCGATTGTGCGCCTGTGTGGGCGAAAAGAAAAAATGATGTAACAAACAATAGAGCGTCTGAAAGCTTTGATTTGGAAGGGGATGAATCCCTGTCAGCTATGACAGCATGGAGGAGTGAATCTGTCATTCACCTCAATGACAGCGTCCCCCAGATGGTGGCTTTCATCCATGATGGCACCAGAGTTCGAGTTTTTACCTTTAGTTGTACCAAACAAGTAAACAAAGCGACTAGCGAGCGCACGGCGGCCGCCGCTGGGAAGGATCTGGAAGGATGGGTTGCACGATGAGCAAATAAACATGGAATTATGGGTAGAGGCAAATACGGAATGAGAGTAGGCTTTGTGAAAGCTCATTGTGAGAAGCAGATCCAAGACGGTCTGGCCCCCCATTGGTCGTACAGGAAGTGGTATGATAAAAATAATGAGTCTGGAAGCTGCTAGCAGGGATAATTACGCGGCAAAGAAAAGGGAGATGACAATGCAGCTCGCCACATTAAAGCGGCGATAAGAGGACGGTCTAATCCACGGGACTATAGAGGGATTAAGGTTGTGAGCTGGTTTTGAGATGAGAAGGTTAACCGGCCGCTCCTCTCCACAGTCTTCTGTCTCTGACTGCTCTCCAACTCTGTAAATCCATTAGAGCGAGGGCAATCTCTTTATCCTGGGGCGCAGCGGAGAAGAGGAATGCCGAAGAGCCTCGCTGATGTATCCACGGCCATCAGTTTTGCTGAGTAATCTGATGAAGAAGGTGATAAAACACATTTGGACGGACGATTGATTTTTCCCAGTGCACTGCGGGCTAATGTATGTCAGCAATGGCTGTACGTGTATTATAATTAGATATAAAAGTAGACAAATATGCTGTAGATGATTTTAACAGTTGTGCAATAGCCAATGAGAAGTATTTGGACTCTAATGCTACATCGAGTGTTGGATGTACCTATTTGATTTCCAACCACAATGGCATGCTATTCACCGGTGCTTCTAGGATTACATAAAAGGAAACAAAATATCAATGCCACCATTAGATTTGCAGTTGTGTAATAGTCAACAAAGATGTTGCCTTTTGTTTATTACGAAGCATAAATGGTACAGCATGCAACGCTACCATTTGTTTTGATGGTCTACGATTACCAACAGAACCAGTTAACTGTAACATATAGAAACTTTACCTCAATGATGGAGATTTTTTATGTAGAAGTTTCCCATTACCTATCTCCTTGGTTGCCTCCATGTTTGCATGATGTCATACAGATGCATCAATTGTAAAACAATTTTATGTTTTATTTTTTTTGTTCAAGCATCTTTCTTTGCAAAAGTCCTTTGATCTGCAATCCGATGGCATTCATGCGTTTGTAAGTGTGGGCCTCGTGTCCAAATACTTTGCTGTGCTGTACTGTCTTTCCCTTTTATACACAACACAGTTTCACAAGGGTTGTAAACAACCTTGTTATGTTTATAATACATCAAGTAGCGCAACCCCTTGAGTTGTCCCACGTTTTTTCTTTTCAGATCATTTCTAAAATCTGAGACGTATTTGAGCGCATCTTGCTTCAATGTTTAGACATGAGCAAGCTAACTCGGCAACCTCTCCTCTCCACTTGAAACACATTCAACACGAAAATCTATCACACATGGACACAATCTCTTGCTTACCAAATCTGAAATGGCTCTTCATACGAAATCCTCTTTGCAATGTTTTCCATTATCTAATTTAATAAAGTCTCTTTTTAGAGCACACTCGACAGACCACTACAAGCTGTGGCCCTGCTCAAAACTGCTTGAATAATCAGAGCAATATTTTTAGAAATATTAAGCATTCATAATCACACATGAAGTCCTGTTAATGTTACTGAGTTTATTGTAAAAAGGATTCCTTATAGGTGAATGACACACAAAGTTTAGAGCTCGTCCTAAAATCCCCACATCTATAGAGTAGGTTAAAATTCTACTCATTCTCATGTTGTTTTAAATCCATGTTTTCTTTATTCGGTGAAACAAAAAGTCCATATAGTACATACAGTAAAAGTGGACAGTGCTTTAAACATAAAACATCTTCCTTTGTGTTCAACAAAAGAAAAGTCAAACAGGTTTGAAATGATACGAAGGTGAGTAATGACAACTGTCCCTTTAAGGCATGAGATGTCTGAGATTGAAGTACTTTATCACTGCAGCTTCTTGGTTTGGATGACAGGCTTTTAATTTGGAGTGCATGTAATCATAACTGGCTTGAGTTTATCGTAAAAGTAATGACCTACACGATGGCCTTGATAGATAATGTGATTCATTCACTCTCTGCCACTCTCCCCTAGAACAGCTTACAACCGAGTACAAGCTCAGAGGAGATGAGACTGTGATGAATAGATGAAATGAGAAAGACAGAATTTGATGCGGCCGTCAGTCCACAGAGAGTACGACTGGGCATGTGCAGACAGGTCTCATGCAGTGGGCCTACACACACACACACACGAACACACACACACACACAAATGATGGGGGTACTTCACATGAGAGTCTACTGATGTTGAAGTGCCAGGTGAAGTATTTGTAACTGAGCTGTACGCCGGCACAGAGTTATAGACGGAAAAAGAAACAAGAGATGGAAAGAGGATATAAAATCCTGAGAAAATCTGTTGATAAGAATCTGTGTAAACCACCTCTGGCTGAATAGTAAGGTAAGACAAAATTGAGGAATTCAGGAATGACTCGCGTCATATTTCTGAGCTGGAATGAAAGGAATTAGACTGAAAGACATTTGAGACCCTCAAAACAGATTTCATTACACCACTTTGTTATTCGCTGAAAACATTTTTTTACATAAAAATATGTACAGTGGTTGCACATATTAATGTTGTTTACTCACCATAAATCTTTGTTCAAGCTGCCCAATTTCTATTTGTTACACAACAAATTTGATGTAACTGTTTTAAGTTCACAAATCAATATGTAAATATGACTCAAAATGTAGCTTTTCCAAAAAGATATTACGTTAACAGAATCTCAAAAGTTATTCTCAAAGATAAATGAACATTACACACTAACAAGTGTTTCTCTTTACTGAAAAACACATGAAACAACACAGAATTACGCAAGGCATGCTGGAAACTATAAATCCTTTGCCCATTCATTCATTTAGTCCTTGAATGCATTTACTTACTTACATTAAATTATGCTGTGATAATATTATTTAAAAATTGTGTTGAATTAATTTAGCTTTCCAGAGTTAGCCTATATGACTTTTTAGATACTTATTATTATTCTCATCATCATGATATAAATTTAATTTAAAATACCCCATATGTCATGTATGACATGTTTATGGGAATTTTAAACTAAAAATCATATTCACCATTAAACTTACACTTTCAACTATAGTAAGGATTTCTTAAAATTTGGTTACATTTTATAAGTCATTTTATTACGTAAAGTAGCCTGCAGTTTTATAATTCAAACAGAGATGGCGATACAGAGGCAAAAATTTTGCCATTTTTAAATGCCAGCTATTAAAAAGGCATTCTTCATTCTGCATTGTGTTAATCCCCGCTACAGCTTGAATGGACATAGAGCAGTATGTTAGGTCACTCTCGAGCTTCTTGATGCTGTTTTCCTCTCTGTGGAGCATCTGTTTGTCTGCTGATGTCAGGAGAATGTTGGGGTGGTGGTGAACACAACTGAGCGAGACGCTAATGAGTGTGTATTTAGTTGCGGCAGGCTGTGTTTGTGTGTGCATTTCTTTAAATGATGTCACAGTATGTTGTATATGTCTAATCTGTATCGTGTCACCACGTGCTGTGTGTGCATATGTGCACACGTGATTAGCACACATTCAAGATTACAAAGACAATTTTTTCTTCTTCTTGGGAAACAAAGTGCAATGACGAATTGTGTGCAGTGACACCCGGTGCAAATATTACGTTATCATTTATTTGTTATACTTTCGTGTCGACTTTAAGGCAGACGGACAGACAAATGTGATGATAACAGATGTGGTTAACCAATCACACATCAGCTGGCTAGAAACTGATCACCCGTAACGCATCCCCTCACTGACCTGCTCACAGCGGCGAGTGACCTGTCAGAACACGCTAATCATTCTGCTCCATTTAACAGGAATATTCTGCCCTGAACTAACAGTGATTATGGAGACGAATGTCATTAAGTAATGCGAAGGAAATGGAATCGTTCAGCCGAACACGTCAGATCAATAGGTCACATGTCGTCGCAAGAGAAGTGTTGCGGCCTCTTGAGAAAACTGCAACATTTAGGGGAGAATTCTTTAAGAATGACTCACGGCAGATAAAAGCTACGCTTATTTGTACGTTTTCAGCGCTGGCTTAGCGCCTAAAGCAAATTAGGTCACGGCGGAAACATGTGCAACTTTTTAATGTTCATACCGTAGTCCACTGTAAACGCAAGAGAGGTCGCAGCTGTGGCCGGGTGTTTAATGTATGCGCTCAGACACGCTTCGTGGGTGGTGCTGATGTGACAGTCGTTAGCTTGAGATGCATCTCTTTCTCTTATTTATTTTTCTACTTAAAAATAAAATAAAACACTTCGCAAGCTATTTGCGGTCAACTGCCAACATAGACAGCAGTCTTTGAAGGCAGCATCCTAACTTAAATGCACCTCAATAAGTGCCTTATTTGAAACACCCTACAAAGGTAGCACCTCTGCATAGCATGCCAGCTTCATACAAGCCATTTCTCCATCGTTCAGCTTTGCGTCAAGTGCTTGCATTTTGGACGTAAGCTTATAAGTACTTTACAAGAGCTCTGTCCATCAACTCTCCTTTAGAATACTTTGTGAATAGAGTCTTAAAAGATATCAAACGAGAGTTGCTGTAGGATCTATGTTTATACGTATTCATTACTCCAGCAATCTTTTCAACACCTTCTGAACAGGCTACATCTGTGGAACAGCATGTTAATGTTGGTTGTGTGAATCTCTAGCCTCAAGGCCTGTAGAAAAACCCTTTAGGCGATTTTCATTCTCCACGCTGCAAAAAAAAGCTGACAGATGTTTTTCGATCATGTGGAGCGTTACCAGGAGGTGCTGGGTCATTTTCCAGCCAAAGCTGCCACTCAGAGTGTTTGAAATGAGCTTTAGCAGTGCATGGATACACAGCCTCAAGCTGTTATAATACCAGTGTAAGGGACACTGGATTTCTAGTTTCCATGAAGTGGGGTTTCACACAAACAAATGTACTCTGAGAACCGCAGGTCTCCGTTTTGTTGTTGTTTGGTAGTAAATAGTGGTTTGTTTAGAGACCTAGTAAAACACTAGTTTAAACCAGCGTGAACCTACATGATGGGCCAAGCTAGTTTATGGTGCTTGTTGTTGGTTTGGTGATGGTCTATATACAAGGTATATATCACAAGGTTTTTAAAGTTCACTAAAACTATTAAAACTTTTCTGTGTATTGAAGTCAAATATGGGCCTAAATATTACTAACGGAATTCGAAATGTTGCCTTTGCAATAAAGTAAAATAAGTTTAAGTCGAGGCACTAAAATAAAATAATAACTAAACTAAAACTAAAAAAATCAACTTGTATAGCTACATAAAAAAATGACAAAAGCGCATAACAAAATTGCTAAAGATTAAACTAAAATATGAAAAATATAGTCTAATTCAAAATGTAAATAAAACTACAAGAAATTTAACTGAAAACAAATTCAATCAGTTTCAAAATGCAGCAACAAATTATTCATAATACAACAGGAATAAAACAATCTAGCACCAAAGAACAATCTTCCATAACTCTAACTGGATATTTTTTTTCTCTGAGCTTTGACAGTTTTATTAACTTACTCTGTCTGTTTTAACCTTTTAAAATACTTTCCAGCTATAAAGACGGTAGCATATCCATCAGAGACAGGATGCAATTTTTGAGACCGTTTTTGCCTATTATTTTGGATACATTGTATGGTTGAAATCAACTGGACTTTGAGTCTATTCTAATTCAAAAATAAATAAATAAAATAAGCCTGAGACAAAGTTGATATAAAACATATAGAACTCAGTTCAAGTACGGTGCAATCTGACCACCAAGGCTTCCAAGCCCCTGGAAGACCTCCGTTTTACACAAGCTGACCACCATTCTGAATCACAAAAACGAAATTAAAACGTAAAAAGGTCAAAAAGGTACAAGCTAACACAGCACACAGTGGACAAAAGCACAAAAGAAACGATCTAGGAAACTCACTGTCACCCCGAATCTTCCATTAAGTCTCGCCGGTTACACCTGAAATTAACTGTGATGAGGTGGGTGTGGATTCCACAGGAAGGGAGGCCCAGTTAAAACAGGACACAGCGGAGAAGAATGGGCTCTGTCAGCCCACAGCACGCTTTAATTAGGGCCTATTGTCGACCACGTTCCCCCGGTGAGGCGACTTGGGAACGAAACAAGCATAAAATGGGTTCAGGCAGTTGAAAGAGGCTGAGCAGAACAGGATCTGACTGTGTGGTACTCAAACACATCTCGACGTCGTACATGGGGTAAGCACACATTTCAGGTGAGATCAAGCACCTGCCTGAGATTTCATGGGATGTTTCCGTTAGGATAAATTGTATACGAGTTTCTAATACGTTGAGAAGGCGAGTATGTCATGGATGTTGTGTAGCACACTTCAGTGTCTGCTGCTCCTACAAAAGCACAAGCTAGGATGAGATGGTCAATGTATGAATGAAAGATTGCACAAAAACCTCAAGGGAACTTCTGATATATAGCTAACTCTCTGGGAAGAAAACAATTATTGATTTCCCCCAACAGATTATGAATCAGGCATGCAAGATGAAACATAACCCTCGCATGTGTTCATCCGGGATAAAGGATCACATGTGAGGAAGTATTGATTATTTCTCTGTCACGATGATAGATCAATGCAGTGGATATATAAAGATTGCTTAGAAATTCTGCAGTATTACCTCACTTGACGGCCATATTTGCAATGCCTGCAGTTAGCTTTTTCAGTCATACGAGACCAAATCCTTTCTAGCTGAAGACAGACATCTCTTAACTTTTTGCTTGCTAATGTCACAACAAAATAGAGTAGGCCTATTTCTAACCTGACATGAATTGTACCACAAATGTTGTTTTGTAAGCTCAAATTGCGCTAGAAACGCTCTTCCAGGTTGCTACAGCTACTGCACGTGCACAAGGTTGGCAAGTAGCCTACCTCACAACACTCGGTACAGAGCCCCGCCCTCAAAGAACCGTACCTTCTTACTATTTATAGTTTTGGTATTACACACCGTCAATCACAGTATCTCCACTCAATAATTCTGAATTTAGCCGGAAGAGTTTTTGTAGTTGCGGTAAACATGAGAAGTTTATGTAAAAGGCAGACGGAAGCGGCGGAATTCATTAGACGCTTGAGAGGCGCGCTCTGGCGCTGAAGAGCACGCGCCGGTTCGACGGCGCGCACTGTAATTGGGTATGACACGGGATCAATGCGAACGCGTCAGCATGCGAAGATGTCATTTTCTAACCTGATGCCTTCAAGCTCCTCTCCTCGGTTACTCAGGTGTCAGTTGCTGTGGAAACCCGGTTCTTTTTAGGCTATTTATTAAGATGCGGTAGAGAGCACCGCAGCTTCAGCGTCGGGTTTCCTATTAAAAGATACAAGACGTGCAGTCACGCTAATTGAAACCTGCCTGTCAAACATCCTATTACACTGCGCCAAATGATGTAAATGTGGGACTGAATTCATTGCTTTTATAAAGTTCAGTCTCCATGTCGCTAAGTTTATTTCTGCCAAGGGGGAAGTATATAGATGTAGTAACAAGCCACAGAAAATTGCAAAGATTTTGATCTCCATGTGGTGTTCATAACCAGTGTATATCAAAATGTGATTTGTCATTTACTAATTAATAGTTATTAATATTTACTCATTAATAGTATCTATCTATCTATCTAGGCCTATCTATCTATCCATCTATCTACCAGTGATAAAAAAACACTTTTGATCGACATTTCTGACAAATGCATAAAATATGAATGTAGCCTATTTCTACCTGTAAAGATATCTTTCTTACTTGTAAATCACTTTGAATGACAGCATCTGCTAAATGAATAAATGTAAATTATGCCACAGTACAGAAGCAAAACATCTGAGGAATTGCACCTTGCAGGATTCAAACCAACACTTTCAAATCCCAGTGCAGACATATATACTGTATATAAAGCCCAGAATGCTTAAAATCATAACAAAGCCACCACGGTATATGACACAACTCAGCACTTATCATCGAAACCATAATCTACAGTAAAGAGCTGAAACACTCACACCTGAGGATTGCATGTCGGATGTTCACAGCAGTTAATAATCAAACCGGTTGTCATTAAAAGCACATGAGGAAGTTTAGCAGAGCAAATAAAGGCACTGTAGCATGATGATGACAGCAATAAGAGGAACATTAGGAGGAAAGTCCGCTTTAAAGTCCCATCTCTGGACCACTCTGATATTATTGCAGCAGACAGGCACTGAAACTACCAACGTGTGACTTATTGCTCTGGGAGCTAAAATGAGGCTCTTAAAGGTGTAATCAAAACTTACGAGTATCTAATATGCTAAGTTAATTCAAAAAAAGAGCCGTACTTCTCATTAATGCTTCATGTGCTACAATCCAACGTGTTGATGACAGTTAAGAACAGTTTAGGGGGAAATAACAGTAACTGCTCTTGATATACACCCACAAAATAACATCTAAACAACCAGCGCTACATACCAAACGTGACACGCGTAGTGTCTTAAAGTTGCTTTAAGGAAAGCACGTGCTGCATGATTTTTTGATATGTAAAGTAACCAGATTTAGCAGAGAACTGTGGCTCTTGTTCAAGCACAACTGGTTAGTGTGCCTATAGCTAGCAACAGTGCTGCATTTAAACCTCCGCAGTGTCTAAAGCCTCAAACGTATGTGAACTTTGCAGTTAGCCATACCGCTCAGCAATTTTCAGAAACGTAGCATGGCAAGGAAAGGCTCATGCATATTCATGAGGTCAGCGCTACCCGACAAGTAAAACCAGCTTTGACGTTGCTTGTTGATATGTCCAAACCCAACCGTAACCAATCAGGTAGCACTTTCTTATGAATATGAATGAAGCAAGCCTTCCCCTATGCAGGGCCTTCAACATAAATTTCGCCTAGAGTCTGCGTCAACTGGCTCTGCGTACGTGAATAAGTTGGAACGGATTTCAGTTATAGGTCAAACCATATACTGAATTGTCAGAATAGTAAAGAACTGCTTTGTATACTTAAAAAAATAAAATCACATGTAGATTAAATACTATATAGATTATATAACATGAGTTACTTGAATCGTGCTACTTTAAATATTGTTGTATATTATAAAACACATTTGTGATTCACTGTTACAGGTTTCTTTTTACTCTTTTTAATGAACATTACACAAAAACATATACATATGACTCTAGTCTGTCTGTTCATATACAGTATATAATTAATTATAAATATATAAAAAATAATTGACATGGTGCTACACCACCATAACAGAAAACAAAATATACAGATAAGTCCAAAAGTCTGAGAGCACTAGAGAAAATGCTTTTACTTTTTAAATTTAATACCTATTTTTTCATTATCAATTGTACTAATAGAAATAAAATGTTGAATGAATTTCAGTATTTGATGCGTTTGCCCTTTTTCTTTAACAACAGTTTGCACTCAATCTGGTAAGAAATCTACAAGCTCTAAAATTGGTGCAAAATCTACATCTTCCAAAGCATGTCAAAAGCAACAATATTTGAGTTTAAAAACTCATGCAAAAATGGTCAATGCAACAAATTTGCCTATTTGATTAGAACCCTAGAAACAATATAGAAATCTTAACCGTTTATGTTTCATTTTACGTCATAGCATTTCTTTTTAATGTCCCACAATCCATGTCAAAATCCCAATAAAACACAAGATTTTCATTGCGGACAAGACTTTCAAACAGAAAATCCAGGTTCAAACGTCTACAAATCTCACACTATTATGAAAAAGAAGTCCATAAAACTACAACTTTAAGAAGCATAAAACTGTACAACCGATCATTCACAGTGCGAGTAGCGGTCTCAGGCTTTTCACATTACGCCATCATATGCCACTAGATCTCTTACTCTCGAAGAAAAGAGACGAGTGAAAAGCAATAAAAAGGGACGGAAGAGAGCGGGGGCCGTTCCTCTCTAATTACTCTCATCTTTGCACAGCGAGAGGATCTAATAAAAGAAGAAGAGTGTCATGGTATTTGAAGATAAATGTCAGTGTGCGCGTGTGTGTGCAGGCGTCAGAGACAGACTGCATGTGTATGGTAATGTAATGTCATCTAGGTGTGTTTATATATATCTGTCAAGCAGTGTTGTGCTGTGGCTCAAATGCAGAAGGGTCCGTGTGTACCGGTGCCGGTCGGCCTCTGGAGGAGGGAGAGGAGGGTGACGATGGCACACACAACATGATGGTAATAACAGCACGCTCGACAACCACAGCCAGCCTGTGTTTGCCCAAAGGGACTGGACGTTAGCACAATCCAAATGTCAGGGTCACATGCTCGGGATGGACTGAGATTGAGATGGCAGCGAGTGAGGCCTGGGGAGAGAGAAAAAGAGAGAGAGTGGATCAACAGAGACTGGGAGGTGGTTACTGGAGGGATCAGCTGGTAGAAATAATATCATTTTATGATCAAAGCCTGCTTAGTTCAACTGTCAAGTAAGTATAATGTACACATTCAATACACAGTTCACCCAAGTATGAAGATTTTGCTATCGTATACTCACCCTAAAAACAGCAGTGGCTTAAAGTGATGTGCAACCTTGGAAAATTGACGTCTTCGCCCTTTATTCACAAAGACGCATTATAAATGTGTATGCATGTTACGTAGTTGTAGTTGAAGTGTAAACTAAAGCTCAGCTTTGAGAATTATTTAAGGAGGACTATCAAAAAAGAACACATGAACAAATCTTATTTAGTGAAGGGCTAGAAAATATTACTACAAGACAGGATCAATACAACAGATTGTAGTCTGTATTTACTTTATTTTCATGTGAGCTTTTTTTCTGTGCACTTCTTTTTTATATATTGGAATAATATTGCTTTTTTTGCTTTTCTCTAAATGATTACCTTAACCAAGTTTAATAGCAGCAATATCCATTGAATCTAATGTGATATTGTGACATTATATACACTACCGGTCAAAGGTTTCTGGACGCTTGAGTGAAATGTTTCTCGTTATTAAAAAAAAACGTTTGGTCTGAAAGTGTATGCTTAAATGACTGAAATTAGTTTAGTAGACAAAAATACAATTTTGCAAATAAAGTTTTTTTCCATGACAAAAATCATATTTTATTTAATAAAAAATGTTTTTGAAATGGATAACTTTGACCGAATAATGAAGAGTGCAGCCAATAAGAGCACAAAATAGATGGGAACTCATTTAATATTGTTTAAAAAGCATCTCAGGGTGAGACCTCAAGAAGCTGCTTGATAAAATGACAAGAAAACATTTCTGCAAATTCTAGTCAAAAGGTGACTACATTGAAGATGATCAAATATAACACGTTTTAATATTTTTTTGTCACAACATTCCCATAGTTCCCTATCTTTTATTTCACAATTAAAACATTATTTTTCCATCAAGTTCATTATTATTCTAAAATATGGAAAAAAATATGAACACATAAGTGAGTAAGTGTCCAAAAACCTTTGACCGGTTTATGTATTTCATAAATGTATTGTTACTCAAAAATTTCACCTAAAGGAACAGTTCACCCAAAAATGAAAATTCTGTCATCATCTCAAGTTGTTCCAAATCGTATAAATTATTTTTCTCTGTTAAACACAACGAAAGATATTTGGAAGAATGCTTGTAACCAAACAGCCTTGTAACCACCACTGACTACCATAGTAGAAAAATGGCTTTATAAATGTCTTTGTTCTGTTGAACTCAAAAGAAGATATTTTGAAAAATATCTGGGGCACTTTTGACTACCATTGTCATTTTTCCTTCTATGATAGTCGATGTTGACCAAGAACTGTTTTGGTTACAATATAAAATGCATTTGCAGTGGAGTAAAAAGTATGATTCTTTAGAATGTAGTGAAGTAACATTTTTCCAAAGTAAAAACACTCTTATAAAGTACAGATACTTGAAAAAAGTACTTCGAAAGTAGTGTTCACCTCTGTTGCATACCATTAAAAGCATCTTCTGGCTTTGCTAAACAGCCGGTTTAGATTCTATAGGAGTCTCTGCTTGCATATGATGCAGTGCTTGTATTTGTAATGATGGCTCGGGTGTGTATCAGACAGAATAAGCGATTAGCGGGCCTGTGTCAGAGGTGTGCAGTGAAGTTCAGCTGCTCTCTCTCTCATGTGTGCTGTGTATGGCAGAGCTGTCACCTCATTGCTGTATGATGGAGCACTTATTGTGTTAACCTTCGGCCTCCTGCTATCGCCTGCCATCTTGTCCTCACGGCACAGAACAGGACACTTCTGCTGACTGTGTGAGCGCTGTATTAAAGTTGTCCCACGGGTTCTCGCACATAAGCACCCTGTATTATTGCCTGCTGATTATTTCGCATTATGTCAAAGCCTTTCTGGATATCTCAGTGGTGCGTGAAAAACATTACCGTCCAGCACACAAACTAATTTGAATTTAACGTAATATGTACATTGACACTATGTACTATGTTAAAGAGATAGTTCACTTACAATGAAAATGCTGTCATTATTCACTCATCCTCTTGTCATTTAAAACCAGTATGACTTTTTTTCATCTGCAGAACACAAAAGAAGATATTTTGAAGAATGTCGGTAACCGAAAGGCACAGGCACCCTTTCACTTGTATTGTATGGACACAAAACCAATGCAAGTGAATGGGTGCCGGTCAACAACGTTCTTCAAAATACCTTCTTTTGTTTTTTGCAGAAGAAAGTCAATCAGGTTTGAAATGACAAGAGTCAATGATGACAGAACTTTCATTTTTGGATAAACTATCACTTTAATACGTTTTGGGTCTCTCTGCATTTACCTTATTTCATTAAACGAAAAATGTTGACTCAAAAATAACAATTGATATTTTGAACTTTTTTAGTGAAGCGTAAACAAGCAGATACAAGCACTATATTTTAAAAGGTGACACGTTGATAACTTAAATCGTATTGGTTCTCAAAAATCTCACAAGACATGCGAGAACCAATGGGATTTTTTAAAGTTATTGACGTGGTGCCATATTTCAATTTTTTATAAATAATATTTTTGCTGTATCAAGAAACAACAAAGTTAACTTTTGGTTAAATCAGTTTGGTGGATCCATTCTACTTTGTCTACACACTGTGAACATTGTGTCAGGACAAGTAATATTAAAATGATACAATATAAATTTAACATAATTGCAAGAAACCTCTGGGAAAATACCGTTGGGAGAGTCGTGGAGATGCTCTCAAGGGTAACTTGACTTAAAGGCTTCACATTCTGGTAAATTCTTGATGGATAAACGTTGCCCCTCATTTTTCTGTAGAACAATATTGTATTTCTCTCACATTGCATCAGTAAAACGGCTTGCGAATACCGTTTCATGTTAAAGGTCTTTGCACATACAGTCCGAAATTTTCGTATGCGTTTTTTCGTATTTGGCTCTCGTTTGTACGGTGTCTCTGAATTGTTATAAAAGGCCACTCAAAATGCTTGGTACGGATGCGAAAACGCAGAAAATCGAACCCGGTCCGAATTTTTTATGACGGACGAAAATATCGGAGGCAGTGTGTAAATGTGATTGACACAACGTGAGGTCGTATTTATTTTTTAACGTGCGGAAATTTCGGACGCAAATTTCGGACTCAATGTGCAATGGGCTTAACACTGAAGGTTTACGTGTGAATTTAAACATAAATAGATGTGAATCAGTCACCCCAAAACAATGGATCGCTGCCTGCTCTCCACAGCGTATTATGAACGACCGCCCACACGTACACTCATTCAGCAAAGGAAACCTGCCTCAGCTTGGCTGTATCCTTAACAAGGTAATTCCCAAGTCAATCCTGCGAGCATGGATTGAGAACCTTATTAGGTCTGACAGAGAGGTGTGTGTATTCTGACACCATCTGAACCGAGCGTGGAGATGCTGTGTGTGTCAGCCGGATAATTGAGGGTTGTGTGTGTGATGCCATCTCGCCATAATTGCCTGAGCTCACATGGGAGACCCGACCATGTCAAAAGCAACAAATTGAAGTCGCGTGTGTTTGTGTGTATGACACCAAAAGCGTGTCGCCGCTCGCAGATCAATCACGTCTGTATCTCTCTTCTCGCTGCAAACGATATCATGAAAATAGGTTACAGTCAATGCGATCGCTGCTTTTTGTTCTGTTCAAAAACATTAATGTGGCTTGATTTGAGAAATAATTCAGTCGAAAATGAAAATCTATGTTCTTGCGAATCCATATGCTGTTCGCATAAAGGCGAGCATGTGCGTTTCAGAGAGGCGGGGCAAAGAGGGGATACAAACATGCACGGTATGTGGAAAATACAGCGTTTTTCAACCTTAAATTGTGTGTGCACATTGCATTACATCTAAAACAAACGATAATATTCGTTTTAGCCGTGTCACATGACCCCTTTAAGTCTCACAGTACAATAATAACGTCTGAAACAATGACACTTTATCTCCTTCAGCAAAAAAAGCAAAAACATGACGACATCTTTGTCCAGTTAGAGCCGCCGTAGTGTTCGAAAGGGAGGGCAGAGGGGTGGAGTGAGCCGTTGGTAGCAATTCGCCACTAGATGCCGCTAAATTTAATACACTGGACCTTTACATTTTTTTTATACAAAATAAAGAGTATACAAGTCTGGAACAACATGTGGTTGAGCAAAGGAAAAATAAAGACGCACCGCTAACAGTTCTCCATTGATGAAGATGTGGTTTAATGAAATACAATGCATAAATAAAATCCTGACAAATAAAAGCGTCAGGATTTCCTGAGTACACTCTTATAAAAAGATCAAGCCTTGCATGTCTTCAGTCTCATTCTCAGTGCTGTTGAAGATAATGAATCACTCGTTGCGTCCTGTAACATATAGCCTGTTCAGTACACTGTAGTGCGACCGGGAGCCACGGGATCAGATGGTAATTGGGTAGAAAAGCTGAAGACGAAGCGATCCGTAAAACCAGACGCACAGATGAATGAGAGCGACAGGTAAGACGGCGCCGTTCCTTAACCGTGATTCACCAACAGATTCTGTTCAGAAAGGGACAGAATGAAAGAGAGATATGTGACATACTGAAAAACATTCTGGAGAAATCATATATGAAATATCAAGATACGATGGTCAAGGGTCATAAGTTTACATTAGGGCTGTCAATGATTAATCACAATGAATCGGATCCAGAATAAAAGATTTTTGTTTACAAAAATATGTCTGTGTACTGTGCATATTCAATTTGTATTTATTAAAACATACATTTAAGAAAAATATAAAAATGAATAAATGTTTTATGTATAATTTCAATTATTTGTAAATATAAATAAAAACATCTAGACCTTTCCTAAACATACAGTATATATACACACATGGATATCTATGTTTTCCCGTTTATAAATACAAAATGAATATGCACAGTACACAACATATATAATGTAAACACAAACTTTTATTCTGGATGCGATTAACCGCGATTGATCGTTTTGACAGCCTTTTTTTACATACTTGCAGAATTTGGAAAATGTTAAAAATGGAGCTGTCAAGCGATTAAAATCTTTAATCTAATCACTTACATGATGTGATGACTAATATAATTAATCGCAAATTAACCACACATCATGTGGCTGAGAAATGGTTGAAAACATCACAGATGTTCACATATAGTCCACCACACAGAATATTGAACAAAATCACATCAGTTGATGGTCTCCCCAGGGCTGAAAGAAAACATTACAGTAAAGATGAGCAGTCACTTCAGGCCCACACGGGCGAGGGGGTGGCTTACATCGTATGGCTAATAATCACCCACAAAAGGTCAGGACCCTTAATTCCAGTGATACGAGGTTCTCCATACATTACAGAGGGTATGCGCCAGAGAGGAGGGCAGCAGGAGATGGAGGGAGGACAGGGAACGAGAAGAGTATACAGAAACAAAGAGAATCCGGCGAAAGGGAGGACATTACGATGACATCACTCACATTCGTAGCGATCCACATAACTATTACTACAGAACTCAGGCTCTGACCTCAGAGGTTCCTTGGCATAAACGCAGGCGAAACCAAGACGGAGACTTAATTAATGGCAACCTGTCAGACGCACCAAGGGCCAGTTTAACCTCTGCGGCTTTACCGTCTTTCACCCAGTAGTTACAAATCGCCCGGGTCAGAACTCTCAGCATTGATACCAATTACCGCCCCCACGCCTCCGAGAAGTCTCTAAACAAATATAAAATTGGTTTTCCATACAGTTCAGAGGTTATTTCTTAGCTCACGGTGTAGTTCATGAATGCAGGCTATATAAAGAAAGAGACATTTTTAATTCAGTAAAGCACACTTTCTAGCACTCATACCACTTACAAAACGTAGCGAGACCCACAAAGAACCTGCGCAGCGGTCGCCTCCTACGGTTTTCGGCGCGGGGCCATTGTCGGCTCAGCGGGCTTGAATAAGTCTCAGTCCCTTATCGATTGGACTGTCTTTCCCTGTGGTCGAAAGCAGCCTAAGCTAGTGTTTGAGCAGAGAATCCGATTCTGATAACCCCCCGAGGACCTCCCGGATCACAGCGGGGAGCTAACCACCAGTGCAGGGGAGGCTGAACTAAGAGATAATTACAATGGACCCAACAGTAGGACCCACTGTGCCAGTGCGGTGTATTGACCTGGGGTTGATGGCGGCGGGGCGGGGCGAGGTGAGGTGTGGGTGTCGTCAGAAGGTGCGGGGCAGAGAAACATAAGACATGAATAAGAAAGCCGAGGGATCGATATCACAGTCGTGACGGATTCCTCGCAACACATGCTGCGTGAAGGACAAACGCTGGGCAGGAAGAAAAAGGGAGTGTAAATGAGCAAAGAGATGTGATGTTAAAAGTATGATGTCATCCAAACAGGCATAAAGGGGATTTTATCAAATTTATATCACAATGTTTTTTGATAACTGAATGTGTTTAATACTTCAAAAAGTTATTTAGTCAGAGTTTTAGGTTGATGCAAATAACACAAACAATGTATGCGGAAGACTATCAGCGATAGGAAAGAATATGAAAAATGTATGTTGGTTATCGTTTTCAGTTTTTTAAATATATTTTAATATAGTTCAATTTTTTTTACAAATCTAAAGCATTATCATATCGTTTATTGTACACAAGGTTATTAAAATACTAAAACTAAAACAATTCTGTTAATTGAAATAAAATAAACAATCTGTCTTTATATTATTTTAAAGTTCCGGTGAAAAGAATTACAATTCCTATTTTTTCATGAAATATTGCAGCATTTATTGTAAATAGCTTATCAGTGTGGGTCATTCTCTTTTTAAAATTCATGTGCCCTTATAATCTTCAATTAAAATCGGAAAATGCACTTCGGCCCTCTAGTGATTATCCATCTCAAATGACGTTAGACCGTGTGAGCGGGGCATCCATTAACTCCTCCTCTCCAACTGTCAGTCTGCTACCAGTTCCATTTCAAAATGCAACGGCTGTTTTTATACATACAATCAATTCGCAGTGAAAAACGCAAGCCACGCCTACTATTCTTCTCATTCGAATTTACCTTTCACTCGGAAATGTGTCAAAATACGGAAGTATTTTATATACAATATACTGAAAAGTTAAAGTTGAGGGACTAAAATTATTAACCAAAACAAATAAAAACTGAACCTAAAACTTAAATAAAAATACAATAAACTTATATAGGAAATAAAAAAAAATAATAGTAAAATAACAAATTTAAATTTAAATTAACATGAAAAATACAAATATAAAAACGAAAGCTAATTAAAAAAATGAGAAAACGACAATAAAACTGAAAACTCAGATTGTATATAACACAATTCAGTAAGTTATCACACTTAAAATGTTCTTCAATATCATGCATCCCTACTACTGTATGCGCAGTCTTTGGATTTGAAACGCCAATGTTTAGGATTCACAACCATATTTCCATATACGCCAGCTGATTAAAAAATGACTCCTCCAAAGTCAATTCTCTTCTCTAACTCTCGATATCTGTAACCTTAAAGCCAGATAACAACACTAAACTACCACTGCTATTGTAAATACGATCCTTTCATTACTCATAATACTATTCATACAGCACATTACAACAAATCTTCTAGTAAAAATCAGTTGTGACTCTTGTAAATTTTGTATAAATCACGTTGCTTATAGAACGGGCCTGTCATTATGTTTCATAAATGAACTGTGTACAAGCATAACCATATTCAGCTCTCCAAACTGAAATGACAAACGTATTCAAATACAACCTCGCAAACATAAACAGACCCAAATTGGATGTCCACCAGAAAAGTGGTGTGATCTAGCGAAACATTTGCGCTTTTGTTAACCGCTCGCTTTCCTCTCCGCATTGTTGTCTAAACTTTCTCATTGTTAAGAGCGAGGGAGAGACGGCTGCTGTGGCTACGCTGGCAAACAGGAGAGAAGCGGATGAAGAAGAACGATCAAACAAGACAAACAAACGAGGCCGAGAGGGAGCTCGTCTGTGAACTCCGCGCAGGAGTCGAGCGCATGAAAAACAGCCAGCGGCGACAGCGAGCAGGTTCAATCTGAGAGCCAGATCTGCTGATTTTGCTTCACCCACTTCTGATGTACTGTCTGATCTGTCGGCTGCTTTCATTTCGGAGTCAGATAAATCACACAGACGCGGGTGATCAAAAATGCGGGGGGAAGCGCTCACAAACACATCTGGCGTATGACGCATCCTGAATAAAGCATTTAATGGGATTGATAGGAAGTGATTATGGGTTAGATCTAAATCTTTTTTTGAACACCTTTCATTTAGCAGGAAGTTTCATTGGGGTATGGAAATTTATCTCAAAGAGAGTCAACCTTGCCTAGTCTCCATACTGGTTGCTAGGGGTAGGCGGTATGACCAAATATATCACAGCACGTGTCAATTTATACCACGGTAACATTACAGTACACTCTTAAATAAAAGCGCTACAAAAGGTTTTTCACAGCGACGGCATAGAATACATTTTTGGTTGCCTAAAGAACCAAAGGGTCATTGAAATGCAGTCAAATAAAGTCAAATGAATAACATACTTTAACTCATTTGATCTTTATTTACTAGCCTCTTGATATATTGCATTAATATAGAAAAATCGGTTGACAATTTTGTAGCATATACACTACCATACAGTTGGCCATACTGACGGCAAAGTGGATTGCTCTCCTGAGAACTTCACAACATGTGGAAGTCGGAAAAGTGCATTCTTTCCAGCCTTTTCAAGCACAAGCAGAACTTTCTCAAAGGTCAGACGGGTTTCGCGACCCCAAGCTCTCCGGCCACTACATCATGTCCGGTGTGACAGGACATTGTGGGGAGGCCTGAATATATGCATGACCTTTACCCTCTTCATCTCTGGACATCAAGCTTGAAATGCCCTTTGCTCCAGTGACATCATCATTATTATCTAAAAAAAGTCCTTTATGAATATTGTAACTAGATAAAAGCAAGTTTCAAAAAAGCATATTCATCTGGATCAACCTACAAAATGCATCCAACATCATCTTATTCAATTAATGCGTAAGAAATAGGAAAACGCTAAAAGCTGTAAAGTGTTTACATCAAAGGGAAATAAATATATATGTAAAATGATCACTCGTTTCATTATGTGAACTACAAACAATATTTCTTCCAAATTTCAAATAAAAATATTGTTTCTATTTGCATTTATTTGCAGAAAATGAAAACTGGAGAAGCAGATGAAAATAACAGTAAAGATGCTCTGTATTTTTTCAGACCTCAAAAACGGCAAAGAAAACAAGTTCATGTTCACTTTTCAGCAATACAACAGCAATATTATATATTTACAAGTTTAAAAAGTATTTTTATGATCCACTGGATTTTTATCACGGTTTTCATGCGTCTTGTCATGCTGTCAGTCTTTCGCATTGCTGTTGAATAACTTTGTCACTCCAGAGGTTTGATTTTGTTGAAACTTAACAGACACTGGACTGGATAAATACAAATATACACACCAGTTATATGCCAACAGTTTAGAACAAGACAAGCTCATTCTGCAAACAAAAAGCCTATTTGTTGTGGGTAAAGAAACCCACAATTCGGTTGCTCTTCTTATGATGTCTGATGACAACTGTGAAAAAAAATCGCCGTCTTTGAAGCCAGTCCGCGGAGGTACTTCAAACCAGCCTTTGTGGATGGAGTGATGGGCAGCCCGAGCAATATTTTTGCCGCTCTTTCTATCAGCTTCAATAGAATAAAACAGAGGAGAGAGCTTTTTGGAGACCAGACAGACAAAGTGAACCGCCTTGTTTCAGCGCCAAATGGGAAACGGCACAAAGATCCATTCGGGGTACCAAAGCAAGAAAGCCGTTTCTATTGCACTTGTATTACACCTGGAGACCGGGACGTAGGGGGGAAAAAAGAGGCAAATCTATCATAGTTACTCAGTGAAATCTACAAAGCTAAATTCTTGAGTTTAAATCTAAACCGCTTTTTGTCAGAACAATGTCTGTCCACGTGGACTCCATGATGATCGGGTTATCAGAGGGAAGGCGCAGTGGCGCGACTGCTGCACGGCTACGGAAAGGTCATACCGGCCATTGTGTTTCTGGTTCCCGGCCTCTGATTCCCCGCTGACTGCAGCTTCAGGGCTTTGTAAGGATGGTCGTAGGCCATGTGGCACGTCTGAGCCAAAATGAAGCCTTCAGAATGGGCTTGATATACCGTTTGATAGCACAAAGTGCAGACAATAGTGATGGAGCGATTGAAAGAGCTGGAGAAGAGAAAGAGAAGTACAGATCGAAGAATGAATAGAGAATTATGCTGTAAAGAGTCGTGTATCGAGCCTTTTCTGATTCCATCTTTTTGTGTTGCATCAATTGTGTAGTCACTTTTGGTTCCAGTATCCTTTCAATTTAAAGGCAGCTAGACGCAAATTGAATCCTTTTTCACAACAAAGCCCCCTTTTTAAAAAGCAAACTAGCGTGAAGATTTACCACTAAGATGAAATCAAATAACACAAAAACAGCATTTTCAAGAAATTTGATCATTTGATAAAAGCGACCTTCTCAGAGAAACAAAACAAATGGATTAAAACTTAAGCAAACTTTGTGACATAATCAAAATAAAAACTCTGTTTTTAATGCATTGTCATCCAATTGTATTACATTTAGGTAAAAACGGCAAAGAGAAACTTTTTTAAAGCATAAAAACAAAATGCTTAATGAACTTATATGTATGTTGAGTCACATGACATAGAAAAACTTTTGAAAAACTCAACAGCTGAAATCAGTTCTTTAAAAATCAGTATTTTAAGGTAAGGAGAGAATTTTGAAGACTTATTTTTGACGCACTGTTTTTTGTTCATTTGTAACCAGGGGCTGTCAAGCGATTAATCATGACTAATCGTATGCAAAATAAAAGTTTTCGAAGGCATAATATATGTGTGTGTACTGTGTATAATAATAATGCATCTAGAAATACACACATGCATGCATATACATTTAAGAAAATGTGTGTATTTATATATTAAATATTTGTAATATCATACGTTATAAATATACACACATTATAAATATACACACAGATATTTACATGTGTACACACATGTAAATATTTCCTAAATATATACATGCATGTGTGTGTATTTATGTACATAATTATTATACACAATAAACACACGTATATAATGTAAACAAATCCTTTTATTTTGCATACGATTAGTCGTGATTAATCGTTTGACAGCCCTATTTTTAACCACAAACATGTACAGGTTGCAGCTTCAAAGTACACTGGGTCGATTTCAACTTCGACTTTCGGGAGATTATAGCACTATAAAGGGTTAAAGCACAGAGAACTTCCACACCAGATTTTTCATGACAGAAAGAAAATGTTGGACAAACAGACAAGAAAATAAACTTCTCTGCTTTCATGCATGGTTGATCATAGTTGATCACGAGGGGTAGGAAGCGGGAATGTTGTGGTAATCCCTTCAGCCAACAGACAAGCAGTCAGCGAAGCACAACAGCTTCTAAAACCCATTTAAGTGTTTCTCCAGCCCGCTCCCACATGTTCAGCTAATCAACAACACAGACGCGTAAAGATATCTTAGTTAGTTTTCCCACAAGACCAGAAAGATTACACTGAATGTTAATGCACTCTTTCTTGCGGCTTTGAGAAAGGCAGAATTTTGTAAATGAATGCGTGTTGTAAGCGTCACGAGCTCTCACGGTTCTCACGGTTAACGCATGTTGTTGTACCCCTACAGCAAAGTACATTTTTAAAGTAAAGGTTCTAAGAGTCTGACTGTGCCATACATTTCAATACAGTGTAAATCAGTGTTTGCCTTCCGCACGTTCTCACAGAAATTAAATCACGAAAAAAGCTCCGTCCACTTTCCTCTTGGTCTTTCTCTGCGCAAAAATGCACGGCCACGTGAAGCTTTCTGAGCCATTATCGCAAACAAGATAATTCCCGCCATCTATTATATTGTGTAAATGTGCCGCCGGAACAATAAGTTTGCTCTGAATTCAAACCACTTTAGCGTGGCACGTTCGAGAAACTTTTCAAATCCGCGCCGCCAACAAACTCGCCATTATACTTGATGTTGTTTGCCAATGCGAGCGCTATTATTTCAGGACACAAAAGAAAGAGAGAGAGGAGACGAGCGGCGTCTCGGAAAAAGAAAGATAATGGTGTGCGCTTTGATTGGTTTCTTCTAACACAGGCGGACCGAGGATCAATTCACTTTTTGAAACGAGGGGACGGTTGTTTACAACGGTGGACCCGCAGCAATATGAAAATGAAATCAATAATCCCCCCCAGTGTGGAATGGATGTATAGAGGCTGGAGGGATCTGCGCCTACAACAGAAAGAATGAGAGAGGTGGAAAGGGAAAAGCAGAGTTTGGGAGAGATTTAAAGGAATCAGCTTGAAATGATGGCAAAGGATGAGCTTTCTGACTGCTGTTCAATTCAAGTCTGTTGTTGTGAGCAATAATGGAGAGATGTTTATATAACTAAGAGGGAATATCAAAGGTTCTTATTTTTAATTTAGAAATTGTCCAATCAGAATTGGAATTCTGTGGCTTTGAATCCATGCTTTCAAGTTATATGTAGTGTAATCTTAAATTAACGCTTAACGTTTTAATATGCTCAAACTAAAACTTAAAACTTTTCTGTAAATTGAAATCAATAAAAAAAACAAAAAAACCTAAACATTGTTGGAAAAACGTAAACTTAATCAAATGAAATAAAATTAAGTCGCTAAAATTATTAGCTGAAAATAAACAACTGCGATAAAAACTAAAACTGAAATAAAAATAAATTCAACCTATATAGCCACATAAAAAATGACAAAAGCACATAACAAAAATGGTAAAAATGAAACTAAAATGAACATAAACACTAAACATATCAAATAAAAGCTAATTCAAAATATGAATAAAACTATTATAACTTAAAATAGAGACGTTTCAACGGCAACAACATAAACATTACGTGGCCCAAACTTAACTTCCGGTAGACCTTGAGAATTTTACATTTTATTTAATACAATTAATATACAATCAAATATTTATAAAAATTAATATTAACATAAATGAAATGTAAAATAAATTGTTATATTATAACCAAACACAGACCGGAAGTTAACGTTGAGCCGGGTGCATGTGTCCGATGAAACCGTCAAACAGAGCAAAAATACTGATGACTCATCTTGCACTACAGACATTTATGTCCAATCAAATGCTTTTTAGAATGTGTAATGCACAAACTAGCTAGAAGCAAATCAAGATTCGTTGGAAGTCTTTTGTACAATGGTACATCCAAAAACTGAATTACATTGTTCTTTGTGCCAAAAAATTAAAACAAATAATTGGCATAGTGGCTCTTTAACATGCGCAGCAGGACAGACTCACAGTCATAGCTGGAGAAAGTCACATTTGACTTAACAAACCTTTGGCTCGAGGGATTTGTATTAGAGTAAGAGACGTTCTTCATGCCTGCAGCTGTGCTTCCATATGCAGTGGCAGAATTGTAACTGTTGATAGAAACCTTCCTGTGCGTGAATTCTCACGTTCTGTAAGTTTAAGAGTCGGTTTAAGAGAAAGAGACGGCTTCAGCGTGGACCTTATAAACCTACTGCATCTGAACCACTATCATAGGACACCCCAATGGCTTTACTTATTTTCAAGTATGACTATTGACAATCTCTCACGTCATATTGCATACTTAACATTGATTTGGCATTTAGTACATCATCATAAAATAGAAGCACATGTGATGCCTCTTTATACAATTCAGCACTTCATAAGACAATAAAATGATAAGCCTTTCATTTATTTAATGCCAAAATGTTAAATGCTCTCTGAATTTAGCTTTCGATAAAGGTGTCTGCTAAATGAATAAATGTAAATGTAATGTATTGTGCCAATGTAGCAATCGCTCACCAAAATAAAAGTTTTCAAATTATAATTTAATCCGTGATGAAAAGCAAAACGAATATCAAACTAATATCGATTGACCCTTGACCCAATCCAACTCTGCACTTTAAGTCTCAGCTTTCCATTCATCTTCTCCTATTTTCACTTTCCTCCCATTGAAAAGCCAGACAGATATTGTGCTAGCTCAGACCCAGCGATCACACACAACAGAAACATTTTATTTGATGCCAAATGCAGGATCATTTATTCCAGAATGACCCCTTTATTTTAACAGGCTGTCAATGCCCTCGTGGGCCACGCTGGTATTGACTATTTGTTAGTGGGTGCTGGAGTTGTTGCCAGTCATTGCATTTGTGTCCCGCTTTACGTCCAAATAAATAACGAGCTGTCATGCAATATTCCAGCAACACTGGATCTGCGAAGACACGCTCGCACATGGCTCTGAGTCGCCACAGTGGGGGATCATGGGAAGGCCCTGGAGCACCAGTCTGTTCCTCAGACTCAATCTAATGAAGAAAGGTAGCATCTCTCGATCTTACAGGAGTAAAGCAGCTCTGGCCAGCAATAAACTCTGTCTGATCAGAGTGAAGTGTGTCATGATCGTAGTGCCAGATAGGATGGAGGAGTGAAGGCAGGGGTGTCACTAGACCCGTTTCGTGCCCCAGTATAAATTGTATAAGTTTTAACTAATTTAGTTTATTTGTCTGTGTAATCATTTACATTGATAATAGCGCCAAAAAACGGATCTATATCCAACATAGTAACGTAATTCACGCTTGTAAAAGCGACGCAGTCACGCATTTTAACCGGTCCAAAAACACAAACTCGTGCCGTACTTTCACGCAGAAATCCATATGTCCGCGCGTGTCTGTGTGTTTCCTTGCAACAACTGCAGCACGCAGCTTCGCAGTGCACATGCAGGCGCGCAAGGGTAACGACACGTGACTGAGGTAGGCTATGAAAACATGACGAAACTAAAGTAAGTTTCTAAATAATATCGATCATCTTATTTTGACTCCATCATTAATAGCCCTTGTAGATGGACATCAGAATTTGTTTGTGCAAAGCAGGGAAATGGAAACAGAAAGGAGATGATGAGTGTGAGGGAGGTAAGACTTGATAAACAAACTACTGTACATCCCCAGCCAGTCAAGTCTCAGACATTAGAGCAAAATGTCTCAGGAAAACCTTTGTCAAGTCTGTAAAATTGCATTCTTGCTTAGAAACACATTTGTGTTCTGTACTTACACAAATTAAATTAATATTTAATTTACTAGCTCTAGTTTAGGACATTACATAAAAAGCTGGCAGAACCTATGGCTGACATAACTGCTTTTATAGGCAGAACAGTTTAATGAAGTAAATTTGGTTCAAAAAATGAAAATATTGTTTTTTTTAAGATAAAATATGTTCTTTATATTAGTTGGAGCCATAAAACAACTGATTTCATAAAATATTGTAACTGTAAATTCTTGAAAAGTAGTACTGTAATTATTGATTGTTATCATTGTGTAATGAATGCAGATGTCTCTCTGCTTTCATTATATGCATGCAAACATGTTAATTAAGTTTATGTTCAGGAATGTTGAAGGTAGCCTACTTACATATTTTTAAATACATAAATGTTTACCTTCACCAGTATTGTTGCACTGTAGGAATAGTGGTTTAAGCAAGGTAAGTTTGTATAGTGCATTGTGTTGATTTTTTAACCGTTTAATAAACTTTCCAATAGAACCAACCAATTTTTAAATAATAAAAATTATGGTTTTATTTTTGTTTGAAAGAGATATCTATAATATTTAGTCGTATTGTTTTATTCATATTTTAAATTTGCATTTATTTCTATATATACATACAGGTGCTGGTCATATAATTAGAATATCATCAAAAAGTTGATTTATTTCACTAATTCCATTCAAAAAGTGAAACTTGTGTATTATATTCATTCATTACACAAAGACTGATATATTTCAAATGTTTATTTCTTTTAATTTGATGATTATAACTGACAACTAATGAAAACCCCAAATTCAGTATCTCAGAAAATTAGAATATTACTTAAGACCAATACAAAGAAAGGATTTTTAGAAATCTTGGCCAACTGAAAAGTATGAACATGAAAAGTATGAGCATGTACAGCACTCAATACTTAGTTGGGGCTCCTTTTGCCTGAATTACTGCAGCAATGTGGCGTGGCATGGAGTTGATCAGTCTGTGGCACTGCTCAGGTGTTATGAGAGCCAGGTTGCTCTGATAGTGGCCTTCAGCTCTTCTGCATTGTTGGGTCTGGCATATCGCATCTTCTTCTTCACAAGGTTAAGGTCAGGCGAGTTTGCTGGCCAATTAAGAACAGGGATACCATGGTCCTTAAACCAGGTACTGGTAGCTTTGGCACTGTGTGCAGGTGCCAAGTTCTGTTGGAAAATGAAATCTGCATCTCCATAAAGTTGGTCAGCAGCAGGAAGCATGAGAAGCGTCTCGCCTGGGCTAAAGACAAAAAGGACTGGACTGCTGCTGAGTGGTCCAAAGTTATGTTCTCTGATGAAAGTAAATTTTGCATTTCCTTTGGAAATCAGGGTCCCAGAGTCTGGAGGAAGAGAGGAGAGGCACAGAATCCACGTTGCTTGAGGTCCAGTGTAAAGTTTCCACAGTCAGTGATGGTTTGGGTGCCATGTCATCTGCTGGTTTTGTCCACTGTGTTTTCTGATGTCCAAGGTCAACGCAGCTGTATACCAGGAAGTTTTAGAGCACTTCATGCTTCCTGCTGCTGACCAACTTTATGGAGATGCAGATTTCATTTTCCAACAGGACTTGGCACCTGCACACAGTGCCAAAGCTACCAGTACCTGGTTTAAGGACCATGGTATCCCTGTTCTTAATTGGCCAGCAAACTCGCCTGACCTTAACCCATAGAAAATCTAGTTTCACTTTTTGAATGGAATTAGTGAAATAAATCAACTTTTTGATGATATTCTAATTATATGACCAGCACCTGTATATATATAATAATAATTATAAAATAATTTTATAATGATGTATAATTACTTTTTCAATAATATATATTTTTTATATAATTATAATTTGTACTTTTGCTTTTGTAATGTAATAATTTCTTTGTTTATTTTTATAATGCTATATAGGTAAATTTATTTGTATTTCAGTTTTTGTTTAGTTTTCATTTATTTTCAGTCACTAATTTAGTGCCGCAATGTAAACTTATTTCCGTTTATTGCTACAGCAACAAACAGAAATAAAGGGACATTTCAAATTTTTCTCTTAGTTTATGTTTTTTAAACAACATTTAGTAGGGATGTAACAATATCAAAATCTCACTGTACGATAACACCTCAGTATAAAGCCTACGGTATGATATTCGTTGCAGTATTTAAATTGTCAAATGATGACTTGGAAACGTGCCATAAGCATCCTCTTTTCTTTATCCTCTAATCATAACTCTTGCTTAGAGGTATGAGTTACAGTATGAGATGGGTCAAATGACCTAAAATCCCTTTTATAAAATAAAATAATTGCACCAGAATGGACCTTGCCAAAGGTAACATCTATTCTTTTTTCTAACATTCTCTATGTTAGGCCCGGAAGACCTATCGTTTCATACAGTCATGTGACAACGATAATATTGAGACAATTTTGCTATTGCGATAACACGGTTTCGATAATATTGTTACATCCCTAATATTTAGGCCTATATTTTATTTGAATCAATTCAAAGACATGTTGTAAACTACAATAACCTTGATTCTTAACCAATAGACAGCCATAATAGAAGTGTATGACCAAGAAATCTTACAGAACATTCAAAAGCTATCCGACAAAAACAGTTTCAGATGAAAATAAATACTACATTATTGACTATAGCACATTAAACCGTCTCATACTGACCATGCGGCCTCATTATAACAGAATCTTACTGTTCATCTGAGCACTGCTGCCTTTTCATTATGTGGACAGGCGCTTTGAAACATCTGTTACAGGAGCCCGGTCTGAACTGTCACACATATCAACACACACACACGTGGGGCATTAAGCCCTCGAGCCGGCAGTGATGCTGATTACAGGGCTGGAGCTTTGGGGGCAAATTCAGTGCTGAAGAAACAGCATTAAAAGTTTCGGGCAGCCTCTCAAAAAGTTCAGCCTTGACACAACAGCCCCTGCCGCCCCGCAGCATCAATCTAGCGTCAGACACCCAGCGCTAACTAGCCTATCCCCTTCTCTGCCTCTCTCTCTTTGTTTTTATCTTCTCTTTATCTCTCTCTCGCTCGCAGAAGTTGCCTACAAACACTGGACTGAATTTACTAAACAGTCAAATGCAAGGTCGAAAATTCATTTTTGCCAAAACTTGGAGTTATAAAAATTTCTTATAGGCTATGAAACTGTATTTTACATTATTTGTATGGTTTTGTCTCTATGAGAATTGATTTTGTAGTTTCTTTCCCTCAAGATTTGTGACACACAGTGCAGAACAGCTAACATTGGCTGCAATTCATTCTTACAAAAAATTTTCTCCCTTCACTTTCTCTCTCTCTCTCTCTCTCTCTGGCCCCTTCTTTTGAACTCTTCCCACTTTCTCTCCTTCCTCCACTCTGTGCTTACTGCGAGGAAGCTCAAACCATCAATCCCCATCAAAGTCGCTGCATCTGGCCCTGGCCCTAAATGACTGGAGAATCCCGGTGCAGGGTGGAGGAATCAGCCAATTTCTGAGTCATTATCCCAGACAATGCCCAGAGAAGCGTGAGCGCCCCTTCAGATGGAGAACGTAGGGTTTGCTCCCGGCCTCTCTCTCCACTTCTCTCCCTCAGTCTTCTTTCATTCCCGGGTTTTCCCAAAGTGAAGTGTGTCAAGCGCAAGAGAGAGTTTCTCTAATAAGGGCTTCTGTAACCTCTAACTGCTGTCAAAGAGCTGCTATAATGAGAAGCCCTGTCTTTGATCTGTGTTTTAAAAAGGAACACGCAAAACTAAATATTTTCTATATTGAATAAATGGTGGAACAAATTGTTGACTAAAAGGTTCCCAAACAAAACTTTAGGTGAATTTCTTTAAGACAAATTTAACACACTTTCAACACACACATAACCATAACCACACCGTACAAAAATGTAATTTTACAGAATTTTACTGTTAGGTTTTTACAGATTTTTCATGTTTATTTGAAATACGGTAAAAAAAAAACGGCAGAAAAGACTGCAAATTCAAAATAAAAACATGAAAAACATGTAATGTTATTTTACAGTATTTAAACATTTATGTTTCTTACAGGATTTTTTTTACAGTGCAGGTCAAAAGTTTAGGGTCACTTGACTGAAATAATATAAAAACTATTTTATAAATGAATTAATAAAAATGAAGAAGCATATTTTACTGTGCCATTAAATTGATTTCATCACAAACCAAAAAAATCATTGAAAGAAGTGTTTTAGAAATGTACCAAATGTAGAATATAGAATGTACCCAAAAAGCTTTCCAGGGCCAGACCTCAAGGTGCTGCTTGATAATACGAAAAGAGCACTTTTTTAAAAATTCTAGTCAAGAGATGTTACTTTAAAGATGCTATAAGTATAACTTTAATTTAGTAATTATATTTATATTTAATGTATTCTATTTTCTAATTACCATTTTTCCATAGTTTACACTATTATTTTAAAATGTTGAATAAGTGACTCTAAACTTTCCAACAGTAGTGTGTAAATAAAATAACTTCATGTCAATGCACCTAACTCATCAATAAATTGTTAGGGTTGCCAGTACCGTCATAAACCATCTCCAGTTTAAACCAGAATCAATCAGACATCAACCATACATTCCTGATTACTGTCAATATGCAAAGACCACAAACCTCCGATTTCAGTTCATTTAACTGATATGTAAATATATAACATGCGTTTCCTCATAATAAACCCATATGTAGCTAAATCATTGCACTAAATGTCACTGCTTATCGTACGTTTTATGGCTGGATTCTAATTAAATGAAGTCAGATTATAACAAGGTTGACTGTGTTTTATTTCACATTTCCAGGCAAAGATGTCTGGCCGAAAATATTGGCAGGTAACACAAATGCTTGGCAAAAAATATATGATCCAGAGCTGACCAACCTCACCAAGAGTTAATTGTTTTAAAAAGCTGATAAGTCTATATTTTAAATCGATAATTAATCAAAATGAAACGTATGTCATTATTTAATCATGCTTGATTCATTTCAACCTCGTATGGCCTGCTTTGTTCTGTGGAACGCAAAAAGAGATGTTAGGCAAAACGTCTATGTCACGCTTTTCCAAGGATGATTACTGCCAAACTCGAGAAAGGACAACAAAGCACCATAAAGGTAAAGACATCACCGCTGATTTCAACCCTGCATCTCAAATAAGATACGAGAGCTATAGTCTTTTCATCACGCAAACTACCGTACAGCTTCAGAAGCACCCGGGTAGTTTGGGTTTTAATGAAACTCTAATGGTGCTTTTTTTGTCATTTTTTTGGAGCCTAGGAGTGTGTTCATATTTACTTTCATTGTGTGGAAAAAGAGCAGATATTCTGTTCAATTCTCAATTAGTCTTGCTTTGAGGAAAGAAGGCCATACGGGTTTGAAATGACAACTTGAAACGGCTAGAGGCATGCATTAAAAAAGTAAAAAAGGCCAAAAAAATAAGTCTTAGGAAAAAGTGTACGTCATTTTAATATTGAGTCGTTCTATTCAGCAGGTATGAACGCTGGGGAATTTCACTCAATGAGCAAACAAAAAAAAAAGCCTGTGCATCGAGAATAAGGATCGATTACAAACTTTGGGGATTTTTGTGCTTTTGTTGCAGTAGCTATTCTCTGCTTTTGTGAAAAGTTGAGCGCACAAAGACACAGCGTGCGACTACGCGTATGCGTTCGCACCCGCTTGATCAAACAAACCCCTTTTATTATTAATAATCATACTCTAGGCAAAAAGCCTGAAAAAAGCAAAGGAAAAGAAGAAAACAAAATTGGCCAAACAACAAGAATATTTACTATTGAGTAGCTGGGCTAAATAATAGCAATTAAACAGAGTTCAAATCAACTGCCGACACCTGCGTTCAACAGTTATATAGCACAGAAAAAGAGAGAGGATTGATAGACGAACGTGGGGAAGAAATTGGGGTGGGGGGAGGATGCGAGAGTGATAAACCACCACCAGCAGCAGTGAGCGAGCGACACGCCAGATCCGTTGCCATAGCAGTGATTATCACACACTCCCTGAGTGCAATGTGTGCAAGTGAGCCAGCAACCCCGTCCACACATACACACGCTCCCTGCAACTGGAGGGTGTGATGGAGTGAAGCCATTATTCTACTGTTGCCTGGCTACAACCGAACATCAAAACGAAAAACTTCAGAAGAATGAATACCTTCAGAAGTATCCATTTAGCAACAGTGTTGCAGAGAGGACACCACGGACTGACACGTGATTGTGTACTGAAAGAAAAGCACTGTCGTGGGGTCAGAAGTACGGTTGTACGGTTTGCGTTAAAAATTGTTAGGAAGGAGCACACAAATGATTCAAAAAGCACAAGACGCATTTTTTAAAAGCTGGGATTGGTATCTCTGGCCTCTAAAGCGCCATCTCAGTTTGAAACTAAATTGCAGGGTACTATATATACTTCTCTTTGAATTCAAATGATGTAAATTCCAGCAAAATCATACACGACAGGTTAAAGGAACAGTTCACCCATAAATGACACTCTTCACTCTTCACTCTTCACTCACGCTCGAGTTGTTTCAAATCTGTATATATTTCTTTGTTCTGACGAACACGGAGAGAGAGATTTGGAAGAATGCTTGTAACCATACAGTTATTGGCCACCATAGTAGGAAAAATTGCTTTATAAATTTCTTTGCTCTGTTGAACACAAAAGAAGAAATTTTGAAGAATGTAGGAAAGCCAAGAAGAGGCACTTTTGACTACCGTTGTCATTTTTCCTACTATGGCAGTCAATGGTGGCCAAGAATAGTTTGGTTACAAGCATTCTTCCAAATATCTTTCTCCGTGTTCATCAGAACAAAGAAATGTATACAGATAAGAAACAACTCGAGGGTGAGTGAAGAAAGAATTTTTATTTTTGGGTGAACTGTCCCTTAAAATTATTAATCATTATTATAAGCTTAGTGTTGTGAAACAGGGTATGTATGGTAAGGAGACCTTTTTAAGCTATACGTTTAAGTAAAACTATTTTAAAAAATTGAACACAGCGTCTTCACAATGCAATTCTCATACTACAAGACAAAGAAAAACACAAGAAAAAAGAAAACTTGAGTTGACCTTCCTCAACAACTATTGCAGTTGGACAAGTAGTAGATCATCTAGACTCCCCACTAATCTGTAAATGTTTTTGCTATCGTAAATTATAAATTAGAATTTAATTCTTTACAGTCAATGGCTTTACAAGTCAAATTTTGACCAATTACGTTGCAAGTTAAAAAGTTGAAATTAGTTGAATTGACTAATTGAAACTTATTTGGATGAGTTTGAGTAAAGTAAAAATGCAAAATGAAGATTTAAAATAGTACTTTCTAACTGAAAGTAGAGTGTACTGTATTTTTAATAGTGTAAAGTCAAACCCAATCTAATAAAATGCATCTGTATACAGAACCACAACAATCACCTAAATCCTGCTTATATGGACATTCTAAACAGTATTTTGTTGTATACAGCAGAGAAGTACACATATAGAGGCGTGGGGTGAACATTTATTATTTCATACCTTCTTGGCAGCATTGATGCACTGCATGTACTCTTTGGCCAGGTCTGAACACTGAAGTGTCTGTGTGCGGTTCTCTCTGTAACAGTTCAGGATCTGAGCCTGCAGGTTCGTGCACACGGGCTCCATGTTACGTGGCCTGCAAAAGAGGTCAAAGGTCAGTGAGCATGAAGTCAGGAGGATTTTTTATGAATGCAAAAAAATTCTGCACACAGTGGCAGTGAAGGCTTTATACAAAACACAAGCAAAAAGCCCCACGAGATTCAGTATAAAGTAAATCGCATGACTCACTCACACCCCCCAGCCTCAATTCCACACTTCCTGTGGATGCTTTAGTAGAATGAATGAATGCAGGGAGACAGGTAAAACTGAATTACCGGCAGAGTGGATATTCATTAATAACAGCGATGTCGAGAGTGGCACTGACTAGAAGAACTATGATAAATAACTCGGCGAGCGGAAAGGAGGTGTGGGGGGTGAACAGACCCGGCAAACCCCACGGTACATCTGTACAGTAGACCCTGAAGAAATAAAGAGTGCGGCAAATAACCTGTCGATCATCATTACATCAGACAAACGCATTCGCTCGAACTAATAATGCGCAACGGAGCGCCCTTTGTTCCTATGATTGTATAGATGACAGTTATTGATTCAGATCATTTATACGGAGATCTTTGCTGAAACTGATAATCTAAAGCGATCAAATGAAACGCGAGTATGAAAGAAATACATGGATTTTAAAGAGCAATTTGTTCAATCGAGTTAATCACTTTGGCTGCAAGGTGCAAAAAAAATTCAGCTTTCGAGATTTCAAGTTAAACTTGCAATTTATTTATTCAATACATTATTGTTGAACTTATGGTTAAATTTGTCGTACACTCTGATAATGCATTGCTTCAAGAGAATAACAAAGAAAGGGAACTGTGTTTTATACAGACATGAAAATGTAACTGTGTAAAAAAATAATCTGATATTTAAAAAAATAACAAAATTATTTTAATTAATAAATGATTTATTAAATTATTTTAATACATTATTTTAATTCATATAAAAAAGTAAACAATGAGGTTAAACAAATGATGTAAAATGATATCCTATTATCTGAAATGGTGGTAAATCATCTGCAGTTGTACATCTATGTATGTGGAAAAGTTGATCACAAACTGCAAAAAATAAAATATAAATGAAGAGGTCATTTGCAAAACAGATAATTCCGTTTTTAAAGATTTTCAAAGTAATATCAACCAAACTGCAGTTGGGTTGTTTTGATTAAGTAATAATAACTCAAAAAATAGAGCTAACTAACACAATAAAAAAATGATAACATTATAAAAAACATGACTTAAAAAAATAAAGTGTAGTGATCTGTTTTTGCAAAAAAAACCTCTTCGAATATAGCAGAATAATTTGGGATTTATACAGGAACCTGTTCAATCACACTAACTACTCTTGCCACATAATTGACAAAAGCTAGCAAGATGTCACACCAGATATCACTGAACTGATTAAGCAAAGTGAATCTAGGAAACCCGGCTCTCCTGCTTAACCGCAACGCAACGGCTCGTTTGAGAAGTTCGACTGACACCCCACTTAATTGAAAGGCGATTTAAAGCCTCGGCCTGGCTTAGGTTTCGCTTGCGAGTCTTGACGGCGGATTCAATTAAAACCCATCAATGACCACGCCATTGCCAAAGATACGACATCTGCCAATCTCCTTCAAGCAGAGTCCCACGTCTTATCGCTGTTTGGGAAAGCAGACGTGGGAGAAGGATGCTGAAAACAAACTTTCGTCAATAGCACATCTATGCATGTTAGAAGGACGCTGTGTATCAGATGCTGTATTTTATCAGCCTCAGAAAGTGCTTTTTATTTTAATTACCCCGTGAGAGGAAGAATGACTACAGTAGTCACACTCTTTGCTCTGGTAGATAAGAAACTCTCCTTTAATTTCAAATAAACTGCCTTCATCAGGAAACGGAGAAGGTATCTGATAGAGCAGAGGGTTTATTAAAGCGGTCTGAAGCAGAAAATTGTCTTGCTCAAACCCGGACTGAACCGAACTGAACCAAATTAAAGGTGAGGTCCTTAATAAAAATATTAGCCGACCGCTTTGAAGAGCGAAATGCTCGCGTGTTTAACGCTCGTCGATGCTCGTTTCCTCGTTTCACATCTGTAAATAAATAACACTGCGCTTAAAGATTAAATGTTAATTACGAGAATTTCGTCTATTATTTGTAATCTCCTTAACGGAGCGCAGAGCTACAGAACAAAGCGCAAAGACTTCAGAAAACCTTTGCGAGGCGGAAACCCACAAAGCGCAACTCAAAAAATATGGAAATGAAATGCAAAGAAAAAGGCGACTACAAAAGATTAAATTAGCTTAAAACACATTCGGTGCGTGTAGGAGCATGCGCTTGTAACTTGGAGAGACAAGCTCATTATTCTGATGCTAAGGAGCGGCACGCCGGCTGAAAATTGCTAGATTCCAAAGGCTGCGCGGAGGTTTAGCTGCCGCCCGCTCATTAATTATTTCCAATCGGCTCTTGTTGATAAGAGGAAAAACAAGACCGCGGAATTACGGCGCTACAAAAATCTCTCCGAACTGGGATTACCGTCTGAACGCTCCAGAAACGAAGATAAACAAATAACGGCGAGGTGGGGAAAACACAAAAACACGAAATCAAACTTGATACAAAGCGTAAGCCGTTATCAGCTCGGAGTTTGGCTCGACATGTTTTTCGAATCGAGGGTCTGAAATTAACGAGATTAGAGACGCTGTTGCCTTGACCTCGCTCGAGCTCATCTGGCAGATGAGAACCTCGCCTTATCTCGACGACTCTCCTTCCAGGGCTCGCTCGCACTCTGACAGCTTTTCAATTGACTGAGCACGAGCTCGCTCCCCTCTCCACCTCTGCCGCGTCCCTCGCTCCAATCCTCCCGTCCAATCTCACCTGTAGGGGCCGGCGTCTTCGCGGCGATGGGCCCCACTTAAACCTGACAGGATGAAGAGAGGATGGGGGAGAAAAGATAGAGGACGAGAGAGAGAGAAGAACTCGGAGGGATCCGACAAAGCTGGTAATTACTGGGTCTGGGCTTGCTCGAGCAGCAGGTCAGGGTTGCACACCTCTCTGCAGGGTAACTGTGTCTGAAGTGCTGAGAAGACACTTCACTTCTTTCCAGTCAATCATCAGGTGGAGCTCAACAGTCACGCACACTTCCGTGACCCTCGGCCCGCTGCACAGGGACAGGTGCGGAGAGGAGATGTTGCTCTGCTGTGACCGAGTGAGGGGTTGTCGAGGTGCGGGAACATTTCCTCAGAACAAGAGGTGATCACGCTGTAAAGATCTTGCTTTCTTAAATCTCTCTTTTGTACAAACGTTCAGTTCCTCTGTAATCTCTCCCTGCGCTTTGTGGGTGTATCTTAAAGGGATAAGGTTACCCAAAAATAATTCTGTCGTGATTTATTCGCTGTCATGTCACTTTAAAACCTGTATATGGATGTCTTTTCTGTGAACCACAAAAGACAATATTTTGAGAAATGTCTCGGTGGTTTTGTGTCCGTACATTGGAAGTCAATGGGGGCAGGTGTTGTTTGGTTACCAACATTCAATAAAATATCTTCTTTTGTGTTCGGCAGAAGAAAGAAAGTCATACACGTTTGGAGTGACATGAGGATGAAATCTTTTTTATTTTTGGGTGAACTATCCTTTAAGAAAATGGTCTACACACAAAATAAGCATTAAAATGTGTTTACACACATAGTGGGATTAAAAATAACCTTACCGGTCTACCCTCCGGACATTCTTGACTGTGCGTGTGAACATTGTAAAGGTCCAGTGTATGAAATTTAGTGCCATCTAGCGGTGAGGTTGCAACCGACGGCTCAATCCACCCCTCCCTTTGGAAGCACTACGGTGGCTGACACAGAACAAAGATGTTACGTTTTCGTTTCTTTGCCGAAGGAGATAACGTAGTTACGAACCGTACTCTGTAGCAGTTTGATCGTTTAGGGCTACTGTAGAAACAACATGGCGAATTCCATGCAAGGGAACCCGCGGTGTATGTAGATAGAAATAGCTCATTCTAAGGTCATAAAAACATAATGCTTCATTATGTCTGAAGACATAATTATGTATATTATACTGCATTTCTGTCAATAGATCTTCAAAAAAATGACACATTGGACCTTTAAGGATAAAACCGTTGCAAAGTTTATACATCAGGCCCCAGATCTGTAAACCACTATCCTTCACCGCCTACATAAAAAAAAAGTAAATCGAAAGTCTCTAATTCAAAGAAAAAAGTCCTTATAATAAGTAAGCGCGATGACTCACTGTCAGATAAAGCTTCACCGTTAGTTTGAATAATTAAAGTGCATGCAGAAATGTGAGAGGAGACTGCTAAACAATAATTATTGTCAAAATGCGACATCCCAAATCCTCCCGCATTTGTGAAAAAGGCGGCACGCAAAAAGCCTTAATTTCTCACGAAAAACACACAGTTACTTTTATTTGGGTTGCGCAAGACGTATGAACATGTGCTGTAATGTGACTGGGTTAAATCAAAGACCGGTGACCCGCGGTCTAGTCGCAGCGCTCTCCCACCCACCCTCACAGCCAACAGCTCCTCTAATGAGAATCTTTCCTCTGACAGACCACAACCAACATCCGTCGCAAAATAACAACAAATGCCTGGCTGAGGCAATTTAATTGGCTGCCACAGACCGGGGAAGTTTGCTAGGAAGGGAGAACAAGCATGACGATGACCAGATGCACTTCTCGCTCTTTTCGTTTGCTTTTTTCAAAAGTGCAAAACGCTTCTAAAGAGTTCGCATCACTACAAAGTGCAAAGATCAACAGGAAGTCAACACATCTGTTTTGTCAATGTTTCTTTATTCTATTCATTCTCACTACATCTGGCTTTAAAATGACATGATGGGGTGTATCTTATTCTTTTAACAAGAAGTCATATTTCATTAGAAAATTAAATATGGGAAAAGATATAATGAATTGACAAAAACTAAATCAAGCCTGTTTAAGGACCTTTTACTGTGCTTGTAAATCTATTTGGACAGGATGGTTTTTGTTACTGTATTACTTTAATTAGAATTTGATTTTTTTTTACATCAAAGTAATTGTACAGTTTTTAATTGTCATAAAAACAATATAAAAAATGTAATAGTTTAATAAAGGCTTAATTTTCTTTATGCTGTATAACATTACTTGCATTATATAATGAACTTAAATTATAATATATACACTCACCTAAAGGATTATTAGGAACACCATACTAATACGGTGTTTGACCCCCTTTCGCCTTCAGAACTGCCTTAATTCTACGTGGCATTGATTCAACAAGGTGCTGAAAGCATTCTTTAGAAATGTTGGCCCATATTGATAGGATAGCATCTTGCAGTTGATGGAGATTTGTGGGATGCACATCCAGGGCACGAAGCTCCCGTTCCACCACATCCCAAAGATGTTCTATCGGGTTGAGATCTGGTGACTGTGGGGGCCATTCTAGTACAGTGAACTCATTGTCATGTTCAAGAAACCAATTTGAAATGATTCGAGCTTTGTGACATGGTGCATTATCCTGCTGGAAGTAGCCATTAGAGGATGGGTACATGGTGGTCATAAAGGGATGGACATGGTCAGAAACAATGCTCAGGTAGGCCGTGGCATTTAAACGATGCCCAATTGGCACTAAGGGGCCTAAAGTGTGCCAAGAAAACATCCCCCACACCATTACACCACCACCACCAGCCTGCACAGTGGTAACAAGGCATGATGGATCCATGTTCTCATTCTGTTTACGCCAAATTCTGACTCTACCATTTGAATGTCTCAACAGAAATCGAGACTCATCAGACCAGGCAACATTTTTCCAGTCTTCAACTGTCCAATTTTGGTGAGCTCGTGCAAATTGTAGCCTCTTTTTCCTATTTGTAGTGGAGATGAGTGGTACCCGGTGGGGTCTTCTGCTGTTGTAGCCCATCTGCCTCAAGGTTGTGCGTGTTGTGGCTTCACAAATGCTTTGCTGCATACCTCGGTTGTAACGAGTGGTTATTTCAGTCAAAGTTGCTCTTCTATCAGCTTGAATCAGTCGGCCCATTCTCCTCTGACCTCTAGCATCAACAAGGCATTTTCGCCCACAGGACTGCCGCATACTGGATGTTTTTCCCTTTTCACACCATTCTTTGTAAACCCTAGAAATGGTTGTGCGTGAAAATCCCAGTAACTGAGCAGATTGTGAAATACTCAGACCGGCCCGTCTGGCACCAACAACCATGCCACGCTCAAAATTGCTTAAATCACCTTTCTTTCCCATTCTGACATTCAGTTTGGAGTTCAGGAGATTGTCTTGACCAGGACCACACCCCTAAATGCATTGAAGCAACTGCCATGTGATTGGTTGATTAGATAATTGCATTAATGAGAAATTGAACAGGTGTTCCTAATAATCCTTTAGGTGAGTGTATATATATATATATATATATGTTTAAAATGATCTAGACATTTCTTCATAAGATTCACCCACTAACAACAGCCATGTATTGAACCTAAACAGATTCAAACCGCTTGCGGGACACCCAATCCACCCAACAAACGGGTCCAGCTGAGTTTCTTAACAGCACCGTAGGTTAAGTTATTCGCCTCGGCTAGACCGCAGTTCCTCAGCAGGCGTTTTTTAATTTAAGTTATCTGATCTACCACAGTTCTCGCCTCAGGATAGGGCAGGACGGCCCCGGGCCATCTCACAGCTCTACGTGTCGGGAGAAGCGGGCGAGAGGGATTCTGAGCGGCTCAAGGCTGGTGAGGATTAAACTGCGGCCCTGTCATGCTCCAGGAGTCGGAGGTCTGGAGCCTGCCGTACACTCGGGGATTAAAACCGGGATTAAAACATCGGCTCCACGCAGGTAGAGGAGCAAAACCGCCAGCTAAAGCTGCCAGACATACCACTGCCAACAAGTGGATTGAATTGATAGAACAAACTGTACCTAAGCCAGTGCAGAAATGAGGGAAAAGAATGACTTGGCAACTCAAATTTAATTTAAACTCGACATGAAATCAACATGTGATTTAGAACACTCATAACTCATTTGACTCAGATTGCATACTTCGATCCAGCCAATTGATGGATAAAAACAAAGCACCACCTTACAGAACCAAAACAACTGCAGGTTATCCTTTTCTCAAGCAAACCTTCAACGCATTTCTCATGCAAGCTGTTTTAGCCAAAGAAGGTCATTCGCTTCCATCAAAGACAAACATAACACAAAAGCTATGAGGTAGGCTGGTACAGATGTTCATCTACGCTCTGATTGGCAGACGGGTCAACCCCAGAGAGAGCTCATTACCCAGACGCCAACATCATTTGTGTAACCTCATAGAAGTCTCCTCATCTAAATGATCTTGCACCTATGACTGTCACTCAACGACAGCTGGCACGAAGCCTGCGAGATTCAATAGAGACAAGGGGAAACAAGCTTTCACACGCAAGTCATGTGCACTCCACGAGAGCTCGCTACGCGATACCAGAACGGCCTTGTGTGATTATCGTTCCAAATCCGTGTTTAAATCTAGCACAAAGCATGCTGGGAAAGATGAGTCACAAGCCATCTGCAGGTTTAACGATTTAACGGTCAAAAGTGTTATTTTTGCATTGTCACACATGAATTCAAGAATTTAGAAATGTCTGAATGATTGCGAACGTTTTCACAGATGCACAGAAAACTCAGAGTGCTTTATTCCGTGAGAGGTTAGGAGGACCCGCCAGACTCAATAACAGGGCTCCGGATATAAAACTGGCATTTCAAATATCCACAGAGGTAAACATTTTTCTCAATAACATACAAACCTTCTGAGACAGACTATAAGCTTTGAGTTTGTTAAACAATGGTAGATGCTTTCGTGGAAAGCTTTTAGCATTTATTAAAATGAACGATTATTAGACTTTCCTATAAGGTTGTTTTTGTCAGCATTACTTTATGCATTAGCCAACATGAACAAACAATCCATTCCTTTTTTCTGATGAACACAGAGAAAGATATTTGGAAGAAAACCAAACAGTTCTTGGCCACCATTGACAACCATAGTAGGAAAATTGACAATGGTAGTGAAAAGTGCCCCAGCAGGGTTTTTCCTGCATAGAGAAATTGGAGGCGGCCGCCTCCGTCAAATGTCGTGCCGCCTCAGACTCTCGCCAAAATTATGTCGTGAGTCTTCACAAGAAATGCTGTGTGCATTTAACACTGTCATTTGTAACTGCAGTTGCTGCTTTACGCCACAGTGGAGGCGCTGTTTCGTTATCAGCACACTGAGGCGCATAAAAGAGTTAGCTGTGTTTCAAGGCTGTTTGTTTTGCATCCAAGTAAGTTTCATTTCTTGAAATTTCTTAAATGAACATGACGTACATCATTGTAATGTCTTTAGCTGTACAGTTGGATTGTTGAATCAGCGTATACTGTACACAGCGAGTTCGCCAGTATGAACGCACATTGCGTTCAGAACGACTCGCACACGAATGACTCATTTGAACCGATTCATTTAAACTATTGAACTTTTCAGTCACTAGGGAAGATCATTGGATCATTTAAAGTGAACCAAAGAGAATGCAAGATGTGAATGAGCTTTGCTCATTTAGTAAGACTGGTTAATTCAGTTGGCTATTGTGGGCTGAAAAGTTAGTTGAAAATGATAAAAAAGCTTTATTTGATTAAAAAAATGAATGAAAGTAATGTTTTATGTAACTTAATAATTGTCATTTTTATCTCATTTTATTAACTTTTAATATGTCAAACTCAAAGTCACTTTGGTTAAGCCACTTAAAGGTATGGTAGGCCTCGTGTGTGTGTACAAGATCAGGATGGCACCACCTCCGCCTCATTTTGAGCCAGGAAAAACCCTGCCCAGAACTGTTTGATTTGCTACATTCTTCAAAATATCTTCTTTTGTGGTTAACAAAACAAAGAAACTTATAAAGCAATTTTTCCTACTATGGACGTCAATGAAAAGCTGTTTGGTTACAGGCATACCAAATATCTTTCTCTGCGTTCATCAGAAGAAAGAAATGTATACAGATTTGGAACGATTTTGGGTGGACTGTTAATTTAACATCCAATCCAGTCCTGCTGACTGAAATGACGACCGTCTGAAATTCCTGTAAAGAAAACATTTAAATATACCAGAACCCAGACTAACAAATAAAAGAGTTAAGTTCTAGAGACAGAGAGACTGTCCGAAAAGTGCAGGAGACAGAGTACCGAGGTGGAGAAGACAGATAAATGAGGGGAAGAGGAAAGATGTGATAAAGCAAAGATCCTCCAGCCGTAGTGAATAGTGAGCGGCTCGGGGCATCTGAAGGGTCGTGAGGAGCTACAAACAATCTGCATTAATTACAGCAGTCAAGAGATTTCATTCCAAACCAGTGAGAACATGTCTGTTTATCCTACACAGAAGAAAAGGAATTGGCTTTAATGAATCTCAACCGCAATTTTATCTCAACAATTCTACAACCCGCTTCAGCGAGGCTTTTTGACTAGGCGTGTTTACTAATTAAATAGTTTTTATTTCATGGCAAAAACACGCGTCCTCTTTACTAAACACACACAACGCTATTAAGGATACTTCTTACGTAAAATACACTGTAAAACTTTTCTGTAGTTTTATTTATGAAGTTTTAAATATTTTTACTAGAAAACAAAAGGAAGAATGTCATTTTTTGCAGTGTAATCCCAGTAATGAGACCAGTCTCTTCTTGCTCATTTTGAATATCAAAAGTCAAAAGTGTTTTAATTCTGATTAAAGTTGAACTCAAATTAAAAACATTTTACTAATTTAGTTAATTCTATTTACTAATAGAAAAATATTAAGTAGTAATCAAATCTACAGTAAGTTTAAGCAAAATTACAGCAAAGTTTTACAGTGTAGCCTATTTGCAAAGCTCGCTACAAATACATCGACGACGCGTTCATTTAAATAATGCGGGCACGTTTCACTGTGGTATAGCGTTTAATATGAAAGAAAAGGCCAAGAACATGAAAGCAAAGAATAATAATCGATGTTTGTGGCAGAGCCTTGGATGTTATATTAAAGTTAATGAGAATCTGGCTGTCCTTCCTAGCATGTTCTACTCTCCCTAGATGCACTTTCTTTCATTTCACCATTTCCCGAGAAAGGACAGAGATGACCTATCTCCATAGAAACCAGGCCATTTTTCTTTGAAAGCAACGGAGCAAGGCTACGGCAGTGCCACGCTTTTGACCTTATCATCAATTATGGAGTATTTCAGGGAGTAAACTAGCAGTGCACAGAAAGGCTTACCTTGCAGCTAACATGATCATTAATTTAATGAAACATCTTCGAGGCACTAAAAAGTCTCAAAAAAGTGGAGGTTATTATAGGGTTGTTTTCAGGCAGAACAAAATAACCGCTTTTATTATCTGTCTTGTTTGTTTAGTAATGTCTACATCAACTATTCAAAATTGGCACCTCAACCTCCGAGGCCCTTTCGTGAAATTGCTCAGACTTTTGCACCCACTTGACTTAAGTATTCCCTTTCATGTCTTCAGATTCTAATGACAAATCTTTTGTAGCAAGGCAATTAAAAATACATCAATAAGAAACTTTTGACTTGTCTTTTTGAGTTGAATCCTGCATTGAACCCAAAACATTATTAGGACTTTTTATCTTTTTATAAATTTGTATTCTAATGTTTACATATAACTTATTAATAAAATACTGGGTATCAAAGCATCACAGTGTTTTTGTTGAGGTGTATCATTTGTACTTACTTTATATTGGCTTCACTTCGGGCCGCAGCGGTGTGGAACTGTTCGGCGGACATCTTGAATCGCTCTTCATTCTGAAACACAGGCAAAGAAAACCCTTATTATCAGCTAAATAAAAATATAAGATACCGTATTCTCTACAAGATACAGTACTTTCAAAGCAGTCAAGCTAGCCTAGCCTATTCTAAAGACCAATATCTTTGTAAATATGTAAGTATTAGATGATGTCTTATTTACAGTGCACAGTTAAAAAACAATGATGATCTCAAATAAGTTACATAGCATTAACACTAGAAAATACTTAATAAAACTTCTCTAGGCTGCTAACCTCAGCCTAGAGAATGCTAATGAAAATATTTTTTTTTATTAATTATTTTATTTTCTGCATTTTGTTGTTTTACAAACTCTGCAGAAAGTCCTTGCTATATTTAGTTGAAAAGGGCATGAAGAGAGAAAGCAAGAGTTTGGAAATGTTTTTTAAAGATGCCAGTTTTTTCTTTTTGGGACTAAATATTTAAACTCATTAAGAACGCAATGATCATCATTAGACAACTCATTTCACAAAAGAAGATTCTGTTAATGTGATTTATGCCAAGACATTGGACACTTGCATCTATTTCTGATTTTTAATTCTTCATATACAATTGAAATAAAAACATGAATAATGATGAATAAGTGGTGCACCTTTAAAACAAAAGTTTTTGCGTATACCAAATTCTGCTTGCACCAAATGAAATAAATAAAATAAAGAGCAAAAACCATTAGGACGATAAAAGAGAGGATGATGCCGTTTTGCAGGATTTATGCCACACTGACCTAAAAGCAAGTCCTGTATCAGTACCCTTTTAAGGAGCAATTCCTAACAGATCTTTGATTCACCCAAAATTGAAATTCTGTCATCATTTACTCAACCTATTGTCATTTCAATTCCTGTTTGACTTTCTTTCTTCCGCAGAACACAAAAAAAGATATTTAAAATTTTCTTTTTTGGGTGAATCATCACTTTAATGCTGTGAAAGAAAACTAATCCTCAATAATAAGATTGAGACTCCAGACCCCAGACTAACCAAAACACTGGACCGTGCAGATTTAATGCAACTATAATGCAACTATTGAGATATCCTTGTTGTCTCTGGATACTTTAAAAGCCTCCATGACATTTATGTCTTTTACCACATAATACTATCTGAACTTCATCACCGCAGCTATTCATCAATGGCCACAGGATAAATGGATATATGGTCTAAATGAACAACTGCTTCTAAATGAGAACATTAAAAGAAAAGATATGAGTTGTCCATATGAAAAAGCCCTCTTGGTTCTCTGCATACATTAGCAGTGGGCAGTACTTCCTATAGCGGCACAGCAGGAAGGGATTTGTTAGTTATAATCACGCAGCTGGCACCTGCTTTGTCATTCCCTTCGCCTGGCACTGACCGCCAGCGGCACCCTTGCCTATTTAAACAGCCAATTCAGTCAATGTTTTGCTTCATCACGGGGGTATTTCCAGTGATATTTCCTTCTAAAGACGAGGACTGGAGAATCTATGCAGCCAAGTTTGCAATAAGCAAAACATCAACTATTAGTTTTGCCAGACTACAAACCAGTTTATTGCACTAGTAAAAAGCACCTAAAACTTGATTGGTTGACAAAATTGGAGCAGGACAAATAATGATGTTATCTGAGGAATATGCCAAATTACAGTCATGAAAAGAAACAGGCTTGCACCTGCAATCCCAACTACTTCCTATTCATTTTCTGTACGCTATTTGATTTCTGAATGGAAAAAAATACAAAGTTTAACTAATAAAATGTATAAAATAAAATAAAGCACTCATTAAAAAATTTAACAATTATCTTCTGTTAAAGAGAAGAGTTTTAAAGGTTCAGTGTATGAAATTTAGCGGCATCTAATGGTGAGGTTGCAAATTGCAACCAACGGCTCACTCCACCCAACAATGTCCAAAGGCAATTACACACAAGCAACACCAATACAATAGGAAGAAAAATAATAATAATAATTATATATATATATATTAATAAATAAAAATAAAAACATCACAATGTCTCCGCTCAGCCTGATATAAAAGCTAAAGAATACAGGTGGGTAAGTAATGACTTAAAAATTCCAACAGTCTGAGCAGTTCTTAAGTGTACAGGTAAACCATTCCACAAATTTGATGCCACCACTGAAAAAGCACGGTCACCTTTATTTCTTAACCTGGTTCTCGGAACATCAAGAAGCATCTGATTGCACGACCTCAGTGCTTTTACAGGTACGTGTGCATTCAAAAGCTCAGATAAATAGACAGGCGCTAGCCCATTTAAGATCTTAAAAACAAATAATAAAATCTTAAAATCAATCCTGAAACGAACAAGAAGCCAGTGTAGCAAAGCTTACACTGGGGTAATGTGCTCATACTTTTTAGTCCCAGTCAAAAGTCGAGCTGCTGCATTTTGGACTAACTGTAAACGTTGAAGAGATGACTGATCCACACCAACATATAAAGAGTTAAAATAGTCTAGCCTTGATGTTATAAAAGCATGAATTACACATTCAAACTCCTTACGCGGAAGGTAAGGCTTGACTTTAGCCAAGAGTCTCAATTGAAAGAAACTGGCTTTTACGACAGAACTAATCTGTTTATCAAATTTAAGAGCACTGTCAAAAATCACACCGACATTCTTGGTAAAAGGACGAGTATACAAGCCTAAATCACCCAGTGCATCTACACAAGCACTCAAGTCCCCAGGACGACCAAACACAACAATCTCAGTCTTATTTTCATTAAGACACAAAAAGTTCTGATCCAGCCATATTTTTAAATCTCTCAGGCAATTAAGTAATGACTGAAAAGAAGCTTTGTTCTTAGTTTTGACAGGCAAATAAATTTGAACATCATCTGCATAACAATGGAAGGAAATATTGTGCTTTCTAAAAATATACCCCAAAGGCAGCATATACAAGGAAAACAACATAGGACCCAATATTGACCCTTGGGGAACGCCACAAAAAAGAGGGCCAGCAGATGACGAGAAATCACCAAGGTGAACAGAAAAACTTCTGTCTGTCAAATATGACTGGAACCATTTAAGTGCTATGCCCTTAATGCCGACACACAGTTCAAGTCTAGACAAGAGAATAGAGTGGTTGACCGTATCAAAGGCCGCAGTCAAATCTAAAGGAACTAAAACAGCAGAGTTACCAGAGTCCACAGTTAGATCATTCAAAACTCTCAAAAGGGCAGTTTCTGTATTGTGACGGGGCTTAAAACCAGACTGAATTTTTTCATAAATACTAAATTCATATAAAAATGATTGAAGTTGATTAAAAACAACTCTCTCCAAGACGTTCGATAGAAAGGGGAGCTTAGATATAGGTCTAAAATTAGACAAAATTGAAGAATCCAAGTTGTTCTTTTTAAGAAGTGGTTGCACAATGGCATGTTTAAAAGTAGCTGGTACACACCCTGAGCTAAGAGATGTATTAATCAAAAATACAACGCTTGACCCAACAGTGTCAAAGACAACTCTAACCAAGCGTGCAGGAATACTGTCAAGGGGGCAGCTTGCAGGATGTAGCTGTTTAACTATGTCGGAAAGATAAGAGAATGTGACCGGCTCAAACTGCTGAAAGACAGCTGAGCAAAAGGAAAAACCAGAAGAATCACTAATAACCGTGACGGGTGGAAAACTAAGACCAGCAATTTTGTTCACAAAATAATTCAGAAAGTTTTCACATACTATTGAAGATGGCACAACAGAATCATGAGGGTTAACAAGAGAGTTAAAAATATTAAAAAGAACCTGAGGCCGCTGGCTATTACTTTCTACAAGGTCAGCGAAAAATGTAAGTTTTAGCAGATTTAACTGCTCTCTGGTATTTACATAATGCATACTGCATCATTTCGAACGAAATAGTTCATTTATCCTTTTTCCACTTTCTCTCAGCTACTCTGCAGGCACGTCTGAGAGAGCAGGTGGTATCATTCAACCAGGGTTCTGACAAACTTAAGAAAGTTTTTTCCTCAGTGGAGCAACAGAGTCCAAAATCTCAGTACAAATACAGTCAAATAAAACCATGAATTCTTCTACACCAACATCACAGTCATCAAGATTGTCCAAAAATAAGTCTTTAAAAGTACTTGAAAATTGTGCAGCAGTGAAAGGGTTAATAGCCTGCACACTGCGCGAAGAAGCACGGGTAGAAAACCCAGGATTGGGAACAACCACAGTAAATAAAACAGGCAGGTGATCTGAAATACATATGTCACATATTTCACTTATAGTAAAACATAAACGATACGACAATACAAGGTCCAAGGTATTTCCTTTTTCGTGGGTCGGGCCAGTGACTGACTGCGTGAGATTAAATGACTCAATAGATTCACAGCACACATGTATGTTAAAATCACCAATAATTAAAAAACGGTCATATTTTAAAGCAATCCCATCAACAAAGTCGGCAAAATCCTGAATAAAATTCTTATCATATTTTGGAGGTCGATATACCACCGCACATAACACAGTCGCCGGAAAGTTTGTTTCAAAAAGTTGTAACTCAAAACTGTTGAAGGCATCCACCGCTATCTCCCGACAGTGAAAAAACGATTTAAAAACTGAAGCTAGTCCTCCACCTTTACCGGTAGTCCGAGGGGAGCTTAAAAAAACACAGCGGGGAGGAAGAAGTTCAGAGAAAGAAATTGACTCTCCTGCATGAAGCCAGGTTTCTGTCAAAAACATGAAATCCAGCTCATGTGAAGTGAAAAAATCATTCAGCAAAAAGGTCTTGTTAGCTAGCGATCTAGCATTAATCAAAGCCAAACGAAGAGTGGAATCCTCACTGGCCGACGGCACTGCACGGTTCAGCAGGCGAAGGTTCGAAGAATCCACACCACTTCTGCGGGCCCAAGGCACAATCGACAGGTCAGCCTCAGAAATCGCCGTCGGAAAGACAGGACGGAGCCACCTGCCTCTCGCCTCCAGCGAACGGGCAACAGGAACACAGCCTGAGGACATGTCACGCTCACACACGAGGACACCAGGTAAGCCTTGAATCTAACCAGGACACCTCCGCGCTTCCACTGCGTCTCCAGCACTTCTTGCGAGGAATAACGCATGGCAATCGGTGTAAAAATGCCGGTATATCTGCCAGGAAAGGTGGAAGGTCCGTAGTCTGTTGGTTTTCCAACACATGTCTACAAAAAATTACACATTGGACCTTTAAAACCTGTGATGTTCCTTCAATGATCTTTTATGCCTTTAAAGAGACAAGTCACTCACCCTCATGTCATTTTAAACTGGTATGACTTTGTTTTTTCTGGGGAACACAAAAGAAGATATTTTGAAGAACGTTGGTGACCAAACAACATGGGACTTTCATTATAAAAACAAACACTGAGACATTTCTCAAACTATCTACTTTTGTGTTTCATGGAAATAAAAGTGTCACATACAGGTTTTGAACAACATGAGGGTAAACAAATGACAGGTTTTTATGTTTAAGGTTTGGGACCATTTCCTTTGTGTGATTAAACAACCTAGCAATAGGTTTGATAAGCCTGAATAAGTAAACCCAACATAATCGTCACACATATCCTCTTTTTAATGCATCAGCATTACCACACCGAGAAGCAAAACAGTAAAAACGCGTGCAAAACCCAAAATCCTCTTCTCCAGCATTTTGATTGTAATGCTGCTCCCGCTCGCTGTCATTACGGAGTCAACGAGCTATTACACCCCTGGAGCCCCTGACACCAACATATATCCAACACAGCACGCCGGACTGAAAAATTAAACTGAAACTTTAAATGAATCATTTTCCCAGCTTTGAAGTAAATTCATTTTAGATACCGCGCCAGGCACGGGTGCCCCGAGCCAGAGATCGTGAGCCTGTCCAGGTGAAGTGTACAGCAGACGGTTAGGGAGTTTTCAAGAGTGAGGTCTCCTGTTGACAACGTGTCAGCCCGGCTGCGAGGATTTCAGGCGGATTATTATCTCGTACCCACGCTTCAAGTGCTTCAAAGTGTTTTGCAACTAGTGACGGGGGAGAAAGCGAGGTAGGCTAAAACGGCAGGGCAATAAAAAAATCTTGTCTTGAGAGCGCGAGGCAGCTGAGAGCAGGACGCAGACATGAGTGGGGAAGCTTTAGCGGGATTAGGAAACGCTAGCGCTAATTCAAAACGGTGGCGGGATGCTGCTGTTTACAGCCTTTGCTTTCAGCGGCGCTAACTCACCGTCTTTGCCAGAATTTATGGATGTGAAGCGATTATGCGTGCCACCTTCAAAAAGACGAGAGAAACGCCACGACTCCGCCAAGATAAAAGGCATTTACGGCGAGGAGAACCTCCCTGCAGTAGCAAGATTAGCAGCGACTTCTTCAAGCGCACCTGCCATCGACGGCAACTGAGAGAAGCAGGATGGATATGCCGTTCCCATCCCGAGGTCTGCCGTGAATATACTCCCCATCCCATAACAATCTCCTGTTCCCCTGCTGGAGTAACAGCAGTCTAAACAGACATGCCAACTGTCTGCATTATCCTTCTCCCGTCGCTCTAACTCTGTCAAACAGCAACTAAAGCTCGACTGTAAACACTCTGCGCGCCTTTCATTGCCAGGCTGTGATCCCTTTGGCAAACGCTGCTGTCTTGTAATGAGGTAAATATAAATACTGGGGCATCTGACACACTAGGTTGATCCCATTTGCTATTAGACAGAAGAGAGTTCATCTGTAACCTCAGTGTGTGAGACAGCGAGCGTGTGTGTATGGGATGAAGAGGAGGGCTTCCAATGTAGAATGTTTGTTTATGATGATCGCACAGTAATTAAGCACCGGGTCGCCATCAATCCTCGCAGTCTGTGTCTGCTCTGAGCCAGCGATGGAGATTGACGCGATGATGCCCTGATGGAACACTTGGGGCATAAATTTTGTTAACCGCTTCCATATCGCATGTAAAATAACAGAACGTTATAATGTGCAACCAGTCCCCGTGAAATCAAAATTAAGGTTTGAAGTTATTTAATATGAATGCTACGTTTTGGGGTGTTAAATAATTTGAAACATTAAGGTTCTCTACATACGGTTTCAGCAGCAACAACATATACAATGTTATGTGGCATCAATATATATCATTATTGAAAGAATCAATAACTGTTGAGTTGAATTTAAATTATTACGAAATAATATACAATAAAATATAAATGAAACATAAAATAAATTGTTATATTATAACTAAACACAAGACCGGAAGTTAAAATTTCAGACATTCAGACATCTCACCATGTGCGCTATGAAGTAAACTAAAAAGGGAGGGGTTACTGAATATGTCCCACCCTAAAATCCTGTTTTAGAGTAGTTAACAAATTTACTGTACATGTGTCCTATGGTGTGACACAGCAAAATAAAAAAAAACTTGAATCGTTATACATTTCTTTTCATTTTTTATTTATTTTTGCAGTCACAGCATAGGACACATTTACATATTTATTTGTCAACTACCGACAATACACATTACGAGGCACCTCAGTTGGTCGTCAAAAAATAAGATGGAACATTTTTGAAAATTTACCCTGTTTAGTCTTTTGAGCATTCACCAGTTTATGATATTTAAAATCATAAAAATAAACATGATCACTTGTTTTTTCCTGAGAATGAAACAAAAATGATAATTTACAGAAACATCTCTATACCTACTTGAACATACACCTAGAAATAAATTCAGAAAAACTGAAAAGAGTTTGAGTGGTCTCTTAAATTTTCCTTTTCACTGTCAATGTCATTACAAAAGAAAAATGGGTTGCAATTGACTTTTCACATTGACTTTAAGCCTATAGTACAGTATAGATTTTTTATTCAAATACTGTAGATTCAAACTCATGCTGCTTGCATCAGCATCACAAATATAATCCACAGCCTTCCATTCAATCAAAACAAACAGAACACATTTTATACTTTACCATTCAATAACTTCCTCCCAGTAAATGTCCACTGAAATATTAGCAACATACATTCAATACAGGCAGGCAGACAAAGTGGCAATGGCATTTGAAACGGCCTTATAAACCTGTCTCAGACTTGAAACGAAACACGAATTAAGTCTCAAAGACAGCGGAGCGTAAATCTGCAGCGTGCAAACAACGTTAACTGTACACCACGGAACAAATCCCCTCTTTCGGGAGACACGAGCGTTAAATTATCAGCCCGGCAAAGCCACCATGGATGCCATCCCAGTGTTAATATTTCCCTTTGCAATCCTTTGTTTTCTCATCACAATGAAGCATGTACCCAAAACATTCATCTCCATCTCCTTCCCCTGAATCACTGGGCCCAAAGTGAATAAACAAAAAGGCAATTCTTCAAGCCAGTGAGTGAGCAACTCTCTTAGTAAAGCTTATATGAACAAAGCAAGAGCGCCTGAACACAGCGAGAGAGTCAAATAAAGAAGAATTATCTCTCTAAAGCCGTCAAGGTGGCTGGGACCGTTCTGAATAAGACGTTTGACGGGGGTACAAAAATTGCCTCTAATGAGTTTCTTTAGTCGATGAATAAAAAATGGACGCCATAAATAAACATAAAAGGAGAAACGGCCTTGCGATGCGTTTTGTTCCAACCATATTCAAATATTTTGTCAAATATTGCTTTGAATACAGTGGTTTTCTTACTTTCCAAAAACAACTATTCAATACAGTTCTATTCAGTACTATTCGGTTCAATACAGCGGCTGAGTTACCCAGAATGCAATGCACAAAAACCAGATTAATTCGTTACTATGCAACTAGGTTATAATACTTCTTTGTTGGTAGTTCTGCATTGTGGGAAATATGGTAACTCAACCAACCACAAAAACTGGCTTTTTTATGGACGCCCACTTCCTTACAGCACGGCCGCTGTTACACGCTGGACCACTTTCCTACGGCATGTTGGTAGGGGGGGCAGACGCAAATCTGCCTTTTTGCCTGCTGCATGCTGTCGATAAGACCTCGGAGAGAGAGACAGTGTAGGAAAAGGGCGAGAGACGGCAAATAGAGAAAACGAATAAGATGGGGACTGAGGAAAATCACAAATCTTGGAGAGCGACTCTGACTTCATTTGCCAATAGCTGAATAGTTTGGAGTCTCCGGCTAAAGCACTTTCTGCACCATTTCCCCTCACCCCGCCGAGCAAGCCCTTTCCATTTAACGTAACTTTATTCATTTTTTTACACCAATGGGGGTCAATCAAGGTGTGAACCCGGCGGATAAAGGCAGCTGCCATTGCCGCCCGTTCAACGGAGCGCGTGCACTTCAGATTCCCACTTTGGTGGCATATAGAGACCATTGTGATCTTTGTCAAGCCATTTACAGTTGATGGTTGAAGGTCGGGCCGTGGGAAATGGTCCCGTTTGGGCTTTATCTCTTGACTAAACACAAAATCGTGGCAATGTCGTACAAACGGGCATCTCACATCGGCCACAAACTGGAAAACACGACAGCATGGAGGCGAGTTTTTAACCCCCCACTGATCCTAAGACGCTTTCATGCTCGCACGCATTTTCCTAAAGCTCTATTTTTCTCCAAAATGTCAGGAATCGGCTGTGAAAATTATACAGGACGGGAGAAGTTAAAAAGAAGATTTTTCAAAGCTTTTTGAGATCCTAAACGTAATAAAGTAACTGCAGGGGGGCGGTAGCATGATATTTGCGAATTTACACACTACAAGCATGAGCATTGGTATTCAACCTGATGACAGTCAAAACATTTAAATCATCTGAAATCCAAATATCCGATCAACTTCTTGTTTGACAGGATATCACCAACCTTCTTCTCTAGCTGTGCAATCTGCTCCCTGTAGAAAGCATTCAGGGCCTTTAGCTCCGCCTCCTTCTTGTCCAGCTGTTTCCCCTGTTAAGAAAGACGAATGTTTTGTGTTATTCAAATGTACAAATATTGTTTATCTTGTCTAATTCGTTACTAAACTTTGTTTCAATAAAGACAGCCGTAACAAAAGGTGAAATACTACTTTAAAGAGATAATTCACCTAAAAATGAAATTGCGTTTTCTCGTCTTTATGTCATTCCAAATCTGTATGACTTTCTACTCAACACAGAAGAATATATTTTGAAGAATGTTGGTAAACAAACATCATTGACCCCCATTAAATTCCACTGTATGGAGTATGGACACAAAACCACCGAGACATCTCTCAAAATATCTTCTTTTGAATTCCACAGAAAAACGATTCGTACATGGGTTTCGATGGATATGGGGGTGAAAAAATACATTTCGTTTTTTATTTATTTTTGGTGAACTAAGGATAAAATTATAGTTTCTCTCTTGCACACACAAAAATACGTTGATAAATATAAAGTGTATCTTTTGTGATGAGGCCAGTAAAACTAGTGACCCAAATGCAAAGACAAAAACATTGTTGCGTCCTGCTTTTACCTAAAAAAATATTTGTGTGAAAAATTGAAACGCACAGGCCAGTGATCCACTTGGTGATATTTTTAAAAACATTTTCATACCATAAGGCTTATAAGCTTAGGACATCCGAAGTCCAACTGTCTCTAAAATGTCCGTATTTGTTGGCATTTCTTTGGGTTTCGTCAAGGTTTAAGTTTTTGGGTGTTGAATTAGCAAATTCTTTCAGCAGCATATGTCCAAACTGGCTCAGAACGGCTGACCATATTCAAGAGAAGCTGGACTGAGGAGGCTTCGCTCGCAATTAACGTCGCATATTCACTTCGACAGCATGGACGAAAGCTTTTAAAACCATTCTGATGACTCTGCCAGAAATTTTAGGATAGGACAGCTGGTGTACGTTTTTTTAGCCATTGGAAAAACACAAATCACCAAAGAGGATTAATAAGATGGAGGGAATCCAACAAAGAAACTAAGAGAGACGCAAGTATAGAAAGATAATGACAAACGCGAGTTTGAAGGTGATTTCTTATGACAGCCAAACAGGTGTGTGAAAATTGATGGCGACCACCACAGTTGGAACAAATTCTGGATTCCCAAAACCGGGTGCTTCAAGTCTAAAATGATAAAACTATGAGCATGCACACATCTGCGCAACCGAGAAACAACAGTGCCATTTAACATTTACGCACATGCAACATGCGCTCAAACGTTAAAAGCTACAAAACGATATTCATCAGGAAAAGGAGCAAGGGAACGCAGACACCGGCATGCTAACACGCTCGCCCATGCACACGCCTCCCTGTAATTAGCTTCCCTCATTCCGCAACTGTGTACGAGGCATGGATACATTAAGCCCAGCGGGATATGGCATTCACACAATCACGCTCACACACACACACCTGCAAACAACACACGCATGCTGTGGTGGAGAGACACCCCGTGGCGCTGACCGGGAGAGAGGCGCATGTACTGTAGCAGCTCGACAACAGTGCACAACAAAGCACAACCCCAAATTACGGGCATACATAATCACCCCCTTCCTCTGCCTCCTGTCTAAAGCGAGCAGTAAATCACCTCCATCAGCACTCGCATCATATGCAATTTTCTAGCTGGGTAGCTCCGAAACCGCCACGACGGCCGACACGCTTTGCATGCTCGCAATCGGGGCTTAATGCATGAAAACCGAAACACCATGTTTAAATGAGGAGGGAACAAGAAGCGAGAGAGATACGTATAACGAATAAATGAATGGAAGAACGTAACAATGGGTGTGGAATAGGCCATGCTTACCCAGGCGTCCAGTTCAGAGGCAGGCTTGAGAGAAAACAGAAAAACACAGATCACTCAACGCATAACTACGGAAAAATGAGACAGGATTGAGATTATGCAGCAGTGCAGAACACAGGATCAACAGACCCAGACGGAATTGGTATATATCCATCTCATGTTTGTCATGATTTACATCCACAGGTCTATAAAAACAGGGTTTAAAAGACATTCATAGTGTATTTAGCTGGGCAACACATTAGGCTATACATTGTTTAGTGAAGGTTACTATTACTAATGGTAATAAAATTCTTAAAGTTTCTTCTGCTATGATAATATGCTATGTATTTCTATAATCATATTTCCCCAAACACAGAGGATGCCTACCCGACGAACCCAGAGAAACCTCGGACCTCCTTTCCTCTATTCATATTCTTGACTGCTCCCGTGTCATGCATAAAGTGTGGGAATGTCCTATTGGGCAATTCAACTGTGCTGAAATAGTGGGATTATAACACCTAGTCCTATTAAGCGAATCTAATGGTAATAAAATTCTTAACATTTCTTCTGCGGAACACAGAAGAAGATATTTTGAAGAATGTTGGTAACCAAACAAAATTAGCCCCCATTGACTTCCATTGTATGAACACAAATCCACCAATACATTTCTCAAACCATCTTCACTTCGAAAGAGTCGTATACAGGTTTTGAACAACATGAAGGCTTTTCCACAACTGGACGATAATCGTGCGCATTTATCATCGAGGTTTAACGCCTCATGACTAAACAAAGGGAACCAATGTGAGTGTAACAGCGAACTAGGGCTGTTTCACGTTTAATCACAAATAATCACGAATGAGTGTTTATCTTTAAATAATATATGTCTGTGTACTATGAATATTAATTTGTATATTGTATTTTGTAACACATATATAAAATAAAAATGAATACTTATTATAGATATACTGTAGATATATACAGTATATATATTCAATTCAGTTTTATTCATATAGCGCTTTTCTCAATGTTTCATTGTTATTTCATATATATATATATATATATACACACATGTTTGTATATATGTATGTGTAAATTAATACAATAATAAATACAAAATAAATATATAAGAAATGGCAGCTGTAAAAGGCCGAGCATAAATCTCCAAGGGCTTTTAAAATTCAACTGTAAATTGGGTGTTAACAAATGTATTATGTAGTATGGAATCGCTGCTCATTATGGGAGCCACAGCAGGGCATTTCACACGTATTTAATGAACAGGAAGGAGAGGGTAATCTGGTCTGCTTGCTGAAGCCAAGCGCTCGCGCTGCCAGGGCTCGCATGGATCTACAGAGATAAGCGAAGAAAAGGTTGAGTTAAAACCAAAAACCCGAGCACGAGAGGAAATATGGTTCATATTGCGCATTTCCAAAACATCAGCTCGAAATTATAAACGTAAATAATTCAGTTTCAATTCTTATTTTTGTTTACTAGAATTCATTTACTTTTTTATTTAACCAAAGGTCTAGCTCAAACTCTTCAATTTAAGGTTGTTAAGCTATTTGTGTGTTAAGTAGGGCTGTCAACGTTAACGCGTTAACGCATGCGATTACTTTTTTCAAATTAACGCGTGAGAAAATATTTATCGCAATTAACGCAGCATCCGTTTGTTTTGACATCCTTTGTCTAGCGTTACATTATGTAATCACGCTCTTATTCGTGTACAGGCTTTTAAACCACTTAAGCGCGATTTGAAACAGTTGCTTTGAACGTTCAACGTTCAGTTGCGTTCAACGGAGATAGACCGCTTCTAAACTGTGGGACGCGGCAAAACGCAAAGCGAGGTCCAGTCTGGTGTAAACAGTCACTGGCTGAAGGCTGCGTCAGTGAATCTCTGTCAGACAGCGCATCCGTGTTCAGTTCTCTTTCGTGCTTGAATGGATAAAACCACACAAGATTATGTCAGAAAGCCCGTTTTGTCTAGCGTTTTCTTAAGCACAGACTTCAAAGTGTAAAATAAAATCTTAAATGAATGCAAAGAGTTGTGAAAATGGGAGTGCGGTGACGGTCAGATCTGCGAACTGAGACAGCTCTTAAAGGGGCCACGTTCTTAAACGTGCTGCTCTGACTCCTGTCACTAATGTTAATCAAAGAACAAAATAAAAGAAGAAATCAATGTGATTTTGTAGCTTTAATGAGAATTCTTCTGCATTTAATTGATAATTTAGCATTAAAGACTGTAAAGTGTCCTTCAATTCCTGTATGTTTCCTACATGAGCTCTCAATTATACTGTTGAATGGCTATAATTCATGTTAAAATAATCAATTTAATAGAGACATCAGTTACAGTACTAATATCAAAATGCTAGCTTTCATAAAATGATGCTGTTAAAGAAATATGTTGTTTCTACATCAATTTGAAGATTAAATGTGAAATTATTAAAATGTAAAAGTATATTTTAAAATATAATAGTTATGTGCGATTAATCGTGATTAATCACAGAAAAAATGTGTGATTAATCCGATTAATTTTTTTAATCGATTGACAGCACTAGTGTTAAGCCATTTATTAACCCCAGCTACAACAGCAAGATTTTTAAAGGGATAGTTCGCCCAAAAATAAAAACCTGTCATCGTTTAATCACGATCAAAACTCTTTTATTTATGTCGATCAAAACTTGTATTTGACTCTTTCTGTGGAACAGAAATGGAACAATGGTAAAATGGAAGTGAATGGGGGCCAATGTCGTTTACATATTAACGTTCTTCAAGATATCTTCTTTTGTGTTCCGCAGAAGAAAGAAAGTCATATACGTAGGTTTGGAATGATGTGAGGTTGAGTCAATTCTGAAAAAAAAACTCTGTACATTTTTTGGGTGAAGTATCCATTTAATGTAAGCGTGTTTATTAGGAATGCATTAGTAAAACATGCAATTATATTATGAATTATGAAATGGTTTAATTTTTGCTGTCAGTGCGAGCAAAAGTTAGTGGAATCCTGTCGCATTGCAGCATATGCATTCTTTCCAATGACTTGAAACACAGTTCTCCAATAAGATTTCAGAGCTCAAACTATTGTTTCATAATTAAACTGATCTTTCAATGATTTAGAGCTGTTTATTTATAAAAGTGACATTTACAAAACTAAAGAGGATTGTTACCATGCCAGCAGAACTGTACCCAAAATATCCCTTGAGGAACTAAATGCGACTCGACGACAAACTCAAGAGTCTGCTCCCTGCCGGTCTGATGACGGCAGACTCATCACTCCATCTGAAAGAACCCTCAAAGCCTGTCGAGCTCCACATACACACTCGCTTGCGTCTGCTCAATCCCATCTGCTGACTACACACAAGCCTCGTCATTTCTTTATTTATCCTCTTTAAATTCTCGGTGGTGACAAAGCCGATCTGATGGGCGTGCTGCACTCGTGTAACGCTCTGTTTGGGATCTGGAGCAGCCTGATAATACCCAGGCAAGCATGAATTACACTGATAAGTCTAGAAATGAGCCCTGCTCGGAGTCTAGCTCGCCGTAAACACAGCGCATGAGTGCGCATGCAGGGTTGCAACTTAGTACATAGGGCTCGATGGATGCAAAGTGACAAGCCGTGTGCCACGGGAACAACCGGGCAACAAGTACAGCAACTTAACATTTCTCAACATCTGAAAAAAGCTGTGCGGTCAACCAATATTTTCATTTAATTTGTATGGAAAAAATCTGTGATGCTGGGGTGGTTGCCAAGGCGTTGCTATGAGGTTGCTAGGGTCTCTATGAAATTCTGGTGCCTAAAAGATCGTTTTATTTTGTCATTGTTTATTCAGCCTCATGCTGTTCGAAACTTGTGTATGACTCTTTCATCTGTGGAACATAAAAGAAGATATTTTGAGAAATGTCCCAGTGGTTTTGCGTCCATACAATGGAAGTCAATGAGGGCCAATGTTGTTCGGTTGCCAACATTCTTCAAAACATCTCCTTTTGTGTTCTGCAGAAAGTCACACTTTATTTATACGTTTATACAGGTTTTAAATGACATGAGACTAAATGAGAAAGATCTAGTTAAGTTACTACAAAGTTAAATCCTCTTTGCTCAAACAAGAAGAGTGTCGAGAAACAAAATGAGATTTAGACGTTACAGTCACAAACCATGTCATAAAACAATTAAAAACGCTCATTTCTATTCATTATATCCTCAGGTAATGATAATCCACAGTTAAATGCTCCTCCCGTACGACACGTCCAGATAACGCTACCACCGGACGGCCCTTGATTAACTTGTGTCATCAGGAAAATTAATTCAAGTTAATTTAATTGAATTTTAAATTTGGAAGGCTACGACTGTTCTCGTTCATTCTCCGCTTCTTGTAAAAACGCGCGCGATACATCTGTTGTGTCCTGCGGTGTGTGTTTATAATCCGTTGTCCCCTCTAGGTTGGATGTGCTGCGTTGCCATCTGATATCCGGGCGCAGCTTCCCTCCCGCGTTCCTCGTCTATTTACTCATCTGCGTTTATTTAACACGTTGCTCCCGGCTACGCAATAAATTAGCACTTAATATTCAAACTGACTAACCGGAGTGCACGCCGCTTAGGTCGTCTGGGGAGGAGAGGAAGGGCCACTTGCATCTCGTGCCAGCGCTATGAATAATTTCTCTGCGATCCGCGGCCCTTATCTGATCCCGATCCGGCCACCGTGCCAGCGAGAGCCGAGGGCTTGAACGCGGATGGCATTTTCGAGCGGGGTCTTGAACGTGATATTAATGACATGAGGGAAAATAGATTAGAGTAACAAGACAAATCTAGAGGAGCTATTTGACGGAGGGTCAGGTTTGGTTTGGAACCAGAGGGAGAGACACAGGAATCAGCCCGGAACGGTCAAACGCTCACACAGTATAAAAATTTTATATGCTCATCTTCTTTTATTGAAGGACGGGTAAAGCGTGTAGCTAGCGCTCATAATCCTGACCACTTCAGAGGTCGCCTGGCCCTGAACGATACCCTTTGCTGTTATCTTGAGCATCAGACCGTCACAGTCAGAGCTGTGGCGGTTAACACATATTCCTTATAGAAAAAAGCACCAAAAAGCATTTCAACTGTTTGTATTAAAATGTTGATTTAAAATGTGGCTTTCCCGCTCCCCCTTAAAAGGCATAATTCACCCAAAAAGTCAAATTCTTTCATCATTTACACATGACTTGTGTCATTTCAAAGCTGTATGACTTTCTTTCTTCTGCAGAACACAAAAGAAGATATTTTGAAGAACGTTGGTAACCAAACAACACTGGCCCCCATTGACTTCAATTGTATGAACACAAAACCACTGACATTTCTCAAAATATCTTCTTTTGTGTTTCAAACTCATATGCAGGTTATATCAATAAATAATGACAGATTTTTATTTCTGGGTGATTTTTTATCTCCACGGTCAAAAAGTGACCAAAACATCCATAAACAAACAAACAAACTCAAGATAACAAACTCTGCACGCTTTCATCGCAACCACTTGCATTTTGAGGCCAACGCTCTCAACTGACACAAAGATGCTTAGCTAAAAAAGCAGTGACGAAAAAACCACACAAATAAACACTTACAAACACAAGACCTAATCCCGCACATAATTCCCTTTTATCCCAGACTCCTGCTTGAGCACCGGCGCTAGAAAAGAAGAGCCGGAGCAGGGAGCACAGGATAAAATCTATCCACTCCACCTGCCACCGCGGCTCCTCTGGCAATTACCTGAGCCGTGGTCTGCGGTGTGCTCGGGGAACGCGGGAGTCTTAATGGCTTTGCATGCAGGAAGATGTCAGGCCCGAGATTACAATTACTGATAGGACTCTGCTACCAGACCAGCTCTTTTCTCTAACTCTAGAGCGGATTACTCGCGCTGAGCTCCTCTGATAAACTGCTCGCTGAGGAGGGATGAAAGAACGCAAATAAGTAAACGAAGGAATTGGTAACGGGGTGCTTACTGTGATACTTCTGTGAGGGCAAATGTTGGTGTTTGTGATGAGGTGAAGTTTCACGCTCTTGATGAGAAGATAAAGCTTGCGTTTGCATGGGGGAATCATGTGAATTTAGAGTACACACATTGCCGAGAGGGAAATTTACCTTTGTGTCTATGGAAACCTGTACTTTCTTACACCGGACGCGACCGGCGCGATGCGACACGACAAAAGACATCAGAAACGCATCAGAACCCATTATAATTTAAAATTTTGTCCACACTGGATGTGGCGCGGCACGAACAAGCAGGTTGTCATGTCGCGTCGCGTCCGGTGTAGACACGGTGTTACGTTGAACAAAAAATTTGCAGAAACGCGGATGAAAAAGATGGTTTTGAGAAATGTTGGAAGAGTTTTTACTTCTGGATAAGGATGCTATCCTGCGATGAGCCACTGACAAGCCCAGACAGAATCTGCAAACAATTTTCTCAGGTAAATTCGGAGGTATACATAACATAGAGATGTGGAGACATTTGTTGTTTCCAGAGCACATGTATTAAAGGAATCGTCCACTTTCAACATACATGTTCATGATAATTTACTCACCCCTGTTGTCATCCAAGATGTTTATGTATTTGTTTCTTTAGTCGAAAAGAAATTAAGGTTTTTGATTTTTATCTTCCTGTATTTTTTTTTTTTTTTTTGATTTTTTTTTTTTTCTTTTTTTTTTATTTTTAATTTTTTGTTTTTTTTTTTTTTCTATTTTTTTTTTAATTATTCTGGTTGTTTTTTATCAAAAACCTTAATTTCTTTTCGACTAAAGAAACAAATACATAAACATCTTGGATGACAACAGGGGTGAGTAAATTATCATGAACATGTATGTTGAAAGTGGACGATTCCTTTAAGTAGCACAGACAACACAATACATTCGTAACTATTTGTGTGAATTTGTATGTTTTTGTATGATCTTCTTTCGCCCCAGTGACGGGTATATTAGAGGTGGACCTTCGTGATAGTTTTTTTCTAATAATCGTAGGATTTTTGTACGATACAGTTCGTATCGTCTGACCGTAAAACAGTTCCGTTTCCAATGAGATCAGGTTGGCACAGAAAACTCAATGTGAGACTATTGCCTGTGAGTGCACAAGCAGACCAAACGACTTAACACATGACAGCTGGACGCCATTTACACTTACATTTGTGTGTCAGAACGGCATCATACTTTCCTGAAAATTAATATTTAACATTTATCACAAAAACATTGAATACTATTCCATTTCATCTCCATTTAAATATAATTATAATCATGCAGACTGACACATTATACAATATGACTTAGCACAGGAAGTTGAATCACAGAGACCTCATGGGTGTTGCATTGAGACTCGGAGGAGATGCAACAACAAGCAGGCATGGTATTAAAGAGTTATTCTGCCATCTAGTGTCTAAAAGTGGTACATATGCTGTCTCTCTAAATGGGTAGTTGACAAATAAACCGTAAATGGCAGCAACAACAACAAAAAACTGTTAATAATATATTTTACATTTATAATAGAAAACACCATAAAAAAGATTTATTTTGATTTGCTATGTCACACCACAGGTCAACTACCCAAATGCAATATACTAGCATCTAAGAAAAGAAAATAACACAATAATGTGCAAAAGTCAGAGGAAGTATCTTTTACGATTATTATGCATTCAGCTGTTATGACCTCAGATAAAAAAAGACTTATTTGTGATATATTTGTGATTTCTAAAATCCACTTTCACATTACAGAAGTGTTTAAAATGTATCTAGTAAGCGCAAAAGGCTGTAAAAATGGTTGTAAAACTCAGTGACAAAGGTCTACAGTACAAATTTAGTTAAATTTAACCTCGAAATTAAATTAAAGTTGACAAAAAGGTCAATGCAAACCATATTATGCATCAACTACTCACATACAAACTAAAATCCCCAAAAGACTGAATAGTCACTGTAAAACCATCCTCATCGCAACGAATCACGCCATCAGGAAGCCCTCAGACGCGCGCCATTCACATGCAGATGCAAAGCTTTGTGCTGCGATGTCACGTCATCAGCAGGTACGCTTAAAAATCTGATTTGTGAATAACATCATTCATCTGACACAAAATCTGATGCGAGAGGCTGGAAAAAGATCAGAGCACTTATCATACAGAGATAAGGCAGGCATTCGAGCACTCTGATTATTTTAGCATCTCTAGAGTCATGCATAAGTAACGTGCGCAACAGGAGCGGGCGGCGGGCGTACGGCTCGGCAGAAAGCGCGAAGCGATGTTAATGAGACAAGCCTTTTAATGGAACTGTGGCAGTAAAGTGCCAAATGCAAATGCAACTTAGCACCTCGGCCCGCCAACAGGCCAGAGAACGGCATTAATGCGTTTAAGAGCAAAGAAATGACCCACAATCCCTCCCTGTCTGTTATTTCGTATTAATCTTGCGATGAGTGCTCGTGGAGGGCACCCACACAGACCCCGACAGATGGAGGGAGGCAGCAAGGGGGAAGACGATTGGTGCGTTTCACAAGAAGAGTGTTACTGTAGTCTGAAAGAGCGGAGGCGGAGGTGACACATTACTGCATTTTAACAGCTTAGTACTGTGTTCTTTCCCAGTGACTTAAGATAACAACAACTCTTTGTGTGAACCATCAAATAATACATGGAAAACAAATGTGCATGTAGCAAAGCCAAGTTGCAAAGGTCATGGGTTTGACACCCAGGTAACGCATGGTTTGTGATGACCATTTGATGTTAATTTCAATTCAAAGAACAAATTCGTAGGCTACACAAGCTCAAAATAACCAGGACAGCCAAACGTAGTTCTGCCAAGATCCACATGATCAGAAAAAGCCTTGGCCAGGTCATCTATCTATCATATGTATGCCCATCCAACACATCTGACACTCGATTCATCTACACTTTGAAACAAACTGAAATACAACGAAGAGTAAAAAAATCATTATTTATTAATCTGAACACACTCTTTATATATACTTTGGTAACAGATACGTAAGAACGTGGTTCTTTTAGCAAGATATTCATGACCCCCTATGTCTCTAATCGTCAATGTCAATTGTCTGTTTGATACTGATGGATGAGATTTCCTTTTACATCAACATCGCACATCACCACTGCATATACACAGTTGACAAATAAATGAAGAAAAATCTATCTTATGCTATTCTATATTATAAATATTAATAATCTAAAATAATATACTATTAACAGTTTGTTTTCCACATTTTTGCTGTCACACCATATGACACATGTACGGTATATTTGTCAACTACCCATATACAACTAATGGCCAAAAACTTTTGCTAATTTCTTTCCACTTCTTTTGCTGGTGATGTCAAACACAGCTTGGTTCATATTGTTGAGTCTATGTGAGATTAATCAATTGTAACAATTTTACAAATATAAACTATTTTTGTATTGTATTAGATTTCTGTTTAACGCAAAACCTGCAGTGAATCAAAACCAAAGAACAAAAGGTCACAGATGAAGATCTCCGGGCATGTTCGCACATCTACTAATAAGACTAAGGTTGGAGGAGAAGCATGTTCAAAGACGAATAAACGGATGGAACCTTCAAACACACGCGTTCCACACTTTTCAAATCTTCATCCTCAGGGAAACCTTTCTATTAAATGTCCACATCATGTCAGAGCTCAGATAAGACACAACAACATTAGGTGACATGTCCCTTTACAGGCCTCGGGCATCGACTGTCATACAACATCACACACTCACGCAAGCGTCCAGTCCCATGCCTCCAACTGAGCGACATGTCACTCTTATAGACTAGATAAGGTGCCCCCTCCAGGGACCCAATATTGAAGGACACAATCCCTATAGGACTTAACTAAGTGGATGAGGGGAAGTGGGATTCAAAGAGGCAATTTCGCCCGTGTCAAAAGAGACCTGAACAGACTAACAGTTCCCCTCGCCTCTGCCATTTAATTGAACTAAACCATTCAACCTGGGAAATTCAAAGAGATAAGCATACAAGCTATTGGTTTTTTTCCCTATTCTGTTTTATTTGTTGCCAAATTGTGGGCTAGCATTCCTATTATATTTCTGAGCTTTTTTTTACACCACCTGACAAACCAGACCGTTGTATAACGCATTCATGTCTGAAAGTGCAGTAGAGTCAAAGCGCATTTGCATGCATCGTTCTACTTCTGTACTGAAGTATGGTGAAGTGTCTCACCAGCTGTTTGGCTTTCTCTGACTCCTGCCGCGTCTGTGCTCTCTCTCTCTGCACCGCTCGAGTGATGTCCTGACGCGCTGCCTCTCTCTCGTTGTGTGCGACGCGAGCCAACTCCTCTTGTATAATGGCCTGCTGCTGTTCATACCTGCACAAACACACACACTTCTTTATTCACTCGCCTGTTGCCAAGACATGATTCAGAAACTGCAGTTCTTAATCTGACCACTGGGTAGAAGCGTTCTGTCCTTGTTCAAATCTTTGTTTTGATTGTGACAACCTTGAACACCATCCAGGAAAATATGAGTACTCTTACTATTGATTCACTCTCCCTTGGGAGCTACAGTATTTGCTGCTCATGTCATATTTACGAGTGTTGTAACCACAATTAACCAGTATTAGGTGGTCATATTACTTGATTTACTTGGAAAATGCACAAGTTGTATGAAATATTATTATTTGAATTGAATAAATGCAACACCGAATGAAGTAATCGGGGAATAACTAGAAAAATCCTATCAGGAATTAAGGGGTGAGTCATGTGGAATAATGATGGGGAAGCTTATGATCCAGTTGAAAGTTATGGAGGGCTTTGTTCTTTGTGAGATTTGGATATATTGGTGAAATTGGTTTAACTGTCTACTTAATGTAACAGTTGCTGATCGGACGTCATTCTTGTGAAGTTCTCTGACACAAACTGTACTGCGATACCTCTTTCTGAGCTCCTCTTTACTGTCAGCAAAAGTCCTCGGCTGAGATTCTGGTGGTGGAGCGTCAGAGGCGCTGGAAGTCCGAGTCTCCTGGCCTGAAAGTTGATAGAAGCAAATTATTATCATTTTAAATAATTCATTACAAATCTAAACATCCGTTTCTTGGAAAACTTCATAAAGCGCAACTCTTTAAGTTATACGTCCCGATCCAGTTAGATCAGAAATATTATAATTCTGCAGCACCAACTTACATGTACAATTATGCATTTGGCAGATGCTTTTATCTAAAGTAACGTATGCATTAGGAAAGTCTATGCGTAGTAGTAAGTAGTAAGTGTGGCCATGTTTTTGGCAGATTAATTACAACTTGTATTACCACAAATACCTGGTTAAACGATTGTTATTATGGTGAGACCATAGTGGATTTGTGGTGGCTGTGGTTTATTGGCAAATAAAGCTACTCTAGTAAAACTATGCTTATTTTTTGTAAGGGTTTGTAAATAAAGTTTTGATCTAACAGTGAAGCTAGAGGAACACTTGCACCCAATAAAATAAAAAATCTCGATTTACCAACAACACATCAACAGGTAAAAACAATTATATATTTGTTATGGATTCACATTTACATGTCATGTACATTACCTAAGTTTTCTTTAGTCTGGGCAGGTGGTCTTGGATCAGGAGTTTGACTTTGATTCCTCATGCGCTGCAAAACATCTTCAGAAAGCTAAAAACAAAAGATGTGGTGTCTCAACATTTATATCTAGCTTTGAATTAATATACAGTATTCTACAATGAAGTCATACGTTTGACATTTTTGTTAAACCAGTGTTTTTCCAACAAACTGGTTTAAAGCAACATAATGTCAAACAGAAAATTCGTTCCAACACACATTTCAAATCAAGAAACAGTTTCAGAGCACGAGTACCATAAACTAATGTGCACCTGTCAATCCTGTTGCCGACTCCCCCTGACGCAATAAAGTTAATAAAATTGAAGATGGTGTGGTAGCCATAATAATAAACCAGGCATGGGGAATATCAGACTTGTCAAATAGCATGCTGCGTCCTGTCAATTCCAAATAGCTCTAATGTTTGTCCAATACACCACCTCGTCCGGTTCATTCAAGGACAGTGGTTAACTGTCACATTCACGCGACAACAAAAAATCTATATTATATATATATTACGCACATGACGGACACGATACGTACGATAAGTCCTCCACCAATTTCTCTATATCATGTTAGAAATACATACAGCATGCCATAATGAAAGCCTTACCTTGACTCCACGCAGAATCCTGACTCTGTCATCCTCATCTAGGCCGAAAGAAACTCTCCTTGACGTGCTCTCTCCGGACCCCATCGCGTTTAATTCCTGCCAACGTAATGAGTCTGTAATACAACATGCACAGAATTGCTGTATAATTTAAATTATTACAAAGCGAAATGGGTAAAGCCAAACGTTTGATTTACATCTTACAGTTTGGAAGTGACAGTCTGTGGTGGGGCAGTATCCTGTAATGTCATTGGTCAATCTTCAATGACACTGCCGTGAGCCAATAGGATTCTAGGATACACAGCTGGGGCACAGGCTGATGGAAGTTGTAGTCCATAATGCGTTTGCATTTTTATGAACGCTTACCTTTTTGTATATTTCAAATATTTACGTGGTTCCTTTGATATATATATATATATGTGAGCTTTATTTGTAATTTGTTAATTGAATTTGCAATATGATCTAAATGTTATATGAACCGTTCTATTTGCTATACTTTTTTTTACTAAACTTCGCAGTTTTTATTTTTTTTATGGGGGAAATCTTACACTAACAAGATTACAAAGTAAATAACTTTTAGAGCTAGTTAGTAGGTCATACAACTACTGTCTCTGGTTGTGTTGTTCTTAAGAGGTTCCACAATAAAACGATGTTTTGTTTTGGAAGTACAAGTCTCACACTGAGTGTCTTTTCATTCCAAACCTCATTTCAGATCCAGAACAGTCTTTTATTATTATAACCCCCCTTTTATGTGATCATTTCATTATGGCAGAACCCCCAGCAGTAATAATAACACAAAACTGAAAGTTTTCCAAACTGCTGTGATACTGTGTAATTGGTGTTGGCATTTAACTTGACCCAAAAAAAAAAAGAATGCTCTGCTGGTACTAAATACTTTTACACAAACTCTACAATAACAAAGACACAATAGAAACCTTTACCATTAAGGACCCTTGTTGGCTTCTTTTATTTTAACACCCAATGCTGCCACATAGGCTGCAAATTTGCAACAAACGTATAAATAAAAGCATATCGTTTTGTAATCATTTTAACCTTCACAACTTTTCGACTGCTTACATTCATATTTCCTATTACAGATTATTATTGTAGGGACTGAATAAGCAAGGCTGGGTGAATGGAAATTGAGGCAATGTAAATGCATTCAATAAATGCAAAGCAAATATTATCTTGGTGACCAGACAATGTACTCTTTTTTTAGGTGTGTGTTTATTCGCAAATGCAGTCATACTGACAACTCGCACCAGGCATGTCAAGCAAGTACAGTACATATAATCACATTCCCTGTTTTACAGACAAATCACAAGAGAAAACAGGAAGTTCAATCACAACTGCTCGCTCTATCACTTTAAGGTTTGTAACAATGTGGATAGTGAGTGCTTTCAGATCAATAATTAAAAGAGTATCCTTCCTTTGCGCAAATATTATTTGTAAGACTAGACGTTGAAGAATATAGGTTTTTTTATTGTACAGAACCAAATTCCATTCAGAATGTGCTGAAACACCCTCCTGGTGCAGTATATCGCAGTACGAACTGTTCATACTCATGCATGTTCTCTTTGAACTTTGGTTGCATTAAATAAACTGCGCTTAACAATGCCTCATTAAATTACAGTGACAGCATTCTGATCGAATGACTAAATGTCTGTACCAACACCATGCATTCTAATTAAAGAATTCAACAACCCCACCCACAGGAAGCCGATTTGGAAATTACTCCAGATGAAATCCTAAACGTGGAATTATAATCACTGATAGACTGCTATCACCACAACAGAACCCTGAAATGTCTGAGAGGATAAAATGGATAAAATGAAGCGACAGCTTTGTTGGCCAATGACAGTGAATAGGAGGGTGCTACACAAAAATGGAGTGTTTGTGAAGAGCCGTTATGATTGGCTGGGACTGCCAGGGATGGTCTAAGAGTCGTTGACTGACATGCTCTCCACTTTGTTCTGTAGATCAGCATCTCCGCCTTTTTTCTTCTTTCCTCCTTCCTGCTGTTTCTTCAGCTTCTTGGTTGCCTCCTGCTCAATAGGAGCTGGCTTTACAAACTTGATCATTTCTGTTAAACCTAATAGATTGAGCAAAATAATGAGATACATCAGCTGAGCAAGGACATCAAAAGCCAGTTGTAAAATGCGCTTACATAGTTAAAAAGCCTTTATAATATTCAAAATATTGCATTATTATTCCATAATATATAATTTTCATAATATTTCAAAAGCACACTAGAAATATTGGCTGCAACTAGAAATCAATTTAGACCAAACAAACAAAATACAAAGAGGCAGTTATAAAGTCTTGTTTGTGCATGTTCTGACACTATAAATCTTTATCCTAACTCAACTGTACTCACCTGGAGGCATGAACGCCTTGAGTGGTTCTGGAACAATAATGCCTTCCTCCGTCTGGAAGTTCTCCAAGATGGCACAGATGACACGCGTGGTCGCGCACATAGTTGCATTTAGCATGTGCACAAACTCAGCCTGTATTCGAACAGACACATCGGTTAACCGAGCAACCCTGAGACAATGAATGCGTATGCAACATAGATGGTCACTGTACCTTGTCCATCATCTTTTTGGTCTGACCGTAGCGAATACGCAAGCGGCGAGCCTGGTAATCTGTGCAGTTTGAGCAGGACACGAGCTCTCTAAAGGCCTGGGAGCCTGGGAACCAAGCTTCTAAATCCAGCTTTTTACTAGCTGCATGGTTCAAGGCACCTGTGGAATGAAAAGGAAACTGTAAATTGTAAGAAAAGCTTTTGGTGTTTTGCAACAGAAAGTGACCAAACAACCTCAATGCAATGTAAATGAGATATACTGCCGCATTTAATGGAAAAACGTGGTAAAATCAACAAACCTGACACGATGTTCACGATGCGGTAGGGAATTCCTAATGACTGATAAAAACTTTCAGCTGTTCCGATCATCTCATCAAACATCTCCCAGGACTTGTTGTCATGAGGAGAGGAGTACACAAACTGCTCGATCTGTTACGTCATGGAAACGGAGATTATGTTCAGAGCCAGTGAATTCAAAGAATTGAAAAATGTTGTTTAGAAAAACGTTCCCGGCTCTTATAATTAAAGCCAGGAACCCTTTGAAGCATGTGTTTTGGATTATGCAGTAAAATTTCCAGATCAGGTCTCGAATCAACTTTCTAGGAAATTAGCTACAGGCACTTTTATGAGCCTGTTATGAGATCTTATGAGGAACATGATTTTGATTTTAAAAAATGTTAACTCTTTTTTTGTCACATCACATATAAATGAAGACATTATTCCCAAAATGTTTTCAATGGTATTTCCAATACCTGACGCTATCAAACACAAAATGTAAAACTTATATACAACACTGTTGGACATTATTAGACACATTATATAAATTAATGGGAATAAAAACATGTTTTAAGAGTTTATGTGCCATGTTGCACTTTGGACACCACAAGTTCAGCACCCCATGATTTCCTGTCATCTCTCTTCACTATATTCTAACTTCGCTATCACTAAAAATGCCAAAAAGTTGTCACAAAGTCACAAATATAAAAGAGACCATTTTTGTTCAAATGCTATTAGATTGACCTAAATATAATGAAAAACATCAAAACTGGATTTTCACTTTTAAACCTCACAGACCTTCTCAAACTGATGGACCCTGAAGATCCCACGCGTGTCTCTACCGTGAGAGCCCACTTCCTGTCTGAAGCAGGTGGAGAGGCCGGCATAGCGCATGGGGAGGTCCTCTGGCTTCAGCCACTCATCTCTCAGGAAGGCTGCGATTGGCTGCTCTGATGTGGCAATCAAGTACTTCTCATCCACGGTGTTGTCGTCTGACTTCTCGCTCCCCTTTCCAATCACCTGAGCAATCAAATTACAGGAAAAGGCTTTGTTTCTGTGATGGGAATAAGACTTGCTTGATGAACTTGATAGCAGTAAACTTTTAATAACCTTGTATCTATTCTTAAGATCTACTTACACACTTAAAAATCCAATTGTCCGATTATTTGAACATATAAAGCAGGAGATATGGGACAAACCTTGTAGAGTTCCTCATCGAACTGGCTCAGCTGAGCAACCTCCTGCATAACCTCTTTCCTCATGAAGAAGGGTGTGTAGAGAAGGTTGTAGTTCTTGCTGTACAGGATTCGCAGTGCGTAGTTGATTAAAGCCTGCTCCAAGAAAACTAAAGGCCCCTGAAACAAGGAAAGTGAACCGTGAAATGTAGTGCAGTAAGAACTAGCATTAGAGGGCTTGTAAATACGGCTACTGAACATGGAAAACAATTCACAAAAATGGGACGCTATCTGCAACTGGTGTTTTTGTAGCTGAACAGGTTAAATCTGGTGCCCACATTTCCAGGAAACACACAGGCTACTGATAAAATGTACACCTCAAATAAAAAAACATGAATCAAAATATACAGAAGTCAACAAACCTTGAGGAAATATCCTCTGCTTCCGGCTACAATGGCTCCTTTTTCCCCTTCGTATCCATCCACCATGACAACCAGGTCCACGTGAGAGTACTTCTTCTGCACTGTGCAGTCGCCCCAAGTGCGTTCCACCTTGTTATCAGCATCCTAAGAAAAGAGGACCACCATTAACACTACAGAATTGGTTGGCATTGTAAATGTACTAGAAGTAGGGCTGAAACGATTCCTCGAGTAATTCGAATACAAAAAATCATCGAGGCAATTTTTGTTGCCTCGAAGCCTCGTTTAATCCATTTAACTACAGTACACACGGAGCACTGCGTTTCCCCACGGACCGTTATTACTGACGCACAGCCCGCTAAACTATTCATGTTACAGGGCTCTCAACTCTCATGCATTCACCGTGAGACACATGCATTTGAGTCTGTTCACACGCTCACACGTATTTCTCATGCTGATAAATAAGTGATATCTTATTGAAATGGTGAACTGCTATTTTACTTAGTTTTAGTCTATTTTGCGAGTGAAACTTGTTTTCCGGCTGCATTGAGTCCATAAAACTAGATGCGGACTTGTGGATGCCGAATCCTGTTATTTACACATGTCATCTGGCTGTTCTGCGTGTCTGAGTGAATGAACTGCACAGTTTAACGTGCTACACGCGTGATGCTCATGAATTTGTCTGCGTCTGCGCTTTATGAGGACATGAACATCTCCAGAGTTGCTCTGAGAGTTTATTTCAGAACATTTTGCTGAGAAACCCTTGTCCTTATTTAAAAAATAAGCGTCTTCCGACGACCTGCCAAAATAAAAGTCCGGTTAACTCGGTATTTTTATGTGGACAAATATATTACTATTTAATAGTAAAAAAATAAACAAACTAATTTAGATAAACTAAATGCATCATGCATAAGCTGAAGTTAGTTGTTTACCTTTGAAATTATTCTTTCTATTTTTATTCATGTTTCTTATTTATACATTTGTATTAGGCCTATATTGCATTTTGAATGTAATATGGCAATGGAATGTACTAAATGGGTTTAGTTTTCACAGATATTAATGTATGCAATTTCAGCAATGAATGTTAATTTTTCTAAAAAAGGAAACAAAGTAGTTGTTCATTTTAAGAGACCTGTCTTATTTTCTCTTGTATATTTAGAGTTGCTCTTTAATAAAGAAAAAGTACTTATTATCCGAATACCTGATTAATCGATGGAAAAATCAGTAGAATACTCGATTACTAAAATAATCGATAGCTGCAGCCCTAACTAGAAGTATACTGAAGTACTCGAGTTTAACATTCAACATATTCTTAAAGAAAATGTTCCTTGGTAGAACACTGAACATTTCATCAATTATGACCATGATGTCTAATGGCTGGAGCTCACCTCATCGTTGCTGATGGGCACAGAGGGGTGAAGGAGGTTACCGATTTCTCTCAGGTACTCGAAGCGCTCCGCCTCCAGCTTTAGCCGATCGCTGTCTGTCTTCTGTACAGCCTCATCTACCGATAACCGTACCTTCTTAATCTGAGTCACCGTGAGGGGCTGTGAGGGACAGTCTGAATTTACAACTTAAGCATTCATTAAACCTAATGAATTATTATTATGTATTGCCCTAAATAAAGGACATTTAAGGAAATAAAATGTAAGTGTACTAAACGAAATGTGTAAATTGCAGTCTCGCTTACTGATAGCGTGTCTGCAGTGAGGGCTTCCAGGTTCTGTGCTTCTTCTGGGAGAGTTTCATCGTCACCAACTGGTTCTTTTTTCTAAAAACAAAAAAGGGATCATGAGAACAAAGACATATCAGTAACATCAAGAGCTGAACAGAGGATCTGAATCATATCAATTAAATAGCCCATCTTGCTTAAACTCTAAAGAACAGGGAGGATCCACGGAAGTCACGCAGACCCAATTAAGATATTCTGTCAATCTTTGCAGTTACAGCACAAAACCAAACAAACGTTTCTAAACTTGTAATGTCGTACATACCTTCATTTTTTCACCAATGGCTTTGCTGCACAGATTCTTGGCTTTGTTTAGGTTATCTGCAGTAAAGCGACCTGGAAACATCAATGCATGACATTGTCATATTGTCAAGATGTCTAAAAACCAGCTTCAAAAAATATTTTATATGACTGGATAATTTATTCTAATGTCATGGATTATTTGCATTTCTCAAGCAGATAACATGAAAATTACATCACCTACCAAAACACAAATATTGAAGATTTAAACAAAAAAATAAAAGCAGATCCAGTTTCATCAGAATAAAGTTGTATTAAACATCCTAACAACATTACCAACAACATTTCTTGTTGTTGACTATTTATTTAGATATGTATGTATCCAAAGGTCTGGGTAATAACATCACTTTAAGATTTCCATTGTACTATTAAACCTTTATAAAGTATTGCCAATGGCAGTGACACAGAGTAACAGCAATGACAGCTCCACCTCTGAGATTGCATCAGATCCAGCCGGGTGATGCTGCGACACCTGTTAAACCCATACACACAGTCCATCTATATCTGATCCCTGAATGACACCCGACCTGAATTTATTATAGGCTCAAAAAACACATATTTGTGTTAGCAGATGTTGTGAAGAAGGTTGAGCGCACTGTCAATGGCATTTGTTAACTGTTAGCTTCAATGCTAACTTCCATGCTACTCCAGAGCTCAAACCGGCGATGTTGAGTTTCAACGTTATCGACACAGTTAATACGAGTAGTATTATACAAAGCAGTATAATTAAAGTGCACTTTCTATTATCCAACATGTAGGTTTACGAACAGATTTGTTCCAAATCTTCATTTACAAAGTGCCATGTGTTACGCTAGCATTAGCGGCTACTCACATTTTCTCCACTCCGTGTCCGCCTGAACAAGTTTATCCACCAGAGACACATCTTTGAACCGTTTCCTCTGGATTTCCCTCACGATTTCAGGATCGCCCCCTTTGTCGGTGCGAAACAAGTCTAAATCGAGCACCATGGTGCTTACGGACGAGGTGCGCTGCAGTCTGGATGAATGAAGGAAGGAAATGAGAGCTATGGGGAGGAGCTAGAGACCAGCTCTACACGCATATTCATCACTGGCGACTGCGAAATAACCAATCCAATGATGAGAAAGGCACAGCTAATAAATATTCAAGCTTTTAAATGAACGTTGCTTGGTAACCTCCCTAGTGTCCTATCACACGTACAGTATGTACTACTGTAAAGTGTACTATTATATTTTACTACTGCATGAAAGTATATTTTTAATTTACAACTATTTATCCTAATTCACATATTTTGTTATATTTAATCAATGTTTGGCCTGATTTAGTTGATCAAGTATTTTAAATGTATGAAGAGAGAGCTTGAGTATTTACCTAAAATATTTTCCTGTGCTAGTTACCTCTAATAAAGGATAGCCTATTACATGGCAAAATAGAAAAAAAAAATTTTTAAATTTACACATGTAAATTAATAATTTCGCCAATGTCTGTGTTTCAAAATCAATTTACCGTGTCTAGAATATTTGTTTAATATTTCTAAAATTTCTATCACATTTTACATGACTATTTAAAAAATAAATTGACGATGTCTTTAGGCCTACCTGTCTTAGAGCTTGTAGCAACCAATTTAAATACACGAGCCCCTGTAATTCCTAAGGAACATATGCATGCTGTAAAAATAAACTGTAAGATATCTTTTCACTTTATTATATTACTTTATAGTACTGATGGCCTTGATGTCCATCATCTTACCCACGACAGGTGACTGGTAGCTATATTTGCTATATACGAATTTTTGCTGTACATAAATATTTTGTATGAAAATGAAAAGGTCACTTTCAATTTGAGAGTTCTTTAAAACTGGTTTGACTGGTCCAAAAAAGTCAGGTGATTAATAGTTTATCTGATTGTTTTGATCAGCTACAGCACATCTTTAAACTATTCCAGCAAACTCTTCAGATGTTATCATGTAATGCAGGATAATAAATTGTTCATTGTTCCTGTGGGGATATTACGTCAGTACTCGTGTGACTGTTTTTAATAGATAATATTTGCTACGGGAGAGTTTGAGTCAAGTAATAGCCCACAGGCCAATTTATGATTTAAATACATTGACATTACTTTTAATCATTTAGCAGACACATTTATCCAAAGCGACTTAGAAATGAGGTGAACAATAGAAGCAATTAGTATGACACAAGGAGAGCATATCATAAGTGCAATAAAACTGGTCTCAGTTAGCCTACAGTATACAAAGCTTGTTTTTTGTAAGGACAGAAAAAGAAATGTGGAAAAGAAATAGAAATCTGTATTAATGGGTCAGGTGTTGAGATAAATATGTCATTTCCAATCAATAAAATTTATGATGGGTTTACTTTGATGTGAAAAGATAAAAGGTGGATTAACTGATTATATAAAATGACATTAAAATTAATAGAAATATTGTGCTATAAATTTGATTTTGTTTCTTAGTGTCATGTTAAATCAACATTTTCTAACTGCATTTGAGAATATTCATGATTTTATTTTCATTAACGGCATGCGATTTCTCAGTGAAAATAAATAGCAAAAGATAAAAAGGTTGGTTTGTAAAGCATCATGAACAATATATTTTCATAAACGTTTTTGAGGAACATCATTAGTTTACACAGCTGGAACTCCAATACTGGAAACAAAGATATATGCTACAAAACAAGACACTGGTTTTCTTTGTTACACTTTAAGTTTTAAAGATCGTCGTATTATAAAAAATATTATTTACTTTTAGAGGCATTTTGAAGTTCCCTTCAAAAAATACAAAGGCAAAGTTAATTTCAGGCCAGCTCTAAGCAAAAGTAAAAAAGTTAAACATTATTCATAAAATTGCAAAATATAAGCAGTCTTGTAAAATCGTTTTTACATTTGTAGTTAAGAAAACATTCCAATGCTGTACCTGTAGATGCGTATGCAAACACTATAAAAATTCGCATGGTTTTGTTTTACATTCATGCACATGAGAACTACACATATATGCAATAATAAATACATGTAGACATGTAATGAAATTCACAGCATTTAGATGTCTCAATACTTTCCAAATTACTTCAGTATCCTTCCCATTTGGTTTCCACAAGTGGCCAAAGATTTTGTTGCCACAGACTCTGTGAAAACCTTGTCCTTAAACATGGCTCAGGTCCCTCCTTCAACACAAGTCTATAAGGTTTGTCACTTATTTGTCACTCATTATATGACTGCAGTACCTACATTTCTACAGTCTACTCATCCAACAGTTGCACTTTTGCCTCCTGGATGGCCTGCTGTAGTGCAGCCCCGGCTGGAAGTTTGAAATATCCACTTTCTGAAATGTTCTCCACCTGTAGGTAAACTCCGGGTTTTTGCAAAGGCACCCCATGAAGATGAGAAAAAAGCAAAGGTAAGTCCTCAGTCAGGGTGTATCTCGAAGCAAGGCCCAGTACAGCTGGTATATCAGACTCCTCCGAGTACTCAAAAATGGCAGCCATGTATTTGGAGAGGTCTTGACCCAGCGCTTTTGCACGGCACATCTCCTGTCCAATCATGGCGATCGTGGTTAAAGTGGTGTTCTCATCAGTGTTCTGGTCCTCATTCTCATACTGGTTTTTGCGGTTCTGAAGGAGGCCTCTGGAGCATATAACCATCACAAAGTCACACTCATTTAATCTTCTGCAGTGCCAGCTTAGAATGCCATCCTCCATAATGCTTAAGGACTCCCACAGGTCCAAATGCACCTAAAAGAATAAATAATATAATTAATTTCTATTACTGTAAAAAAAACTAAGGAATAACCTAAAACCAGCCACAACTTAAAAAAGCCTTGGAGAATAAAACATCACCTCAGTTCTATGATTAGAATGTGTATTTTTGCTTAATGTATTCATGATATAACTTACCTGGGTGGCCATGTGCTTTTGCAAAAAAGCAGCTAATTGTAGTACGACTTTCACATGGGCGGAGCCATCATTTCTTGAGTAGCAAATCAGGAGGCGAGGGGGGCAGGTATTACTCTCCAGTAAAACACACTGTCCTTCATCCAGCTTTTTGTCGTAGTACTGTTCAATAATATCTGACAAATAGAAAATACCAATTGCTCTTTTATACAAATCTTTAAGCCTACAGAGATCATTGAATTTATGAAAGAATTAAAAAAATCATATAGATCAATTTTGACATTACAAGTTTGCCCATAGATTATGGTTACAAATAATTTTCAATTGTATGTAGAATCTCATAGTTCTTTTGTTCATAATTACAGTAATTCTAACACAAGCGTACTTAAAGTCGGCATGAAACGGAAGTAACGATTGTATTCTTTTTCCATATTGTGACGCATAGAATGGCTTCTGAAATGAGAGAAAATATAGGGCGGGACTTGATTTCCCACATTGAGAACTGATTAGATCGTTGGAAGATTGGCGTTGCTAACAAAATGTAGGCAGATTTGAATGCAAATTTGCAGTCAATCGTGAAGGATTATTCCCCACCGGGTTTCGAGGTTTCAACATTTTTGATTAAAGATTATGAGGACACATGAATTGAAAAATAATAATAAAAAACGGCTAAATAAGTCACTTATAAAAAACACAATATTCCATAATAAACATGATTTTTCACTTTTGTGTCATGGCGTCTTTTACAGATGTTAGAGAAAGCAAACGCAAAACACAATTCTGAAAAAAATATAGAAATCCCATTATGAATCATCAGCTGTTTACCATTAAACCGAATCATTTTATGTTTCATACTAATAGAAGACACTAGTTTCCATTCATTACAATTATAACCATTAAATACATTAGAATTTCTTTTTTTTTTTTTAATAGGGCGTCACAAGGAACTATTTCTACAATAATAATAATAATAATAATTAAAACAGTGAGCGTTAATTATAAAGTCAATAAAATACAGTCACATAGATTTGTTTTAAAACTTCAACCTGGTCTCATTTTGGTCTTGACCGCATTCTTCAATCTTTTCTTGTAGAGAACAGTGAAGATGACCGTTGCAGTAGCAGCGAGCAGAATTCCCACAGACAAGAGGACTACGAGTAAAGATCTCTCTGTGAAGTGTGAGGTCAACGGGTCTGATCACAAGAGAGGAAAAAGCACATCAATATAACAGCTTTAAAGGGATGCTTGCTGGCATGTTGCTCCATCACATAGTTTAGCATTTGACCATTACATGATTGCTGCTAAAGCCAAGAGTCATTGAAGGTCAAATCAATTCAGATGTAAATTAGCTGTGGGTTTTTTTAATGGTCCTTGATAAATACCTTCATAGTTGTGTTGAACTACAACAACAAAAGATTTCCTTACAGCATCCACGACATTGGCCGCAATCTGAAAGAGACAAATTAGCATTAAATATATATTTTAATAGACCATGGATCAGATGGAAATAACATGGAACCTTGAAATGCTGTATACCTTGATACTAAATGATTACCATTAATAATTCATTCATATGTATAGGAGTGTGAAACTAGGGAGAATTTTCTAGTACTGTATGTTTATGCTGAATATAACAGAACAAAACAGAAGAAGAAAGAGACTCACCTCACAGGTGTAGTTTGTACCTGCTCTGAGATTCTGTAAGCGATATGTGTGATGGGTTTTGTTTCGACCGAAATCCTGGGACAAAGAAAAAGCATTTTAACCATATTTTGTGATGTTTGTAGCTACAATTCATTTTGATCTCATTATTTTTTAAAAGGTGTATTAAACGCACTGGTTCAATGTTTGTGTAGTTTCGTAGCCCGCCTCCAAAGCATGATGAGAAATAGTGACGGATTTTAAAGTTCTCAGGTGCAAGGTTAAAGGTCACAAAAATGTCTTGGTTCTCCTGGTGGACTTCAACATATCTAGGATACCAGTCTGTATGATTTTAAGAACAGAAATAAACATAGGTGGACAGAATTGTTTGTATGCTGATTACAAAGCGTGACAACTAGCCCCGGACTACCCATGCCATAAATAATACATTTTTAGACAGATAAGGTAACAAATACAAGCTCACCTTTTTTACACTCTTCTAGGCCATTTTTTTCTCGACAAGCTGAAAAGAAACAGAAGCATTTTCAGGTTTTTTCAGATGAAAGAGAGCTTCATGAATTGGCAATTGACTTAATTGCAGGTTTGTATAGTACTTAATCAGAGTTGAAAGAGGATTTGTGGCATCTTACTGCGTGTAAAAAACTCTTTCTTCTGATAAAACTGGTGCCACTGTTCAGGTACGGGCAGTGCCATGATAGTCACCACATATCTGGCATCCAATGACAGACGTGTAAAAGGGTCTGAATAATAAACCTACAAAACCATCAAGAAAATATTTTACAGATTTCATATGACTGGTTCGTGTCACTGGGTACATGATGCACTAAATCAGATGTCATGATTTTTGCAATGCATCAGTATTACAGTGAACAGTACCTGTTTAATGAAAAATGTTCTAACAGATTCGACTCAATGTTTTTGAACATACCCTTTGGGCATGTGCATGGGTGAGAGTCAAGTTATTACGCAGGAGAAACAGTTGACATAAAATTTGGGATCCACCAAGAGCCTGCAGGGTGACTTGGAAACCGCGTAAGAATGCGATACCTGCAGCAAATTACAATCGATCAATTTTCGTGCCTTTATCTTTAAATCTTTGCATGGTTCATGAGTCCACACTTGTAAGGTTTGAATCTACAATCACTCCTTAAAATAAAGGTGTTCAAAGGTTCTTCACACCAATGCCATAGAAGAACAATTTTTGGTTCCACAAAGAACCATTCAGTCAAAGGTTCTTTAAAAAACATAAGTCTATCTTTTTATATTCTGAAGAACCCTTTGTCGCCACAAAGAGCCTTTTTTGAAACGTTTTGTGTAGAGGTTCTTCAGATGTTAAAGGTTCTTTACTTAACCACAAAAAAGGTTCTTCTATGGCATCGAGAAGCCCCTTCTTTTTTAAGAACTGTTTGAGCTTCCAGCCTAAATTTTATACCAATAAATTCGACACTAAATTGGTGTAAATCTTTCTTTACCGTATTGGCTTGGGTTCCATGACACTGTAATGGCATCAAATGTAGGATCTTGATTGTTTTCAAACTCAATCTGAATATTGCGCGGTGCATCAACATAATGCAGACAGACTTCAGGGGTGTCCTGGCCTAGAAAAGAGTGACAGGGCCAAGGAACACAACCTGGCCAAGAAGAGAAATTACCACACAATGAGCAAATAACTATTGGGTGATCTCCTCAGGAGATATAAATCATGCATTATGCTTTAAAAAAGAAAAGTAAACAGTGCTGAAAAACATTAAAACAAGGATTAAAACAAGGAATAAACTCCAAATAACGCCTGCAGTTTCTTCCATCAAGGCCATTACTTTCATTGGAGTTACCTAATGTGTAGTCAGCGTGACACATGCGTATTAAAGGAATAAAAAAGGGTCTTTTGTTGAACAGAAAACAAGTGTTAAACAATCTAACGTACTATACAAATCATATGCCACAAGTTCTTCAACAGACAAACTTGATGAAAACATCCAGTAAAGGATTATAGACTGTCATCAATTTACTTAAAAAACAAATCTAGATTATAATTTGGCACAAGATAAATGAAGCGTTTGCTTGAATGGCTGCAATCGATTACTTTGTGCAACATCTTGTTTTGATGGAGCTATAAGTTCAACTGAGTTGAGTATTCATCATGTCCGAGACATTTCCCCGTAAATCTGACAAACAATTATGAGTAAACTAGAAACACAAACTCAACTTTACGACACATCAATACTGATCACTCTGAAAGTAAAATACATTGAAAATGTTTTTCTTTAAATGCTTTATCATTTAGTAATACAGTGCACGGTTTACAAAATAAAAATTTCGAATAAACTCCAAATAATGCATGAGGGGTTAAAAAAAATGTCCACTGGTTGTTATTGCTAGTGCAAACAATGTCAGAAAGACTACTGCAGATAAATTAAGATGACACAAAGAAAAAAATTTTTTTCAGCAGGTTAAAAACTGTAAATTCAAATGCATTAAATTGTCAAGTAAACTGTGCACCTCTGATGAAAACAGTTTCATCAATAAAAAAAGGTGTTAAATCATGTAAGCAGGGCTGGCAAGTAGGTTTGTGGAGCCCCAGGCAACATTATGAAAGTGGGCCTCACCACTGCAACATTCTCATAACAATATAACATTCATGGTATCGGTAAACATGGCAAGTTTTTTTAAAGGAAAAAAACACTACACATAGGTCTTGAGATATTAGGAAACATGGAAAAGTGTTGAGAAGAGGTTTTGTTGGTAAAGTAAATGCACATCATGACACTGCTACACTTGTAGACTGTAAATTATAGTGTATTAGCTTTATTTCACCAACTGGACTTTTACTTACTTCCAAATATGCTGGTGTAGGGAATGCTGGTAGATAACTGAACCTCATTTGCTGTAATTCTGCAGTATTCACATTCTGGGTCTCCCTGAAAATACATAACCACACAATGTGCCAGCGTGTCTCTGTATGTCCATGAATCTAGTCCAGGTTATCTTTTTTTACATTATATGCTGCACTATAACAAATCCACTATCCACAATCAATCCACTCACAAAGAAACTAATTTATACATGTTAAGTGTTAAAGGAACAGTTCGCCACATATTAAAAACTAATTTACTCACCCTAGTTGTTCCAAATCTGTATTAATTTCTTTGTTCTGATGAACACAGAGAAAGATATTTGGAAGAATGTTTGTAACCAAACAGTTCTTGGCCACCACTGAATACCAGTAGAAAAAAAATCTTTGTATATTTCTTTACGTTGAACACAAAAGAAGATACTTTGACGAATGTAGGAAAGCAAGTTCTGGGGCACTTTTGACAACCTGTCATTTCTCCTACTATGGTCAATGGTGGCCAAGAACTGTTTGGTTACAAGCATTCTTCCAAATATCTTTCTGTGTTTATCAGAACAAAGACATTTATACAGATTTGGAACAACTTGAGCTATGAGTAAATGATGACATGAAACTGGCCCTTAAGTCACTTAATGAAATATTTTGAATTCTACTTTTTGTAGTTTTCTAAACAGTTATGACACATTAGGGATTAGGGCGGTCGCAAAATACCATATTAACCATAATTATTGATATCATGGTAATAATACACATAAGGTAAATTATTCAGCAGCTATTTAAAATTTTGCCTTAAGAGCTAGATTGGTTATTAACTCTTTCTCTCTGCTTTGCTACACATATTTTGAGTCTGATCCATTGGCAAAAAACTAAAATAAACAAAATTTAATTTACTTCTATTTTACATGAATATCGTAATAATACAGATAAAAAAGTTTTTCCGGCCACATTAATTGTGTAGTAAAAATCTGTGTAGAGACAAAACCGGTGCATGCTGTTAAGCAAAAGTAAAGACATACCAAGTATAATATTTTTACACATTATTCTGTGTGAAAAATATATATTGTTACAAAATTAACATTTTCTGTGATACCAGTTCTAGTAAACCTACACTGTAAAACTTTGCTGTAGTTTTTGCAGCAGGTTTGCCTGTAACTTACGGATTTAATTACTACTTAACATACTTTCCAATTAGTACTGTTTTCAATTCCTTCAATCAAAAATAAAACACTTTGACATTTGAGATTCAAAATGAGCAAGAAGAGACTGGCATTAGCGCAGCAACACCGCAAAAAATGACATTCTTCCAACGCATTTTTCTCGTTGTCTTAAATTGCGATACATTTACATAACAAGAAAAGTGACCCAAGACATTTAGTCTTGTTTTATGAAAGAAAAATGAACTAGGCAAGGTTATGCTTAAAACCAAATTTTACATTAAATTTACAGTAAGTTACTGGCAAACCTGCTGCAAAATTACAGCAAAGTTTTACAGTGTACCTTTTATGAATTATACTGTACAGACTGTGGAATAGTAAAAATATCAGAAACTAATGTAGAAACTCCTTTATAGGTGATAAGAGTTACCCAAGTCTACATGTGTCGGTGTCTTACCTGTCTGATGCATTCAAGCGTGCAGCTCTGAGGTCTATAGGACATTTGTTCAACACTGGCACCAAAACACAAAATGACCAATGCAAGCAGGTCCGCTGTCAGTGTGGGCCACATACTGTTTCCATTTACTTACCCGAAAAACCTGCTTCAAACCATCTTACAGCTACGTCCTTAAAGCACATATGCTTTTTCTGGTCTCTTTAGGAGCTAAATAAAGCAGGAGGGCGGAAACAAGTGAGGAGGAGGTGGAGAATGAAAGGTTGGGTGAAAACACCAAGCCAGGGTGTGGTGGCCTGAGGGAAACCCATCAAACTGAAGCTGTCAAAATCCATCAGTTCTGCAGCAAGGTATGCTTAACCGGATTTACTTGCTGAGAGGATACTGCTGTTTTGGCTTAAAAAATAACTGTGAAGAGAATAATGATCATGATCCATTTACACCACTGTGTATTTTTACAGTGCAGACTAGTAACCGATGACCAAAAACAACACCCTACATCTGTAAAAACAAGAGTTGTGTACATACAATTATTCAGAGGAATTTATGTCCAACGTTGATTTATTAACATTCTAATGGCACGTTTTTTCCAAAAACTACAAATCTGTCCAAAAATAAACAAACAACAATGATCTTCAAAAGCAGTTGTAGTTGAGGTTGAGCAATCCTGCAGGAATGTGGAAGTACTCTTATCATTGTGCCAAAAAGGGTTTAACTTGAAATTATGACAAGGAGTTTTTAAACAAGCGTCATGAAATGACTGACAAGATGACATTTATTGTGGTAGAAAGTATGTTGGACTCTATTTCCAAACAATTCATACAGGTTGCAAGTTGCTTATACAAAGAGTCGTGTGTTTTCTTGCTACTAAATGTGACTACAAGTCATGACAAAGAATAAGCACAAATCTTGAAATTGGCTCTAACATCTTTATACTTATATAAAATAAAAACTCCACAAGACAGACTCTGAGGTACAAGCTGCCTGGTGTGAAAATGAACAAAACATAAACAATGTTTCTCCAGTTTCAAACAGACAATGTTTCTCCAGTTACTCTTCTTCTTGTAGAGTAGCATCTCATCGAATCTAAGAAGAAACAAAATATTAATAAAAAGAAACTGCAAGCATGCCGTAAATATGATTTTAAAGCCCATAGATTCAAACTGAACAAAACATGTACTGATTTACAATGCGTACATCTTGATTTCATCTAAGGGAAAGAGTGCTGAAAACATGAGTTCCTGGTTTTGGTTAGGATAGTTACAGACCCTGTCCCTTCAATTCCACACATCTAGGTTAAAGGGCCCGTTTCATGTTTTCTTCCACTGAACATGATGCTTGGGGCAAAGTTTCTTAGACTTTCATCTCCATATCTATCTCGGTTTACCATACAGGGTCATGCAAAGACAATTACAGTCAAGATTTTCAAAGGCACGGCTGTCGTTTTTATGAATCTGCTTGTCCCTATTTAAGGATTTATTGTGAAGAACACAGAATTTCAGTTGCATTTCAGTAATCAGCCTGCAGACACTCACTGTGTATTTGTCCCATTTCTTCTCAGGGTCATAAGGCTCCCAGCGGCTGGCGGGGAAGATGTGTTTGTTTTTCTCGTACCAGCTCCTCAGCACGACTTTTCCTGCATGAGACTGAAGGAACGCGCACAGAGTTTTGTGTTGACTTTTTTTTTACATGTTAAAAAAAAGCAAACCGTTATACGCTGGACATATGGACCTGAATAAACGGTGGCCTGAATAAACCACGAAAATGCTCAAAATGATGGCGATGTCTCAATCGCCTTCAGCATCTTACCTCATCCTTCTCAACGGTAGCATCGTTCACCAGTCGAATATCTTCATGCACGTCAAAATTAAAGAGTGGTCCTGAAAAAACAGTAAGAACTAATTTCAGCCGCAAACAGATGAACAAAACAGGAAAGCGCTATGTGTTTTAACATAGTCAAACTATGTTGACAGTAATGCAGCAGAATCTCGTGTCACGCTATACATGGAGCTTGTTAATGTTGTGCAGTTCTGTGCCAAAAGAAAAACTCACCACTTTTGCCTCGTGCCTTTGTCACGATGAAGTCATAAAAACTGTGGTGCTGGAGAAACAAAAGATAATTAATAGATTCAATATTAGACGAACTACAACCTTTACTTATAGAGAAGCACATAGCATAGCTTCATAATCATAAAATTATTGTTTACTAATGTGTTGTAAAACATTTATTATGAATTCACTGTAAATCGACTTACATGTGGGATAATCAAATCTTCTTTAATGTACATTAAATGTTCCACTCCTGCCGACCTGAGCAACACAAACAGAGCTTTGACATTATTAAAGAGTTGAAAATAGATCCATATATCCAAATGTCTGTAACATAAGACTTCTTTAGTGGCCTTTAATTTCATTTTATCAGAGTTGATCCCGATCCAAGACATTAACGGCACACCTGAAATTCATTTATGCCTTCGAACCTAAAACATCATTTCACTGTTCGATTTTCTTTTCAGCGCTTTCTTGTTTCAAACACGTGCATAAAAGCTACTATTACCCAAAATATATGATACACATTTTTTTCAGAGATTTTTTTAGTTTTCACTCTGTGTAAGTAGCGGGACCACTGAGGGGATTTACCTCAACTCACTGAAGTCTTTTCTCAAAACTTCCAGAGCCCTCTGGAGAAACTGCTGCATGGTGTTGCCTTTCTTCATCTACACACACAATTGAGCATATTTTTCAGAACCATTGCATACATAACATGCATTACAACACGACTGTATGAAAAACAATTTGCAGTGTTCAAAAGAATAAACAATGTTTGCCAGTGTTTGTGGGCAGTGTTGGGTAAGTTACTCTGAAAAAGTAATTAATTACTAGTTACTAATTACATGTTCAATAGTGTAATTAAATTACTATACAAATTACTCTCTCCAAAAAGTATTTAGTTACTTATTACTAATTACTTTCTATATCCTATATCCACCTTAATAAGTGATTCAAGGATAGACATGAAACGGCTTATTTAATTCATTCAAATAAATAATATTAAACTACATAAAGTAGTATTATTAACTGACCAAAGTATTACAAATGTGAGAATTATACATTAAAGCAAGGATTTTAAAGTTAGACTTTGAATTTTCATGTCAATTCCACTATTGCACACACATATCTTACACAAAGTATTTAGTTTAATTACATCAGAAGTAACAGTAATTAAATTACAGAAAAAATAAGAGTAATTCCTTACTTTACCTTTTCAAGGGAAAAGTAATTAAATTACAGTAACTAATTACTTAGTAACTAGTTACACCCAACACTGTCTGTGGGTGTAGTGTACCTTGACGGTTTTTCGATGCCCTGAACCGTCCCAGTAGCTGAAAGTGATTTCAATTTCTTCACCTTAAAAAAAGACCAGAAAAACAAGTTTGCATCAACACAAGGCTCAAAATAAACAAATGCTTAATTTAAAAAATCCATTAAACTAACTCCAAATATGACTGCACGTTTGGCCAGATTCAAATATTACACATAAGATATTCAGCATAACAGCTCTCTCTTATAACATAACACCTTACTTTTGATCTTCTCCTGTTTTCTCTCCCATTCTTGTCTGAATTCCTCTCTTAGACGATTCTCATCTTCCTAAAACACACATTTTCACGGTTAAAAATATCTGAGTTTTGATTCATGTGTTGAAATATTTCCAACAATCTTGGTGGCGTGACATATCAAGGGTGTGTCATCATAAAAAATTGTCTATTTTTAGTTAGCTGAAGGTGGTATTCATGGGGAGGAACATTCTCATTTTTTGAGAGAAAACAAAAAAATGATGAATATCAATGAATGGAAAGCAAGATTCTCATGCCAACCGAAATTTCTGTTATTTTCACTTGCTGTTGGATATTAATTAAACGTGTGCACGTTAAGCAGGATTTTTTACCTCTCTGTCCCTGTCTGGCAGGAAACTGGTGTCAACATCTGGGTTCTTTCCCAGTTTTTTCTTCTTTACAGGTATGCCTGGCAAACACAATGTCACACAATGTTTACCCCAATTCAAAATCTGTACTGAATGACTCATTTCATCCAAATATCAAAATTCTGTCATCATTTACTCATGCTGTTTTAAATAAGTATGGCTAAACTGTAGCGTTGGCTCAATTCTTTTTTTAGGAGCTTATATTGACAGTGCCCATACATATCTCCTCCTCAGCTTCCTCTTCAATTTCCTCTTCTTCCTCCTCCTCCTCCTCCTCTCCTTCATCCGGATTAAAGGATAAACTGGCAATCTTCCTTTTCTGCTCTTCCTTTCTTTTCTTCTCCTTCTGTTTTTCTAGTTTCCTACATGAACAGACAAAACAAAACGTTTTAAAATCAAAACTTATTTGACATGGATCAGAGAGAAATCAAACAGACTGGAAGGGAAGTAGGATGCAGTGCTGTAAAACAACAACTGAGTGTGAAAGAAGTCATAAAAGACTAAATAAAAAAAATCGAAATGTGAAAAAATGGCAAAACTGTGAAAAAGACATGAATCCAAGCAAGGATAAAAAGTAAGTTAAATGGCTTACAGCTGGAGCTCTTTTGACTGCTCCTTCTTGGCAAGCTGCTTCTCGCGCTCTTTGACCAGAGCTTCCTGCTTGGCTTTCATGTCATTCAGAGTCACCAAACCTGCAGAGAGAAAAACATCCTTCAATCCCAAAATGCTTTCCGATAGGAGAAAAAGACACATCCATTGAACCCGAATACAAGCTGACCTTCAAACTAAATCCAAGGGGGTTTCAGAGCCTTAAACAGTCATCATTTCTCATGTTTACTTGCCTACAGTGCTGGATTTGAGCTCTTGCTCCACAGCATCATAGTGAGCTGAAAACTTCTTATCAATGTTGGACTTCACCATGTTGTCCTGGAAAGTTAAATAAAAAGAGTTGAATCTATAATGAACATCAGAATCAAATGGCCAGAGTTTTGGGCTGCATATTGAGATTGTTATAAAGAAACTAAACTTAAGGTTCATTATTATCAAACATTACAAAATACCTAACAGATCAGCAGTTGCTATACATACAAATATGATCAAACATAATACAGAGACATCAACCCACGGTTCCATCTGTTACAACTATAAAATACATCAAATATGCTTTATTTATGCAGTTTATGTATGGTTATAACGTCAGAAATATAATATGGTCGTTTTTAATATAGTTTTATGAAACCTTTAAACATTTTAATATGACTATGCTGTCTAGATATGAGACACAGCAATAATGATATGGGTTGAACAATATATTGTTTAATATATACACATATCACTTATGTAGACCACTAAAATAATAAAGGAAGCATTTATACGGGATGGCGGATTGTGTTTATATATGTTTGCACATGTTATTCTCAGTAAGTTGTGTTGTGTCTGTATCTCTTGCCTCTGCTATTTTCTGTTTCAGCTGCTCGAGCTGCTCTCGCTCTCTTTCACGCTTTTTCATAAGCTGCATCGCTCGTCCCCCTTCACTCGCCGCTCCTTTATACTGCGCCATTGCTGCTCTTTTAACAGATATTTGGAAAAAATGAATAAAAACAACACGTAGGTAAATAACGGCCGAGGACTCTACATAAACAAACGAGAAACTTCTTGACTCAAGCAGGCGATTGTGGGTAATTAACTATGACCCCAGTACTGTTTCCGCGAAATTCTAATTTCACAATAAAAGCCAACGTGAATATTTAACATTTTAGAATATTTTGGTAAGTGAATACGATTAATAATAATGTTAATATAACATATTACTTTATGAATCCACTTTGTAAAAGTTTTGAAAACACTTTTCAAACTTTCAAAAACGTCGCATTAAACAGATAGAGACTTTTAGTTTAAAAATCCACGGAGAGAAAGAACGTTTGAGAATCAATCGACTCGATCTGGAATCGATTCCCAGAACTGCACTGAGTGAGGGGTGGTTTGGATGGAAATGAAGGCGGTGGTGTCTTGTGTCGGGTTTTTGCTGCTATTCGTGTGGCTTTCTCCAAGCAAAGCTCTTTATTTCCACATCGGAGAGACGGAGAAGAAATGTTTTATTGAAGAAATACCTGATGAAACCATGGTGATCGGTATGTTCATTGTGAAATGCTCTCTCTGTGATCGGTTAACGTTACCTATGTCGGGTAGCTGATTCAGCCAGATGGCGTTATCACATAGTAGCCTATTGTTTGTTGCAGTTAATAGGAAAATATCCGATGTCAATTGAAATGTGGGGGAACTATGTGCAGATTCGTACACAGCTGTCAAAATAAAATGGAGCTGTCGTTACAGTTATTATGATCACGGATGTGGTAGATGCAGCATCCTGGTTGGGTACCTGAGGTACAGGTGCAACCAGTTCCGCCCTGTCAGCACAGTCTGACATACAGCTTGGATTTATGCTTTGTTTTAGGTATAAATAAATACAAGACATGGTGGAAAGTATATATACTTAAAGGTATATATCTGTCTTGTAATGTATAATGAGCCACATACTGTATATTTGCATATGTGACGTGAATTTTCTTAACATCAAAAATAAATTCAACTGAAAATAACAGACACTGTTATCCTGGTACAAATTGTTAATACCTGTGAGTTTTCTTATATTTTTAATTGCCGATCCCATAATTTTGTCACGATTTCCCGTTGTAAATGCTGATGCACTTAACATTCTGTATATCTATGTCTTTTTAGGAAAATACAGAACACAGTTGTGGGATAAACAAACTGGTTCTTTTCTCCCGTCCACCCCTGGCTTGGGCATGCATGTGGAAATCAAAGATCCAGATTCTAAGGTACACTTATATAAAATGTTTTTTTAACTACTGTACTCAGTGACCTGCTATGTGATGCATTTAAAGGAATTGTCCAGTCATCTGCCACAATCGTAACTTTTAAAAATAAGATTATCTCGTTTCACATATTGTATGCTGAAATTTATTTTATGTCAAAAAGCATAATGTATATATCATTCCTTTCTGTCTATCAGATCCTACTGTCTCGTCAGTATGGTTCAGACGGCCGTTTCACCTTCACGTCCCACACACCAGGCGAGCATCAAATCTGCCTCCACTCCAACTCCACCAAGATGCCACTGTTTGCTGGTGGAAAGCTGGTATGTTTTTAAGTACAGTAGAGTGCCTCGTGTGTTTAACTCGAAAAAGTACAATACAGAAAGGCATAAAATAGAATAATATTTAGGATGCTGGTATTTCTGTCCTGTAGAGAGTGCACCTGGACATTCAGGTTGGTGAGCACACCAATAACTACCCAGAGATCGCAGCCAAAGACAAACTGACCGAGCTGCAGCTAAGAGCCCGACAACTTTTAGACCAGGTGGAACAAATTCAAAAGGAGCAGAACTACCAGAGGGTGAGTCTATGGAGTGAATCTAGGTTTGATCTGACTTTCAAGATGCCTCTTACAGTAAGATTTCATTCTGCAGTACCGCGAGGAACGCTTCCGCATGACCAGCGAGAGCACAAACCAGCGGGTTCTCTGGTGGTCCATCGCTCAGACCATCATCCTCATCATCACAGGCATCTGGCAAATGAGACATCTCAAGAGCTTCTTTGAAGCCAAAAAGCTGGTCTAAACAGCAGACAGACTTACAGAGACACCAGCTCAAGTCACGTTCATCACCAGTTTGTTTCTCAAGCATGAATTTGCTCAACACTTCATTCCGTTGTTTCCCGTTTAAATGCATTACAGTCCAGAATCACTTTGAGGACATACATTAATGAGTATCAAAAAAGGACATTTAGCCACAAGATGATGTTGAATAAGTCATTAACATGCCTTATTAAGTATTAACACCTAAAATTCATAATCATAATGTGATTAGAAAGAAGAGAATGTTATGACTTTCATTATGGGTGCATGGTCATTACTGTTGATTTTATTACTGATAAATGTGAAGAAATATGCTAATTATTGCAACATTTCTTTCCTTTTTAAAAGTGTGTATGTTGAGGAATATTTAAGTTTTTGAAATATCTGTGTGGCTTCATATTTGAGGTGTTTTGGGAAACCTCTCTAGATTGTTACTCTTAGTTCTGCATAGTAGCTGTTTAGAACATTTTAGGGGCTTTCTTTGGGTTTACAAAATGATTTGTAATGTACCTTCTAATTGTTCCGTTTCATGTTGTGATTTTTTTATTTACTGGATTGTCCATTTTTTAATTTAATTTCAGAAAACAGGAATTTCTGTCATTTAATGGAGAAAATAAACTAGGTTTTTAGGGTTCCGATTCATTCTCCATGTTGTTTTTTAGAATGAAACCATTTCTCGTTCAGAGAGTGCTGACGGAATAACAAAAATCCGTGTGGTCTTGTAATTTTTGTAAAAAATAAAATGCGCACAAAATGTGCATGCATACTGTATGTACTTATAACTGCATTACTTTTCAAAATCAAGCGCTACAATGCAAAAACATGACTTCAATCGGCTTGGTCGATTGAGGACTTTGAAGTTACTCTAAATTTTACAGTTTCAAATCAGAATCTGTGCATAGTTACGCCAACGTATCTGTCACAGAACAAATCATACAGTCTTAAAAATATATATTTCAGTCATAACTGAATTTAGACTAAATGTAAATTGCTTAAACAAACGGTATCCTAAACCAGGTCTTTAAACCTTTACATATCACACAAAAATATTTCATTTCATTTATTTCCCACCTTACCTAACTCAAATATTTATGTACAACCACCTATTGACAAGATACAACAATATTCATCTTTGACACTACATACGATTGAAAAATGTATGGATGTTAGTTTCCATTTTGATTTCACAATCAACCACAAACAATAAAATATCATTAGTTTGACCACACCATTCAAAATGAAGAAAAAAATATGTAATTACATCTAAACAAACATTTAAAATGCAGTACAATCTCTCTCCTTGCATAGTAAATACCAAAGACCTTCAGCTTTCCTTAAACTCCAGAAACACTTTAGTCTTTAATCTTGCACTTCACTTCACTGCATGTTTATTTCTGTTCCTTGACCTAAAAATCAATGTTTACCAGTGCTCAATTTTAATAGCTATGTTTAGTATGACATGGAGCTATAGCTACTAAATGAATTACAGCATAGTACCACACATACACGCACACGTCAGTCCTGAAACAACTCACTGACACCATTCACAGCAACAAGAGGATACAGAATACTATACATGTTATTTATATCATTTACAAATAGGATTTCACTAGTAACACTTTACAATAATGTTCAATTCTTTAATATCGGTTCATGATCATTTATAAACGTACTATTGTTCATTTGTGCTTGATCATAATACACTAATGTGAAAGGTGAAAAACAGATTAGGTAGAAAGTCATTTTGTTATTATTCATATTTAACCGCATAAACTAATGTTAATAACTGAACCTTAGTGTAAAGTGTTGCCATTTCACTGACACTTTCTGAGCAGCCACAGTACACAAATGAAACAACATACAAACTAAAATATACCTACACAACAAAAATAAAACCTGTTGTTTTACTCAGATGTTTAACTATTTATTCTACTCAACTGAAATGACAGAAATTATGCCTCACATGAATAGGTGATTACCTCTAAACAATGAATTCAGCTACAATTGGCACAACAAAACCAAACACGTGCTGACCCTTTATCTGTTCGAAACGAAATTCGAAAGCAAGGTTGAGAACTTCGTAAAGGTGGGCGAATATTTCTAGAGATCTTTTGATAATAAAACGCCTTCAGGAAGTTAATTTCGGGTTGAATTGGTCAAATTACACTTTTCATTAATCTCTCTAGTTGTTTCACCTCAGAAGACCAGGTCAGTAGTGATAGTTAAGACACATTCATGGCTTTTGACTGGTAAATGGTGAGGCCAGTCATTGGGAAAGTGTTCCCAGATTCAGTTCAGTAATCTTTTTTTTTTTTCAATTTTCATTGCTCTGTAACGGTCAGTCGGTCCATTTTTCTGGCTGTTTCCTCACATACAACCTTTGGCTTTTTCTCTGGACTGGGGCTTGGGGTGTTGGGATATTCCCGAGTGCCAAAAATAGTGCTTCCGACACGGACATTGGTGGATCCAACCTCAATCTAAACAAAGAAACATTGTAAATTCATGGCAAGCAATTATTCAATAAATGTGATAAAATCTATATAGGAAAAAATGGTGTTTGCAATACTAATCCAAAATACAATTAAAAAAAAAACTATAGCCATCTCTGAAAAATATAAAGATGCATAAAATAAATCCCGTTCTATAATATGCTGTTTCACTCAGAAGTAAAAGGGTCGTGGAAGGTTTTCATGTTGACTTTATAAAGCAGAAATAAAGAGGCACCTACCGCATGTTCAAAGTCAGAGGACATGCCCATACTGAGCTCAACCTTATCCACTGGCATCTTAAGACTCTCACAAACTTCTTCACGACGTTTCAACAGCATCTACAAGCAAAGGACACGTTTATTTACAGTTCACAAACCATCTCTTAAAATATGTAATGCTAGCTGGAGTGACAATGTTCATATGATGTACCTGGAAGTCAGGGTTGGGGCCGTCACTGAGGTCATAACCATACCGGCCAATCGTCATGAGTCCAGCGAATTCAAGAGCAGGACACTGAGATACAATGTGTTTGACTGTGTTTACAGTCTCATCAGGGGACAGGCCGTGTTTACCTGATGAAACGCATCATGGTCAGAGAGTCATGCTGAGGTTTGGTGAAAACTTGGTTATGTGATACACTAGGAAAATATCTAACCCAGAAATCTAAATTAGAAACAAAGAACATCCATACTGTGAGATTGCAACAACGAAAGCTAACCAAACAACATCTGAGCCTTTGATATGGGATTATTTTATTAGAACATTGTGTAACAAGAAAGGAGTCCGACTGCGATGCATCCAGCTGCGATTCTCCACTTTTTGTTAAACAAAGAACATTTTGATTATCTAAATACAGAGCATCTTTAATAGGGTTCATATCTTTTTCCAGATATGTCTTGAGAAATTCACAATAATAAAATCTCTACTTAGATATGATGTTAACAGGAGATGAACACTTACTTCCCTCTCCACTGGTGTTTATCTGGACCATCATTTTTAACCACTGCGTGTTGGCAGCTCTCAGCTTTTGCCACGAGCTGTTGACTCTTTCAGCCAGCTTAATAGAGTCAATCGTCTCCACCATATACAGGTTTGGAACAGCTGCGATTTAACACAATCAATGTGTTGCATCGACAGAATTTGCTAATAAAACATTTATTACCATTGACTTTGCTATTCGGCTTTGCTTACCCAGGAGCTTGTTGACATTATTCTTTTGTAGATGACCAATAAAATGCCATTTTATTTCAGGACATGATGACAAAATCTAAAATAAAAAGATGACAGCATTGTATCAGTCAAGCGGTCCGATCATACAAAAACAACACGGTTTGTCTGGCTGTAATACCTGTGGATGGGAAGCTTTTTCCACGAGTTCATTTACCTGTGCAAAAATCATTATGAATCAATATGATTTTAATTCCTTTTAGGTCGTTACTGATGTGCATTTACACTAGAATGTTATGAGTTATTCTTACATAATTCTCTCCAAAGTTTCGTTGTCCGTGTTTGTAAGCCTCCACCACCATCTCTGCAGGTTTGGTCTTGCTGACCGCCACCAGTCGAGGGGCTATGCATGGTAACGTCTGAAAGAGTTAAAGACATTATAAAAGTAAACTTTGTTTACTCAAGCATCATATATACTCTATTTCGAAAAACTTTAAACCACAATAAAGAAATGTAAAGCAGTAAAATACACATTGCATGGAAAATAACACATTCTAGTCATATAAATCTGATATTTCCAATAAATGCTTGCAAACGCACACAGAAAACATGTGATACATGTCATGCACAATTTGCTGGGTCGTGACTACTGCAAACCATGTTATTTCAAGTCACATGCATTCATTTACAGAGCAATATTTTTAAGCAGACATGACGAGTTCTTAAACGGACAATTTTTCGCTAACGTTATATACTCAACTGTCAACACCTCATGTGCTTTATTAAGCCTGTCTGTGTGTAAAGGTTGAAAAGATTACATAACCCACCCGTAAAAACGCGGTTTTCATGGAGCCGCGAGTTTGTTTTAGGGCATTTTAAAAGCGCATAGTTTCCTCAAACACTACCTGTGAGAACGAGATGAGAAACTGACCTTCGGGCGACGGGAAACCGCTTGATTAACCCGGTCCACCACCGCCTGCACCTTCTTCCCAATCTCCTCCGACATTACTACTCTCCACATACCCTCAATGCGGGAGCATACTAACCCAGCCGATCAGCGTCACTGACGCTTCCGGACAAAATAAAAGTCCTAATAACGAGTGTTAAAAACTATCAACATTATTCCCAATTAATCGTAAAAATAAAAGTTTTAGTCACCTTTAAAATAAATGCATTGAATAAAATCCTCAATTGTGAAATCACACCCTTTTCCGTATGAAATTGAACATCATAAAATTAGTTGAAAACAATGCATAACCTTACAACAATGAACACATTTGTATAAAACATTTGAAAAAATGGCTGGTTGTTATCTTCATAAAAGTAAACAGATATGACAGCTCCTGCGTTTGCATATGTGCTAAACCCATAAAACATCAGATGAAAAAGGGGAGGTCAACTACTAGTTCATATTTAATAAAAGCCCTGCTTCTATTGGTCTTAAAAGATGTAACATAACGGTTGACCAGAGCCAAATTAGAATAAAATAGCATTACAATAATCTATGTCAAGATTCTATGTCAGGCTTTACCCATGGCAACTGTCCCTAAACTGTCGATCACTGAGTTTTTAGTAAACCTTCCATAGTGAAGGTTAACAGCTTCTAAAAACAAAGCCACATGAAGGAAGAAAAACACATTAAAATCATCACATTACTGTCACTTTATTCACAAAAAAATTATGATTTGTGCACAACTTTCTACAGACATAGGAAAATATATAAAAACAAACAAAACAGGCATTTATTAAACACAAAAATTGTTGTTGCATTAATATCCAGTCTTTTTGTAAAAAGACGTTGTGGAAATCCATAAAAATTTGCTGGCTGGAGACAAAAAAAATCAGGAAAAGAAAAGTGGTCACTTTCTTCACACTCGTTCTAGAGCCTCCAACATGATTATACTGTTTCCTCTTATCACCTGAAAAAAAAAAAAACAGAAGACAATTCAGACACACTCAAAAAAGACATTGCGCACTGGTCCGTTAAAAAGAATGTGTTTTTTCCAAAATACACCTTTCACATAGTACAAAGCTACAACAAGATTAACTAAAACCTAGTCTCAGCCTCAGACGTCACGCCCACGGGCCGTTGTATGAATGTCTGGCTTCGCGAGACTAACCAAAACCCAACCAATTAATTCTAAAAGAAAATATTACTTAATTCAATTTACTGGTTGCCTTAATGCACTAAATAAATGAAATGATCTAATTATGGCGAAAAATTGATGTGATTATTTTGTCTATAACATAAATGAAAAACAGTAAATAGAGTATAATATAATGCAATATATAACAGCTCATAGTTTTGTAACACTGGGCATGGTATGAGAACTGTGTCTCGGGTTACTCAAGGTAACCTTGGTTCCCTGAGAGTTGGGAACAAGACATTGGGTTTGTGTTTTGCACAAGTCTGTTGTTATACTGACCACCATGCCAATGGTGTTCATCTGTCCTCCAGGAGCCATTTCAATAGAATCATCCACTACCAGATTCATGAAGGGATCAAACCCTCGCAAGATGCCCTGAACATGACGACCACCGTTTAGCTTCACTAAAAACAAAGATAAAAACACAATTAAAATCTTGCTCGAGTTATTAAAGATGGACAAAATAGGCTATTATACAGTTACCAGGATAAATATTTTAAAGGTCTAATTTAATATTACTATACAGAACAAAATTCATGTAATTAACATTATGCAATAACATACAATTTAGGAATATGTAATAACTTAATGAACGCCAGAATTTAGAAATTAAAATACAAATAGTCTGCTTATAATAATCTTGTGCATTTGACTTACGTGAAAGCTTCTTGTCCATAAACCTAAAACGCAAGAAAGAAACATTATATTGTGTATTGACTCGTTAAGTTTTAGCATAAACGTAAACGTGTTGTAATTATATCCCAACAGTTCCTTTGCAACAAATAAAAAATATACAGTAGATATGGTTACATTTTCACCGGCCACAGCAGTAAATGACCTCTAATGTTCAAATAAATCACTTTTCTAAAGGTATTATGAAGATTTTTACCTAACGTTTGAAAATACTTACTTTTTCAGCTCGGGTGGATGTGCTTTGCTCATGTTTATTTAGTTGGATCGAACAATTTTGTAGAACAAAAACGTTCGAAACACGTTTCAAACAATGTATGAGAAGGGTGCGTAAAGAACAGGAAGTGGCGTAAGCCGCGGGTTTATTTTGTAGTCGTGAAACGCAACATCGCCCCCTGCTGTATTGAAGTCTGAACATCAATCACGTTTATTAATTGAGTTCATGCGGATAGTAATCTATTATTAGAAATATTACAATAAATTAAATAAAGTTGATGTAGTAAAAATACGGAGTTCATTGTATCTTTAATAACTGCTATAAAAAGGAGAAAGAGGCTGTTGAATGAGTATGGAATAAAGCCCAGTTGATAATTTTATGTTTTATTATATATAAAAAAACACCATCTACAGACACCTTCATGACCTTTTTACCAAATTTATTCAAAAACAGTATTTATGCAATAACGTGTTAGTAACACGAGGTACATATGACAAGAAATAACACAAAGTTCACATAGGAGGTAGCTGCAGGCAAAAACATAATGTAAGCCATAAAGCAGCTTAGTACAGTGTTAAAAGACAATGGGGCGGATTCACACAACATTCTTAAGAAAATTCTTCTTAACTACCATATTTCTTCTTTAACTGTAATTTGAGAAAAAAGTTTTGTATTCCCGAAAAAATGTTCTTAGGCAGTTCTTAATTTTTTTCTCAAGATTGACTTACAAAGCATACTCTATGTCATTTTATTCTTATGCAAAAAATGAAGATGTTCTTAAGAAAGTAATTGAGAACTTCTTAAAAAGGAAAATTCTTACGAGCTTCCTATACTTTATCTTAAGAACAATCTTATATTTTGTCTTAAGAACAGTTTAGTGAATCCGGCCCAATGTTTACTCCCAAAAAAGATTAGTGCAATTAAATATTTTGACAAACATTGGAACCTGAAGTCTATTTGGTGCTGGTTAAATGTTAGTACAGCAGAAGCGTTACATACAAACTTATTGACAAGTTATTTGGTTGAGAAAATAAAAAATATACAATCGTAGCAGAAATTATTACTTATTTGTTCTTTGCGACAGATTCTTTTAACAGCACACATTCCAATATTTCAGCAGAATACGGAGTCATTTTTATTTCAAATAAGTCATATCAGGATATCAGACGTTATATCTAATTTTCTAAATGATCTAAACCACAAAAATCATATCTTCAATCCAGAAGACGCGAAATCTGAATAATATCTGTAATATTTGGTCTCACAGGCTGAAATATATATTTATGTAGATAACATGCATAAATCGTTTTACACTTAAATCACAAAATGTGTTAAGAGTTTATGCATAACATGAAGAATGGAATGCAAACACCGCATAGAATCATCTGACAATGAGAAATTACACAAATGATTGAAACAAAGGTAGTTTAATAAAAATGCTGAAATATATCAGTAGCAAATTACAGATCCAGAGATATGCAATCCTACTTGCAACATATCATTTCCCTGGTTTTAGGTTTGAGTAAGAAAACCGACATGTAAAAAAACATTGTTTGACAAAAGAATGTGTCTGAAAGAAAATCTCTTTATAGTAATACAATAGACACATTGTTTAGATAAACATTAAACCTGATCATGTGGCAAGTAAAAGTGGTATAAACAGGTACCCGTATCAGAAAAAATACAACTGGCTATTTTGGACTATTTTTGTTGAAATTCTCTATTTCTCTGGCACTTGCGTGAAGTGTTTTTGCATGATATGACATGTATTGACAGAGCTGTTATTCAGGAAGCCCAGGACATATCTGTAGGTCTGCCCACATAAGGACATCACAGTATATCAAAGTATAATGTAATTCCTGATATTTTGAACATTTTAATGCACCTGTGCAGTAGATGGACCTTTTATCAATCGCTGAGTAGATCTTCATCTTCCTCACTTTCACGAATCAGATGCTTCTGGCAGTGCTCTAAAAAGGTCTCTAGGGCTATGAAAGCCTCCGCACAGGGCACACAGTGAAAGACATTCTTATCACAAACGTCTGGTATCTCAGAGAGAGTTATACCACCTGTACACACACTACAGCACCTACACGTGCCTGCTGGTTGAGGAACCTTCTCATGTGCTTTCAGCACAGCTTGGGGCCGATCTCCTGTTTCCACCTCTTCCGTCAAAACCGGCTGAATTTTCCTCGGCCTACCTCTCTTTGGTTTTCCATCCTTGAGTAATGTGGACCCTTTAGCTGCCTTTGGCTTAAACCCAGCTTTGGCTGTTTTGCTGCTGAGGGCGAGGTGGGTCTGATGGTGAGCGCTGTAGTGCTTGAAATGCGCCCTGCGAGTCAAATGGTGCAGGAAGACTTTTCCGCAGTGAAGGCAGGGATACGTCTCGCCCCTCTGCCTTCGCCTGGTGGTTTCTCGCCTGGAGTTTCTCTGCGGTTTCGTGATGATGTTCTCTCGTCGATGTTCCTCCTCCCTATGCAGGTAAAGTAAGGACGTCTGGGGGAAAACCTTGTCACAGGAACGGCACTGAAACTTTTTTGAGGACCCCGTCTTTTTTGAGGACCCCGTCTTTTTCTCGTGAAAATTACGCATGTGGCTGGCGAGTCCCGCAGGCGAACGAAACGTTCGGGGGCACAAAGTGCATGCGGAAGTAGAAACCCTGGTACAGGTGGGAGACGGAGGCGAGGAGGTGTAGGAGGCGGTCGGACTAGCAGCTGGAGAGGATGGGTTGAGGGGAGCGGGCTGACATTCTCCAGCCTGCTGGTGGTACAGCAGGTCCTGCTTGTGGCCGAAGGCTAGTCCACATGGGGCGCACACATAAGGGCTGTTGTCATTACCAAAAAAAGGCTCTTCGGAGAAAAAGGCACCTAGAGGTTCAGCCCCACAGGTAGGGCAAGGACAACCCCATTGAGGTTCGCCCCTGCACGCCTGGCATGTGGAAGACGAATCGGGGCACTTGTGTAGCTGTAAACTGGAGAGCAAAGCAAACTTTTGGCCACATCGCTGACAGCAGTGGAGCTTTTGCAGGGAGTGCTCTCTTTCCTGGTGATCCACAAGACTGTCCAGGTTAGGGAACGTCTGGCCGCAGTCTTTGCAGATGGAGGATGAAGGCTGTTGCTGTTTGGGTTTGTACTGAAAGTGACTGATCAGTTCAGCCAGTCTGGATAAGCTGCTTGCTACAGGCCTAGGCTGAGTAAACAACTGGTCATCTTGTGTTTCATACCGGTTGAAAGGCAATGAATCCATAATAATCCCACTAGAAAGACCAAAAAAGAAAGAAAGAAACAAAGAAATAAATATATCAAAATTATGCCAATGTTTAAGTGTTATTATATATTTATAACATTATATTTTCCACATTTCATCTAGAAAAACAAAGCAATCACAGGGCGAAACTTCTTTTTTACACATTTGTACAATATTACATTTTTAGATGATCGTTTTGCCTGAACTAATTATTTTTGTTTAAATAAAGAAGAAAAAAGAAAAATACATGATCTGTTCCGTATACGAGATCCAACAATTTTATGTCAGCTGTCCTTGTAAATTAACCAAAACTAAGAAATAAGGGATTAAAACGTATCAAACATAATAAAATAAATGCATTACATGAAGAGATTGGTTCCAAAACGAGATAACGGTTCAAAAATCATGTTTTTATTGCGTTTTATTGTGTTAGTTAGCTGTATTTTTTAAGTTATTATAGCTTAAATCAAAACAAACCAACCGCAGTTTGATGATTTGAATTGGAATGCACAATAAAAAAACATGATTTTTTACTATTTTTAAAAACGTAGTTATCTCATTTTGGAATCACACTCTTCGTATATTCATTTTATAAAACACTCCGCCCCCTCTTCCACCAAAAAAGTCTTTAAACTGCAATGCAAGAATTATTGCAATCTTAGCAAATATTTAAAATACTAAACGTATGTATTAAGATATATATCAAGAAATTGTTGCAATGGAACGTATGGGCACGATCTACTATATAATGTCCACACTCTCAGTACTACACACACTGACACCGGAAGATTTAGCTGATGTGTTATGTTACTGATATGCAAACTCACCCACACGAGGTCTTTGTATCGCATTCTTGTTTCTCGCCAGTTGATGTGGACATTACAGCGAACGTTTAAGGATGCATGGACGCGAAACTGCATGAAATTGTAAAGCAAGACGCGCAAGACTTTCAGCCACATGCGTTCCTACTAAACTTAGTTCAGGACAGGTGGTCTGAAAACTACAAATCCCACAATCACCCCAACGGTAATCCGTTTCACGTTTACAGTGCTTGCCTCTTGAAGAAATAGATATCTGAAGTCCAGAATGAAGTAAAAACGCACATACACTTTTAAAATATAGATAACGCCATATTTAATAAATGTGTGTATTATTCAAAAAATATGTAAATATGCAAATATAAATATATTTATGCATTATGTGAGCTTTTAAAGAACTTGAAATAAAGTAATAAGACCAGCAGTCGTGTCAGACTTTTATTATGAAAACTCAGAGACTTCCATGTAAAGCGTTGCTTATCGCCGCCTAGTAAATTGGGGGGGACATTACATCAGTATTATTTATTATAATAATCTCTGTACAGCACTGTCATGGCTGTTTATTCACACAGATCTGCTGGCTATGCCTATTAAGACCACATTATATAATTAAATTATACTATTTGTAATTTTTGTGTCGTGTGTCCTCCTCCGGTCCAGTTGGCGGCAGCTGCACCTGCCCGTGCAGAGCCAAAGTACAGTAGTGTGTCCCACATAGACACACACCGGCAGCTTATCTGAGGTTCACCGGTTTAACCTCGATAGGTTTAAAAGACATCGCAAGAGAAAAGACAATTGCACGAAGGGATATACACAGCTGGCATCTGCTCACTGTAAATCAGTCGCGTGTAATGACCGTCCTCGCCGGTTTATCATTGTGATTGTTCGAGGCTAGTCGAGCCATTAAGCAACGATTTTACCCATATTCATTAGGGACAGATATATAAATTGATGGCAGTGTCAGGAGGAGCCCGGCGGATCCCGATGGGTGTGCGAACGTTCAGCGAATTTCTGGAAATAGTGACTGTCGGTCCGTGTCGCCCCGGCGGCAGCCCGTTTAAACAGAGAGAGAGAATACAGCAGTGGTCCATCCGGTAACAGCACATTTACATCTTATTCATTAACAAATAAACGAACATAATGATGTCTTATGTAATCCACTTCGCATAGGCTTGTCTGTGTAAGGTGTAAAATGATTGATTTGACATTTACCACGTTAACCATTGATGCACAAAATGTACTACTGAAAATCATCCATTATAGAGGGTCGATGGTGTGTATTCGTTTGTTTGTGCAATGCCACCGTTTTAATGTAAATATATATGTAAATTACATTGTTTTGCAATTTTTATTAGACATATATTAATTCATATGATACATGACATATGACGTAAACATTGAGACGTAGTATTGGCTACAATCTTGTACAATTTGTCCTGTGCTCTATGTTAGACATTTGTCCTCCTGTGGGATTTTAATGACCCGTTCTCCTCGAGTTCTTTGTCTGTCTGAAGTGGACCAGACCCCCTCTCATCACAGAAGGTCATTTATCAGCCTCACCAATAAGAGAAATGAGTATTCAGAGAGGAGAATACTAGGGTAAGTATAGTTCTGATCTTCTTTGTGTTTTCTGTTTGATCGCTCCGAGAGCATAACAAGTCAGACTGCTCTTCATCTTTACGGCTCTTCCTGCTGCACCCTGTGTAATTCTAGGGTATCTTAAAATGACAAGTGCCTCCAGGCCCTGATCCTGCACAATACCCTCTTCTTTATCTTTATAGCAGCACAAATGTTTGCTTTCGTCCCCCATTAGAGACAGAGTTTTAAAATCGTACACAGAGGAACATAAATACAAGACCAATAGAAAGGCAATATGATAAACAGAATACATAGCAGTTGTAATAAAAATGAAGTACAATAAAATAAAATGGTAAGAAAAAAAACTGGGAAATACTGTCAAATGAATAAATAAAAGAGATACTTGTAGGATTTTGTAATGGGCATTGCTTTATTTTGCAAAATACAGTAGTATATAAAAGGGATGTCTGGGGACACAAAAACTTTTAATGTATTTGTTGGAAAAAAGCACATACGGGAATTCGGGTTTATAAATCAAATTATAAATTTGAATTATACATAAAAGGCATAGGAAAACAAAAATCTCTCAGAAAATAAAGCATATTAATATTTGTTGATCTTCTCTTGTAGTAATATTTTATAGTCATTCTTCTGGGCTATGTTATTATAACATTTTTACTCAAAGCTGAGCTTCAGTTTATAATCCAATTCAACATTCATACAAAATTTGAATGCATCTTTAATAAAATATTTGAAAAAAAAGTGCAGTCTTTCTACTTGAACATTGCTTTTTTCTTAGTGCATTACAACATCTGCGTTACACAGCTCAATGTACAATATATAGCTCATATTTATATTTTTTCTATATTTGTAAGTGTATTGTAGCTTATTGTGCTTTATGCTGAAATGTGAATCATTCCTGTTCTTTGGTCTTAGGCATTCGATGCAAGAGATGTATGACGTGGTAGCCAATGTGGATGAGTACAAACTCTTTGTACCGTGGTGCAAAAAGTCCCAAATAATAATGAAAAGGGCCGGTCATGCCAAAGCCCAGCTGGAAGTGGGCTTCCCTCCGGTTGTTGAGCGATACACGTCTATGATAAGCCACGTGCGTCCACATCTTGTTAAAGTAAGTCTGAGGCCATATACATAACAATTCACGTTTCTTTGTAATCAAACCCTTGACATTATTTTGTTTTTCCACATCAGGCCGTGTGTTCTGACGGAAAGCTTTTCAATCACTTGGAGACAATATGGCGGTTCAGTCCCGGTATTCCTGGTTATCCGCGCACATGCACGGTGGACTTCTCTGTAAGTAGAGTATACAAACCATTTCTTCAGCAGCACTTTAGGATCAATAAACTGATTGTGTCTGTAATCTCTGCTTGTCTCTCTTCCTCATATCTGCCGCTGACTTCTTCAAAGGTCTCATTCGAGTTCCGTTCGTTGATACACTCGCAGTTAGCCACTGTGTTTTTCGATGAGGTGGTGAAGCAGATGGTGGCCGCGTTCGAGCGGAGAGCGTGCAAACTGTACGGACCCGAGACGAGAATACCCAGAGAGCTGATGTTTCACGAGATCCATCAGACGTGAGGTTCACCGTCACACCTGGACTCAACTGAAACTCACAATTATAGAGCTAAATCTGCAGACAACACCTGTCCGGTTCACTAGTGTATATTTTATTTTAAACAATATTTCAGCGCATCTGCAGTGTTACCCCTTAACCACACATATGAAGGAGAGACTTTGGACACGTTTGTCTTTGTTACCTCAAGTTTTCCTCTGTCGAGTAATTTTTTATTTGATAATATTTCTCGAGACGGGTACAGTGTCCAACTGTAAATACTGTCTATACAGAAATAATATACAGCGTTTCATTATAGTAATACTGCTTACTCATTTTTGTCCAGCTGTGGGTTCATTAGGGCCATATTTGTTAAAGCTATTGCTGAATTTCATCAAAATGCTCACAGTGATCTACTTGACTATCACTGCACTGAATTTATAACATTCAACTCAAAGCTTTGTGACTAGAAACACTACTGAAAATATAAATGTGAAATGCTGTTAGTTAGTGTCATCAAATATTTCAAACTTCCCACCACCGCAATATTTATCCCTTGCGTTCTAATGAAAGTAAATGTAAAATTATATTTTGCATGCTATTGCTTCCTTGAATACATGCAAACTCAGGGCTTTAGAGAAATGATGACAAATAATATTCTGCTTGCTGTCTCCTTTAGTCATCACAGATCGTGCCTGTTCGTGCAGAAAGAGCAAAGAAAGTGCCATTTCTGTTATGTCTGGTTAACGCTATCATATTTACGTCATCCGATTTCTAAAAAAGGCACTAGTTGGAGAAACGTCGGACACGAGGAACTTTTGTGTTAGATGTTTCTTTTATAAAATTTTGTTTTTATCTACATTTCAATGACTTGTCTCATTTTCATGGCATTTATTATTGACATTTAGTTGAACATTGTGATTAAAGATGATTATTTATTTGTGCTGTAAACACTTATGTCTAGGAGTCTTCCGCAGAAACAATTTCAACATTAGATCTGTAATAAATATTTCAAGCTGGCCTGTTGTGAATGAGAACCAAAGAGGTGACCAGTGCTTGGGAAAAGCACTTTTTTTGGCACAATTTCATTGAATGTTATGTGTTAAGTAGACCATAAAATCTCTGTTCACCGGCCAGTGTTAAATTATATTGTGGTAGCTTTTTTATTTGAAAATCTATAAATGTTTTTCAAATTAAGTGTCTGTTTTACTTGAACTGCTGATATCAGATTTTGTGATTATGTGGACATGCACTGATTTCATTTTCATAGTTTCCATGCAATATCAGAACAAACAACACAAAGTAAAACCAGTGATGGAGGTTAGAAGAAATCTGAGCAAGGTGATGGTATCTAGGTCATGTATTTATAACAGTGTGAGGAACTTTGGTAGAGTTTCTTAAACTCCTTTTCCTTTGGTCATGGACTTTTACAGGTTTATCAGCCTTTAAAACTGAATCAGTTTACCCATGTTCAGTTAAAGAACAATAAAATATATTTCGATTATTCACCACGACCACTTTAATTCACCATGTTCACATGTACATAGTTTTCAAGTTTGCATTCTGGTTGCAGAAAGAAATCGGCATGTTGCGCTGCCATTGAAATAACACATTTCTTCTATTGGTTGTGCTATACAGAAATAGAAAGGACGCAAGAACATTTTGTTAAAAACATTTATTGGTTTTCCGTTGTCAAGTTTTCTCGTTTTTTTTTTTTTGTTCACTTAAGCTTCTTCCCCCAAATCAATTTACTCATTTAAACCAAATATCTCATTTCCCTCCCATTCCCCTGTTAGATCTGACTTTAACCAATCATCTTCATCTTTATATTGTTCATTATTTAAGAGATCCTGACGTGACACAAAACATGCACATACACCATGAAGATAAACAGACATACTGGAAAGGGCGTGGGCAACTGGACAAGTATATTTTGTTATGACTAGTGACACGGGTGCCATTGTTAGCTAATGGAGTGCTTATGGAGGCAATAAGAGCTTTCGGATTTTCAGAAAAAAAACCACCCCTGAGAGCAAGCGTGAAAACCCAAACCCAAGGTCAGATCATACGACAATTTAAAAGATATTTCCATGTTTTCATTTAAAGGTATAGCTTTATTTAAAATAAAGGGTGAGGTGTGTGATTATAGTTGGTTATGCTTGTTGGAAGGCTGTTTTGATATGTTTAAACAGTTCATACATTCAAGCAATATTTACATGAATAAATAAAACCACAAATTATGTATACCTACACAAAATGATTGACGCTTTACACAAAACATGGTTGTACAAAACTAAAAAGAACTCCAAACAGCTAAAAGAAAATGTATTTCTAATGATTATGGTTTTAAGTAGAGGTTATTAAAAACGCTCGATGAACACGGACAGAATAAGCACAGACAGGACATTGACTTAGATTGTTCAGCTTGCTCTCAAGTTGATACACAAATCACCTACAACTACAATTACTTGTGTAAATAACTCAAATCCAAGTTCTACAGATTCAAGTTGAACAGTAAAGCTATTAGTGCCAGCCATTAGTACCTGTGTGTCTCACTAATATGTTCTTTAGACATTCATGTAACGGAACAGATCGATATTTCAAATAAGAGGGTGCACCAAAACAAGCGTGTCGACAAACAACAACCACAAGAAGACAAAGATGATAGGTTGAAGTCAGACAGCAATATGAGAGATAACTTAAAGGGGCAGTACCCTTTTCAACAAATGTACAAGCTTCTCAAATTGAACTGAAGTCACAGAATCAATTCGATTGAGAGAGGACCTGTTTGCCATAATGGAGTGCTCTTATGAGGAGAGACATGTTGATGTTATCTAGAGGGACGCGCTGTCAAATTGCATAGTTTTCTGACAGGCTCGGAGCAGGACTTTTGTCAAGGCTCGCGTGAACATCTGATTTCAGGAAAATAAATATATCAAGACTAAAACTGAGTTTGTATGACCGCTGAGGATAAAGCATCTGTTTGTTCTAATAAAGGGTTTATTTACATACTAAGTGAAGCGCTAACTCTTCTGAACTAGTATTGAATAACAGATAAATAGATTTGATTTCTCAGCTGTATTCTTGCAAGCATTCAAACCTGTACACTGAAGGAAGAATTGTTCATAAGACCTGAAAAATCCATGCGAGTTATGAATCTTCAAGTGCGAGAGTGAAAAAGTAGCTGATGTGTGTGTTGTCGGGTAAGAAAGATTAATATCCTGACGCAATTAATAACAAAGGCCCTTTTAGATGACATTTAAAAGTGTACTGTCTCTTTAAATCCCTTAGCCCGTAGGCTTGTTTCTACTGTAGGTTAAGCTCCTCCCCTTCCTTTTCCCACTCCGCTGGCACGGTCTCTTCCTCTCTAGCCTGACTTGGTCCCAACCAGACCCATGAGTCCGTCCGTGCTCATGGACTTGGGACGCTCCAGAGGGAAGCCGAGCGCTCTGCTCCACACCAGCTGAGCCAAAACGCCCAGGGCCCGGGACACGCCAAACAGCACAGTGTAGTAGTTCATCTCAGTCATGCCGTAATACTGAAAAACAGGACGCTAGATGCGTTTAAGAAATGATGCCAATATAGAATTAATCAGTTTCTACACCACTTCATATCTGGTTACCTGCAGCAAGACTCCGCTGTGAGCGTCTACATTTGGCCAGGGGTTCTTGGCTTTGCCCTGCTCCAACAGCACATTGGGTACGATCTTGTAGAGCTGAGCGACCAGCTTGAACATGGGGTCGTTGGGAAGGTGCTTGAGGGCAAACTCGCGCTGGCAGGTGTAGCGAGGATCTGTCTTTCTCAGCACAGCGTGACCATAACCTGGCACCACCTGATTAATGACACGGTAGATTAGAGACAATGAGCCGTTTGCATTTAGTCTGTTTGCATTTTGTTCTTCGACTGTTGAGACGTGTAAGATCACTTACTCTGCCTGATTTAAGTGTGTTCCAAATGTAATCCCTCATCTTCTCGTCAGAAACCTCACCGCCGAGCTCCTTCTGCAGGGCTGTGAGCCATACCAGTACCTCCTGCAGGACAGACGTGGAACATCATGAACAAAAGAAAAACGTAGCTTTTAAATGAATGCAAGTTAAAAGCTGTATAACTAACTATCAAATTTGATTATTTTAAATAATTAGGGCTGGGCAACGTATCTAGATAATATCTAATATTCTGATAATTCTGCTAAAGATATAAAATAACAGAATATCAGTAATATTGAATTTTGTTGAAATTTAAGATTGATGTGCCAAACGGCACCAAAACACAAGTTCACTATCAAGATAATGCATTAACTATTATTTATCACCCTAGGGATGTTGAATGATCAATGGCGATTAATAGCATCCAGAAAAGTTTGTTTACATAATATATGTCTGTGTACTGTGCATAGTAATTTTGTATTTATAAACGCATTCACACGTGTATATATTTAAGAAAAAATATTTAAAAATTATATATGAATACATGCAACTATTTCCTAAATATATACATGTACGCGTTTATAAATACAAAATAAATATGCGCAGTACACGAAACATCATGTAAACAAACTTTTATTCTGGATGTGATTAATTGTGATTAACTGTTTAACAGCCCTATATCACGCACAATGCAATATAGATCAAAATTTAGGTAACCTATAGTTAGATTTTAGTGGCTCAAACCTGATTGGCCAGTCCGTGCAGAGGTCCTGCCAGGCCGTTCATAGCAGCACTGAAGGAGAGATAGGGGTCGGACAGAGCGCTGCCTACCAGGTGGCTGGTGTGTGCGCTGACGTTTCCACCCTCATGGTCACTGGACAGAAAATAAATATGTGCATGTGTTACACATCTTATAGACAGAAGACACCGACTAAAACTAGATTACACTGCCTTATTGTGTTCTGTTTATATTCATAACTAAAGGGCAGAATCGATTCACTGAATTAAGTTTCCAGGATTTGCTTACACTCTTCAGACTCACAATGAATAATGACAAGATATTCCAAGTAGGATTTCGTAAAAGGCATGAAAAAAGCTAAATTCCTTCACAAATGTAGTTTCCCCCTGAAGGGAAAGCATTCTTCAGCCTTCATAAAACACAACACGAGATGTTTTCTGAGGTTCAAATTCCACAAGCTTGACAGAAGGGTTTATGACAAATGAGTCATTGAGTATGAGGTCATCACCTGTGAATGGTGAGGTAGAGCCTCATCAGTTCTGTGAACTGTGTTTCGCTGTAGCCCAGCATGTTGGTGAAGTTATGTGACCAGTCCAGGTTGGAGTCGATGGCGCCGATGCTGCTGCCCTCGCGGTACAGGTTACGGTAGATCTTAGCCGCCACGCAGGGAAGCTTAGCGATCAAGTCCATGGAATCCTCATACACAAACTGCACACAACCATAAATGTTTGTCATGGTAATATTTACCATGAAATCCTATACTCCCGTTCCCTGAAAACCGCACATCCCGCTGCGGCTGACTTACTTCCCAGTACTTGGCCTTGTTGACACCCTCAGAGTACGCCCGAGCGAAACTGCTCTCGCTGTTCAGAGCCGTGATGGCGGCGCTGAACTGGGACATGGGGTGCAGGTTGGTGGGGAAATTGTCCAGCATGGTGACCACGTGAGAGGGAAGAGCTGCACGCTTGGCCCACTCCTTAGACAACCAATTCACCTGAGGACACGAATGACAAAGACGACGGAGTTAAGAGATATAAAAGCTGACGACTGCTGCAGGAGGTTGACATTTTATATTATGATCCAGACTTGGGTTGCGAGGATTTTTCTTCACCTGCTCCTCGTTGGGCACCTGTCCTGTGATCAACAGCCAAAACAGACCCTCTGGCAGTGGCTCCTCTCCACCAGGAGCCTTGGGCAACAGCTGCTGACATTCTGGAATGCTGTAACCACGGAAACGGATGCCCTAAAGATGCGTCGACAAACAAAATGAGCATATCCGTCTGTTTCAATAAAGTTAACATTTAGACAAAGTTAGCTGGATAACCATAGACTAAATATATTTATTTAAAGTGCTGCTGTGTGTTATCCAAGGCCCTTTTCTATTTTTAGCTTTAGGCAACAACTTTGTGCAAATAAAGAGCTTTTTATCATTGACGATACAGTTTCACAATCAAGATTCACATCTACATGCACACGGATGAATTCATTTTATGGTTTTCGATGATATTTTTGGCCATGTTTTAAAGCGGCAACGAGTAACTTTCTGACCTTAAAATAATGTCTCTAAAATTATTTTAGTGGTAGGACAACTTTTAACTGGACGAATTTTACTGCCGTTGCTACCTAAGCAGCCTCCTATCGGCTGAAATTGCACTTGTAACTTTGGTGTTCGGGCCGGTACAAGCCCCGCCTATCCCCTGCTTTAAGGCATACGTGACGTCACGTTTTACTCGTAGCCTGGGAGAAGTTGGCCAGCAGCAGAGCTAACAGTAAGACGAAACGAACCAAAACATCACCATGGCAGAGCCAGCCAAAAAACCAAAGAGGGTTTTGTCGGAGGAAGCAAAGAAAAGAAAGCGAGAGAGTGATCGGACACGAGGCCGGTCACGAATCAATATCGGACGGGTTTACACTCAGTGGCGCGAGCAGCAAGAGGCAACGGGTTGCAAAACGGATGCAGACCTAGCGGTCCGGCTCCTGGATTTGTAAGTGTTATTTGTACATTTTTTGTTACTGTCCTGTACTTTTGAACGTATTTGCTATTATTAGTCTGTGTCATTGGCGCACCACCGGTTCACACTAGCTGAGAGATAATATATGGTTGCCGGTGTCGATAGCTAGCATGTTGTCGTGTCTTGTCATGAATGTGTGTAGTGCTTGTAAATGAAGACTAAAAAACACAATAAACGTGTTGTGGTAAAAAGTAGCAGATTCTTTAGTTCAGACCAGTAAACCGCGAAAATGTTGAGCAGTTCAGTCGTTGAGTAGGCTAATGTTGTTGTTATATATATATACACATGCTATGCGCTGTTTTCATAGTGTATCTGGGTCCGCCGGGTCCGTCGGCTTTGTAAACAAACTCACGCGTATTGAGCTGCCAGCGGGAAATCTTTGCGACAGTTTTCACGACACTGCACACAGACAATTCCGCTAAACAACCACGTGGGGCAACAGTAAGCAAAAGTTACTCGTTGCCGCTTTAATGGAAAAACACTGTACTTTTTACATGATTAACACATTGTTTCAAAGTTGAGAAGCACTTTAATACTTTTTATTGGTTAGATACTTGGCAAACATAAAGGGTGACCAATAATAATGATTTATGCCAAAAAATAAAAATATGGAGATACAAGGTTTCCGCAGGACAGCAGTGATATTAAACAATCTTATGCAACTTGGTTAAAGGGTGCGGTACCTGTCAGAAAGTGTTCATGTGTTTGCTCGCGATGTGTACTCACCTCATCGGGGTCGAGCACTGAGGTCTCGTACACTAAACCCTTCATGCCTCTCATTCCTCCGTAAACCTGTTCAACACAGGAAACAAACAAACATTCATATACCTCTACAAACACACTTCTAAACCACTAACCCTCCCTTCATCTTATTTCTCTGGCATCATGCGTCATAATAAAAGTCAGGTGCTTTTCAGCTGAAAGAAACTGTAGTGTACTAACAGAAATCACACCACGGCCTGATGGTCTTTGAAAAGACAGTCTGTCGAATCAGAGAGCAAAACAACTGCTGTGTGTATGGTGGGTTGCAAGACTGGTCAGGCGTGTTAGGCAACACTCACTGAACTAATGTCATAACTCACATAAATATACAATAAAAGATAAGTCCACATATGTTGAAAAGTCTGCTGTGCAATTGATACTCATTGTTCTGTACACTGTTCCTAATGGTCATTGCTAATTTGGACTGATTGTAATGTAGTGATGACAGATGTTTCGCTCACCATGTCTACGGTGATCTGACCGATATTGGTTTTGCCATGCTGCTGTCTGAAGCTCTTGATCCTGCTCTGTTCTTTGGGAATGAGGTCTGCCAGGACGTCTTTCAAATTCTGTAAAAGATCAAGGAACGCAAGGTCAGGTTTCAGTGGACAACAGCTTCAGTGGATATGGCACAAACACACTTAACAGTTCTTCTCCGCGAAAAACACAAAGTGCTTTTTGAAGGCTGAATGTGAATTCTGTATGAAACACTGAAACAGACATAAAATGTGATGTTAACCAAAGCCAGGGCTGTGATCTAAACTCCACCGTAATTCATTTAAAATCTAACGACTGCTTCTGGCTGTCATCAATGGTAAATAAAAGGTAAACGTGTTTATGTAACGTGTGAGCAGATGCAGACACATACCGTGGATCCGCTGACATTTCTGGCTGCAACAAGGACGCATGCTGCATTCTGGAAAAGAAAACGAGACTTATGAACAATGCTGTACAGAGGAAGTTATAATTATTATAATAGCTTGGGCTAACAAAAATATAGGAGATCGTTTGCTGCCTGCTGACATCTGCAAGGCAGGTGACTTCAGTTACACATTCACTATGCAAAATCCACCAGTCGCGATAGCAACGCTTTCACTCGGTTTGAATTACAAGCAAAGGTTTCACTATATTAATGACAACATTTTCTACAGGCTTTCAAGTCACAGTTCTAAGTAGCATCTTTTTGTCCTTTTAACATAAAGGATCAATGGTCAGACAACACCTAATTCACTGCAGGAGTACATCAATGTCAATGCATTTTTCTGTCAAAGCCATGTACTGCTATGTCCTTTAGCTAATGCATCTTCTAAAAATCCCTGACCAGAGGTTAAGTGTCTACATAAAGGAATAATAATGAACCCTTGCAGGCTTTGAACCTAAAATCTTTGTCACCTTTGACCTGCTTCACCACAATACAGGTTTCCCAAACATGAGTTAATGTTGTTATACTGGTCTGGGGTGGTCCGAATGCTCCACCAAACAGAGCACCGTTTTGTAAACACCACAGATACACAACATTACAAATTTTCTAAAAAAAAAAATGTATCGATCAAATGTATGACACACGTAATCCTTAACCACCATGCTTAAGCACCCACATCCCTGGCAAACCTCTGAATCTCTGCATTTAAAGGTCTCAACCACAAGCAAGGTAGCAGTCACAATGAAATTTGCCATGCGCTAAACAGAGTCAGAATGATTTAAGGGCACGGACGTAAAGATGATGCGATGAGGAGGCTTCGATTTTCTTACTGATCAATGTGATCTGAATATTTCCCAGTGCTCATAACATTACGTTACATATTGAAGTGTTAAACATGGATTATATCAAACATGCAGTTTATAAAACAGTCGATTTTGTGCTGAGTCCACCAATAGGTTTCACCTGGTGAATAATATAACAGCCCCTACCAAGGGAAGAGAACACTATACAGGATGGGGTGGGTTCTCTAGGGCCAACGTCTAACATCCTAACAAACCCAACAAACCCATAGCAACAATTCACAACAGACGAGCATTGTGCTGCTAATCGCCACTTACAAAAGTCACAAAACATTTACAAATCTAGTTTATTTGTGTGTTCCTTAATCTTCACAAATGCTACCTTTCTGATCCAAAGCAATCTGGTGTTGTATTACAACAAGCTGTTATAATTTGCAAACATATGCCTCTTATCTTTTTTTTAATGAAACATGAGGATGGAAAATACATCATATACAGCTGCTTTTCAATGTAAGAAACCGTAAGTCTGAGAGACTGAGTGGAATTACGCGGGAAATGATCTCAAGGTTATGGCACCTTCTGGAACAAGAGCCAATACTTCCTGCACCATTGGGCTCAAACACTCCCACATGTCACTCTTATTATTATATACTTTATTGATCCTTCGCAGGAAATTGAAATTGTTACATCATCAGCAGCCACAGTCATTCTTAACACACAAACAACATCTATCCAGCACATAAAATACATAAGATATAAAAATAGAGATAAATATTAGATAAAGGTGACACTGTGCCCTCACAACATACAGTAGCTACATGACGTAGCCAAAAGACCCTAAGAAAAACTCATAAAAACTATACCATGGGTTCATTTACAGAGAAGCTGTTATCGTTGTTAAAGAACTGTTGTTAAAGAACTGTTAGTGGCTGCCCTTCATTCCTTGCCCACGGCCGTGTAATCTGTGAGGCTGCGTGCAGCTGTGCAGCACAAAGTTGAGGCTGCGTGCAGCTGTTAGCTTGTCCCTAGTAGAAGAGAGTCATTACATAACAGGCTTTTTTATGTGACCCTGCTTGTGAAACCCCAGCCATAGACATTTTTGTGATTTTGAGTAAGACCATGTTAAAGATTAAAATCATAGTGAAATTAATAGTTAAAATCAAACTACCCCGAGACTCGATCAGCTCCCGAGATCGTGAATCAGTATATCGTGTACACAGGTCCGGGCACTGGTAAGGACCCTGGCTCACTTCACATTGGGACACCGTTCACTTATTTTCATGTGACGTGACTGCTTAAGCGAGTTGTGATACTTCACAGCTGGTATTAATCAACAACTGGCAAAACCGACATCTCTCTGACTTTATTTTTTAAATACGGTTGAAATACACATGAGAAACACTTTCATTATTCTGTTACATATTACTTTGGATTTTAAAAATGGTGAAACTGGTAATCTTCCAAAGTCTGATTGTTTTTAAAAGTAATATAGTTCCTCATAAAGTCACACAAAGTACCATTACAAATACATAAAAAGACCACATTCTAAAACTCATGTTCTATGGTATAACCTAAATTTGAGTAGTAGTAAGTATGTATTAAAGACCACTAATAAGGCTTCCAATCCTTGACCAACCTCAACCCGACCACTTCCAATAGATTGCATAGAAAGCAAGCCATTTCAGCTATTCCAATCCATACGACATCTAACAGTGACCTCGATAAGAGCATCAAGGTGACCAAAATGGTCTCCTATTCTATGCAGTTGAGACACCGTGTTAGCAGGGGTCCTATTCTATGCAGTTGGGGTCACCGTGTTAGCAGGGGTCACTAGAAATAGCATGCAGATGGATTCTTAGGCAGGCATGTGAGACGAATTAGTCCTTTGTGTTTGTTTTTTTAAGAGAAGTCATAATGGACAAGCTGCTCATGATATCTAAAGCTCCTTGAGAAACATGTTTTACAACACTCTTTAAGCAGATGACAGGTAGACAGCTGTGTCAGACGGGTCTGCATGCTTGAGATGTTTTCTAACATTGACTTGCTGCTCTGAATGCTTTAACAAAAATACAAGATGGGTAGAGCTGTATAATTTGCATAAAAAGATTTATGCAGTATCGCAGACGCAGACTGCCTTGCAATCCGCATTAAATTCTAAGCCAAGCTCCATGTTCACCTCTGCAGTGTCATTTCGGTGTATCTACTTAGTGCCCTCAAGTGTTTACCAAAGCTAGTCCCAACAGTCCATGTCTGAACAGCGTCAAATACATTATCTTGAAGAATAAAGCTAATTACGGACATACAAAATGCGTATCGCATGAACTCCAAACAGCAGATTACATGCCAATAGTGAGACTAGTAAGAAATTTTCCATTGAGTACAAAGGTCACGTAGGGATGCGAATGAAGTGTTAACTAGGGATCACAAGAGCACAGTAACCTAAATTACAATACTACTGTCATTCCCACAGTGTGGCAATGGCCTTATCTCTGTAGTAACAACAATTATGACTGTATAGTCTTATGAGTGGACCGCAGCGTAAGGATAAAGTGCACTGGGTCATGGGTGCCCTTTGACACCCTTAAAGAGCCTGTGATTCCTTTCGCTGCAACAAAGAATATCACATTGAAGTCAGATGTTAACACCACTAGTCACACATTTTAACGCAAGAACACAACTTTATTGAGAAACAATATTTGTATGACATGTAACTATGGAAATCACATAATACAGTACTCTCTTCCTGATTCCTGTTAAAGGTTTCAGCATCATCCAGGAAATAATATTCAAGTGTACTTCCAAAAGGATGAGTCGTGTCCTTAAATGTTAATTGTCATATTATAGTACATGTATAACGTATGTCTATTAGCAGCACGGATTTTTGAAATCATGGTCTTTATAAACAGGATCCGACCCTCGGTAAAGCAAATTTATCAGTCTGATTATTAAAACAATGAATGATGATGAAGGTCTAATACGCAACAAACACCAACAGATCTGTCAAACTACAGCTGACCTTTACAGACCAGGTGGAGATCACAGATGTCAAACTGGTTTTATTTCTTTTGGTACATTGTAACGACTGAGACACGCTATTGCTAATTGGTATTAAGACTAATTTAACTGGTCTCAAGTCATTAAATTGCGTTATTACAAGGCCAAGAACATACAACTCAATGACAGACACCATTCTCATAAATAAAAAATAAATCATTCTCATTCAACGAAGCTAAAGCTAACCATACGAAACAGCTGTTTAGTGTCTATGACTAAAAACTTGCTGCCTATCTAGGGAGCAATATATGTGTTTGGCTAGTATTTTGTACGTTTTTGGACATAACAAGCGCGTTTAAACATAAAGTAACGCGCCAATGATGACCAGAACTGCTGTTCAGACAGTCAACTAACTAGGTTTTGTGATTGATTTAAAAAACACGTACAACGACAAGGCAAAGAAACACAACACCCACCCCACCCAAATGTCCCAAAATCGCTTTAAAATATGATTTATGATGTTTCTTTTTTATTAAAAGGGCCAGACTTCCTGTCTGTCAGTCAGATAAACTATGCTAAGCTAAGCAATCCGGCGAGCAGCTTGTCTCTTCAGTCAGTGTAATGAAAATAAAACTTTCCTACCTTTGAACTGAGGAGCCTCGGGGCTAATCTGCTGATAGAGAGGAAGGACATGATTTCTGTATGTGTATATAAATATCAGAAGTGGTTTTTAATCGACCCCTGCTTGAAGGTGCCCCTCTCGGTACCGTGCTCGCAGTGAAGGTTGAAAAGGGAGTCAGGCCCTGTTGTAGGCGCGGTTTGTATCGTACAGGGTTCTGGTGAGGACGGAACGGAAATACGTAATTTGATTGGTTGAAAATCGAATGAGGAATTTTTATTGGTAAGTGCAATCATCGCGTTTTTGTTTGATTGGCGCAGGGAAAGGCAGCGTATACATTATTCAGACGTAGACGTTGGTCCATAGGTGTTTTTTAACTGCCTGTTTAAAATCAGGATGTGGTGACTTGACTGTGGACTTTTAGGTGGAAAAATCGGTTATATTCCCCCATTGATTCGATTGACTTTCTTTTTAATTTTATTACTTTGGTAATTAGTTTTTTTGTATTGCCAGGACATTATACTTACTATACTATAGTTACATTATCCCTGTAATGAATGTATTTAAGTTAAATTACATTGCAAAGAGCACAATAAATGTTTGAATTGAAATAATTGTTTACCAAAAAATTAAAATTATTTAATATTTAATTCACTATGAGGTCGTTTCAAATCTATATGACTTTCTTTCTTCTGCAGAACACAAAAGACATTTTGAAGAATGTTTGCAACACTGGTCCCCATTGACTTCCATTGTATGGGCACAAAACCACCTACACATTCCTCAAAATATCTGTTTCCACAGAAATAGTGTCAATGTTTTTATTTTTAAGTTAACTATCCTTCAGAAGCTTTTTATGCCAGTACCCATTTATATGAATCACGGTTATACATGCATGTAAATCGCCCTCAATTTAACTATAATATGAACATAATATACACAAAGATTGTAGACTTTATTGGAAAAGGGTTAATCAAAAACAAATGGGATGTTCAATTCAAACAGACATCATGCTGCCTATGACATTAGCATGGCTCTGTAGTTTCTTGGACCAACAGCACAATATAACATTCTGAAATATGTAACTTGCTTCACAAGGTTTGCACGGAACTTACAAGGTTTTTACATACATACATTTCAGCAATAAATGAAGCTCACAAAAAGTTTCCGAAGTAAATATTTGATTGGCGAATGAGAAGGTTCAAGGCAGGTGAGAACACTGTGATATGCATTTCATCACAATAATAAGCAATATACTTCAAAGTATCAATACTGCTTTTTATTGCTATCTTGTCTAATCTGTTATCATTTATGTTATGAGTTTATGATGTCTTTTGTTTAACAGATGTCACTGTGTTATGAGCTGGTGAACTTCTGGTTTCTCAAACCTGCATATATCAATTATAAATGAACAATTAACAAAAAAGTGCTACATTGCTAGTACCATTTTTTGCATATTTTTGCATTGTGATACCTTTTTTAACATGGTCCATGGTAGTATTATGCTACTCTTTAAAATATCATTGTAATGGCATGTCAATACCACACAAAAAAAGTTAATCTGATATGTTTGGCAATATGGTTATAAGAATACAATATGAATATCAAAATACCCCAGTATTACCACCAGTGCTCGAATTGAAGGGGGCTGGGGGGACCCTCAGATATTTTTATTTGAGTAAAAATGATAATGACAAATGTGATTAAATTCATGCAATGGATATGGTAAATTTCGTGAATTAATTATTTACAATAATTTATATTAAGTTTGTTTATGGGCTAGTTGTCATGTCTCTTTAAATTTTAAACGCCCCGCCCCACAGCTAAAGACCGCTAATCGCAGGACATCGTTGACATGACTGCTTGATTAGCGTCGCTCCGGTGAAGCTAACTTCAGCTAATAAGTGGAGAATAATAAACGTCCACTCGCAGTCGGGAAGAGGAAGCTTCTACTTTTTTGAGGGGTAATTTTCTCTCTCTATATATCTTTCCACTATATTTATCAACTCCATGTCGGGGCTTTTGTATTCCTTGCGTAAATTATTATTAGGCCTGGTTCTGGGTGCTAGAGTTCTCGATGAAGATGAGTGACAGCTTTTTAGTAATTATAATCGGAGTGCTCGTTGTGCGGTTTCTGTGCTTTATATAATCCACTCAGAATTGTATAAAACTTGTTTTTCATGCTGCTCAGACCAACGGCTTTTGGGAATTACATCGGCATATAAATGCGGGATTCACTCTATGATTGACATATTGATAGCCATAGTTAGTTCCTTAATAAAGCAGACTTTTGGACTGAAATGGTTGAATGGTCTGCTGACAGACTCACCCTTGCCGCCACCTACTGGACGTAACTATGTAAACTGCACTGAAATCGTTGAAAAATCCCCACAACACTAACACACAGCCGGTCTTGTCACAATTTATATTCTTAATACCTAATAAACTAGTTTCTTGCATTTAAACAAGTCTTTTGGAACAAACATTATATTCACAAAGTGTCAATCATCCAGTTGTTTTTAGGGGAAATAGTAAATACTACATTGGTAAATAATGCTAGAATTATTCTGTTGGTCGTACACTGTTCAAAAGTCATTTCTGTTCACCAAGCCTGCATTGATTTGAACCAAAATACAGTAAAAGAAGCCTGTTCTTTTATGTAAGCCTGCTTTTAATAAATAGTATATAGTTATGCATATTATGATCAAATATATTGTGTATTTTGTAGGGCTGTCAAAAGATTAATCGCGTTTAATCGCATCCAGAATAAAAGTTTGTGTTTACATAACATATGTCTATGTACTGTGCATATTAATTTTGTATTTATAAATACAAACACATACACAAGTATACATATTTAGGAAATATTTACATGTATTTATTTATATTTACCAATATTTAGATTTTTCTTAAATATATGCATGGATGTGTATGTGTTAATAAATACAAAATTATTACGCACAGTAAACAGATAAATATTATGTAAACACAAACTTTTATTCTGGATGCGATTAATCGCGATTAATCTTTTGACAGCCCTAGTATTTTGTATAAATTGTATATTGCGAGACTAACCCCCACCCCCACCAAAAAAAGTCTTATGGTGGGGACCCCCCATAAGCCTTGATTCAATTCGAGCACTGATTACCACTGTAACATGCTACCGTCACAGTACTTATTTTACAGGGATATCAGTTGCAATGAAATAAAAATTTAGTAAATGCACAAACTGCCACATTCAGAACTGTAACACAACTTAATATTGAAAGGTTTGGTCACAAAGTATTTGGCACATTTCGTATGTAAACATGACAAAAATAAAAAGTAAAAAAATAAAGTTTGTCTGCCGGTGAAAATACAGTGTGAAAATACAGACAGCATGGCTCAACGTAGAGATTTGATGTAAACCGTATAAGGGCTTCTGTAAACAGCAGCATGCAGTGTGATGTTGAGATTGTGGCATTGATTTTGTACCCTTATTGGCAGGACAGCCTGTGCATACTGCAATGCTTTAAAGATGCTCTCTGGGTTTTAAACAGACCGTCCGTGCACAGACATGCTGACATCTGGTGTGCGATTTCCACTTTGTTATGAGAGGATCCTATAGGGTTTGGCACAGAGATTTTGAAACGGTAAACAGCACCATGCAGCCGGTTTGTCATGCATATCAAGAGCCAGGTTCAAAGAATATGTTGCAATTCACATTCAGTCAAATCTTCCACAGTATAGGCTACTACAAAGCCGTTTTGGTGTATTTTCCAACCCTACCACCCATGCTGCATACCACATAGAATATATTGAAGAAGTGTCGTTCACCACAAGGTGGCACTGTGACATCAAGGCTATCGAACATGCCTGTGCAGCATCTTTTACCCATTTACCCACAACCTGATCAAAGATGTAGATTGAATGACTTCATATGTGCTTCATTTGTAGACTGTATGAATCGGGTATGCTTCATCTCCCTGCTGTCATTTTCTGACATTTATGGTCATTGATCTGATATTTGAAAATTGTGTTGGCTGTAAATAGCTGGTGGATTTGATCCTCCTGAGCCTTTGCTCTTTGTTCTCTTGGTGGCATAACACAAGTCAGACATTGGTGCTTGGAGGCTCTTCTGAAGATACAGTGAAAGAGATTATTCTTCCTCCTCTTCTTCTTCCTCCTCTGCTTCGAGGAAGGGGTCGTGTTTGAGGCAGTTTTGGAGGTAGTGAAGGAGGGTGCGGTGTAGGTGCTGGATGCTCTGCTCATGTCTTAAGTTGTGGCCTTCGTCCGGGTACAGCTGAAGGGTGTAGTTGGCCTCCACTTTCACTAGACGACTCAGTAATTCAGCGCTGTGCTGGAAGTGAACACGAGCTAGATGCACACACACACAACCAAAACAATGTCACAGGTAATAGATCAAATAGATAACAGATAATAGATAAACAACCGACATATAAAATCAACAAATAGATTAGAAAACAACAGAAATAAGCAAATAAAAACAAGAACTAAAAACATCTCCCATGACTCAAAACTTAAAATAAATCAAAATGACCACAATTTAATATTTTTAAGATTTCGTTTTTTGATACACAGTATCAGTTTTAAAACGTTACGCTTTATAACACGCCTTCATTAAACATAAAATCTCACCAGATAGCAATATCTTGGCGGTCCTCTGAAATTTAACACTGTTAAACATATTTAAATATGCATGATATCATTCAACACATAACTCTAGGAGCTCTAAAATATTTAAAGTAAAATAAAAACTAATTACATCAGGACTAAAAACTAAACTTAAGACACTGAAAACTAAAGAAAATAATAATAATAAAAGAAAAAAGCCAAAAATGTAATTAAAAATGTTAAACTATAAAAACCTGACAGGAGATTTTTTTACAAATTATAAAACAAGGACACAAATTATTTATATTCGAGGGATTTCTGCAGCTGTGAAACACTGACCATCTGCAGTCCCGTGTATGAGGAGAAAACTTTCGTCTTTAAGCTTGTGGATGTCGTCCAGCAAAGATGCAGTCTGCAAAAACAACAGAATAATTACCACAGTATATTCGGATCAAAGCCACATAATGCTTGACAATAAAAGAAATAGCCAAGAAGGAGAAAGTTATACCATGTAGGAATGTTCCTCTTTTGCAGGGACACCCAGATATCTCTCTGAGAAAGTGGCACCTAAAAAACAGGGATGATTCAGTTTTCACACACATCAAGTGTTTATGTGTAATGTATACTACATATTAAATTGATTATATACAGATGAGGGGTGTCCAGTCCTGCTCCTAAAGACCCACTGTCCCGCAGAGTTTAGCTCCTAATTCAAAACACCTTGAGGAAAATTACAGTTGGTTTAATGGAGCAGGATTGAAACCAAACTCTGCAGGAAAACAGCCCTTGAAGATCAGGAGTCAGGACCGATCATGTCAGACATAGACGTAATTACACAAAAGTTCTGTGGCATCTTTCCCATCATATAAAAAGACAAATCACAAAAAAACTTGTCTTAAACTGTTCTCACATTTGCCAAAATGCCAAATTCTTGCAAGACATGTCTGAAGTCTAGTTTTGAAAGCGCAACCTATGAGCAATAAATTCTGGGTCCGGGATTGTAAAGAGATGCGTACCATGGCACTACATTATCTTCATATTCATATTTGAATATGGTATTTTCTATACACTTCAAAGCAATCTAAGAAAAAATTGCTCTGTTTAATACAGAAAAGTGTCACTTACTGTAGAGCTTGAAGTCTGTAACAGGAGCCATAACAGCAGCACATTTAAACATCCGATCAGTTGCTGTCAACATCTTCAAACTTAAATATCCACCAAAGCCCTGTGAAGACAAATAATGTCAGATTCAGTACATATTCAAAAACAGAATGTGATACAATTATTTGCTACTCCGTGTCAGTCTGTCTTCAGTAAGAAGTCTTTGTAAGATAATAATGTGTATACAGTATTAAAACAAAAGGCCACAAGAGGCTGTGTGTTTAACACTATTTATCATCTTATAGAGATTTTCCTTGCCAGTCGACTATGACTACAATTCCAAAATGTTTTTAGCTTGTTTCTGGAACTTAGTTGCTTACTGGCCAAAAATGGTAAAACAGCTTTAAACGTATTTCATCCAATCAGATTTCAAAGCAAGACTTTAGATACTGCACCTTTCCATACACAGCTATTCTTCTCCCATCGATGTACGGCAGCTGCATCAACCACCTGCAATGCAAGACTCATGATAAATGGTTAGCGCTTCATATGCAACCGCTGAATTAACTCTCAGTTGAAATATAAACATTGCTTCTTGCCTCGAGTAGGATTAAATTCAATTAGAAAACCAAGTAATTATGGAAGAAAAACTAACATCAAGACATTAGGCATTCATAATCAAATGTAATAGGTATCATTCTTAATAAGTGAATACAGAGAACGACTCACTCAATGACACCGAGCTGATCTTTAATGCGGAGGAATCCTAGTTTACGAGGGTCTATAGTGCTGCTTTTCTGCCCCTGTGACAATCGGCTCCTGATGTCGATCCACGCAAGCGCCACTCCGTGCAGACTGGACAAAACCTCCGGCCAGCCCAGGGCAAACTCCTCCGTTACAGACTGCATACCAGGAGCACCATCACTAAAGGTGTGGGTAGAAAGGAGGATTTGATGGATGGAGGCAAAAAAAGTATATAGACATGATGTTGTATAGATTTGCAAACAAGCTGATCATTCAATTGCATCTGAACTCTTTTACCTCCATTTATGACAAGGTTTTTTAAAAATGTTAAAGTATAGTGAACAATATTACTGTTTCATGTTACATTAAGTATTCATATTTATTTCTGAGTGCTTACCTCTTCTTTCTTGCAACATGCATGCCTTATAGAATTGCTTATTATTATTTATATTTGTTTACATTCTCACTACAGTTTTCTTTGTCACTGACTGGGGTTTATAAGGCGGTAATCTTTGAAAAGCTGTCATGATTTAGATTCATTGTGACAAATGAAATATATATACTATCTATATATAAATAAATACTGTAGCTAGATAGATAGACAGACAGACTGATAGACAGCTAGATAGATTCACTGTTATTGCTGTTACCCATTTTCTGAAAGTACCAGAAACAAGTACTCTGTATTCTTTTATCTGATATATTGTATGTTTATATATTGAAAAAAATATTATGATTGCCATTAAAGTTTTGTGAAAATAATAACTTTCATGGCTGGGAACTAAAAAAACAGGGAAAGAGTTAATTAACTTACATACTGCTTATTAATACAGCAGCATTCATAAAACATGTAACTCAATGAAGAGAGAGAAGAGTCATAATGTAATTTGCATTTCCCAAAGGAAAAAATATCGCTTGTAGTGCAGCAAAAAAAAAAACTGTTAAAGTTTTAGGTAAACTTTGGATGCTGCGTTGTCATGACACTTCACACAGTCTTGCAGTCGACAGTGCACTTGTGAAATGCCTTAAAGGGACAGTTCATCAAAAAATATAAATTCTGTATAAATACCATAGTAGGAAAAATGACAATGGTAGTCAAAAGTGCCCCAGAAATGTTTGGTTTACATTCTTCCAAATTTCTTCTTTTGTGTTCAACAGAACAAAGAAATGTATAAAGAATTTTTTCCTACTATATTAGTCAACGGTGGCCAAGAACTGTTTTGTTACAAGCATTCTTCCAAATATCTTTCTCTGTGTTCATCAGAACAAAGACATTTATACAGATTTGGAACAACTTGAGGGTGGGTAAATAAAAAACGGAATTTTCATGTTCTGTTCCTTTAACCAGAATGCGTGCAGATTACAGTGCTGCCTTTTAAGAAATAATACAGGTGTGGGAAAACACTTACATGATCATAAGAAGAGGGTGGAGGTTTCCCTCGTATCCAGGGGGCAAAGACATCTTCAGATCTAGGTCTGTAATTATTCATGAAAACAGTTACAACCTAACTAACGGACGCCGTTACTGTACCGTACTGCAAAGAAGTCTGGGTACTGGCTCATCAATATTCTAACCACTGGCAAATGAGCTCCCACGAGCCTGTTGGGTTGTAACAAGCTCTCATGCGCAGAACGCACACATAAACCATCATACTGGGGCTGGATGTACAATGCATGTCAATGCATACACACATGTTGACAGGTGCAAACCCTCCCAGAGTCTGTGTGCAGCTGTGAGGATCCAATTAACAAAACTGAAACAATTATCTGATTGATTTCTAAGTGTAGTTGGCTTTTTAAAAGGTTAAGATCAATTCGTGCTGAAGGAGAAATGCAATTGGTTAATTAAGAAATCTTTACCATTGTTTTCGGTGGAAAATGTCCGGAAAAGCATCTCGGGAAGCCTTTTGGTTTCGAGAGATATTGCAAGGAGGCTGTTGTCTTCCACCACTGTGTATTCTGCAAGAGCCATACACAAACTTCATTAGGTTTTGGCATAAACTCAACCCAGGATGATCTAGCAGTTACAGTTTTTATAAAACTATAAAATAAATACAGTAAAGCATGTAGCCAGACAATAAAATTCAGGTTTGATGAAACCGTAGTGCATATTATTAAAATGTATGTCTTAAATATTGAGAAGTATCGACAATTATTGAAAAATGTGCAAAACTGGCTGCCCCAAGTCTGTATGATATTATGGTCCCTATACATATGGCTTAGGTCCTCTGACATTGTAACCAATGGGATTTTTTCATCCATTTTATCTTTCAAAAGATGAAAATTATAGACCTAATGCATTACAAACACCTTTTGCATACAACGCTAAACATACAACACAACATTTTAGCAAACACCAAAAGCTAACTACTAATATACAACTATTTGACAAAATCTATGTTTTTCTAAAGGCAAGTAATGGTTGACCTCATAACAAGTCTTAACGAGAAAAATACAACATCCCACTCACTGGATGGGTCACTTGTGCTGTGAATAGTCACTCTTGGGACACCTGGCCCTGTAAATATATGACAGAGATTTAAAAGAATAACATGAGCAGAAATGTTTGTCTTTCATCTGCTTAAGTGTGTTGGTGAAATAAAGACATCTTACCCAAGCAGTAGAGAGTAAGATATGTCTGGTTAGGACTAAAGTCTGCTTTGTAGACGTTACATCTTTCGAACAGGTTGCATGTAAGACACTGGCGATGAAACACTCCTCCCAGCTCCACACTAGGTGACAAGTACATATTTCATTAAAGCCCATCATTGATTTGATCAAAATCATGCTAATGTCATTCTAAAACAGCTGTTTTTCATATAATAAAAGCATACAGTAACCAGGGATTCATTTATTTTTGTAAATATTAACAAATATTAAATTAAAACATTTATTTTTGTGCATTTGTTACAATTTTGCAGTGCACCGTTGTAAAGCAGCGTTTACGGTAAATGCATATAAGTGTAAACAATAGAAACATAAGAACGACATTGTATTCGGAACATGATATTCATAATGCTATAAGGCAAGTGTATTCATAATGCTATAAGTCAAGTGTGTTCATCAAACTTTTCATTTGATTTCATTTTTTCAAGATGTATAATATCTAACTACAAAACAATTGTAAGATTGTAATCGGTTACCAAATAGAGCAACAATTCTGTACATTGAACAACGATTGAACAACAAAATTTTAAGAAATGGATGGGCATGATGCCATTTCAACCAAATACCAAAATGTAATCAATTATTTTATATAATATATTAACTTACTTCAATCAAAATGTATATATAACTATATAAATCCATATTAAAACATGTACAAAGCGGCTGCTGGATAAGCTCCAGGAGAACATTAGTTGGGCACAAATGGAGGTCAAACCAAGCAAATCCCACAGCATTTCTATTGTCAAGGGCAGGCTTACCAATGACAGGTTCTGTATAAAGGGTGAGCCCATACCAACAGTCACTCAAAAGCCCATCAAAAGCCTTGGACGGTGGTACACCGCAGATCTTAAAGACGCCGAACAGGTGGAACAACTCAGGCAAGAGACAGCCAGTGGACTCAAGAAAATCAATAATACAGCTCTTCCTGCTGAAACTCTGGTGCTTCCAATTTGGCTTGTTGCCACGCCTGATGTGGCCAATTTCAATGTATGATCTCACGGTGTCTCACGCCAATAACTTGGAGAGATTGGTGAGTACACAAGTGAGGAAATGGCTTGGGCTACCAAGATGCCTTAGCAACATAAGGCTGCACGGGAATGGAGCTCTCTTTCTTCCCATTTCAAGCCTTGTGGAGGAATATAAATGCACCAAAACAAGGTAAGAGATGATGCTCAAAGAATCCTGTGATCCCTGTGTAAGAGATGCTGCTCCAACAGTAGTGACAGGAAGGAAATGGAACCCAACAGTGGTAGGAGATGCAAAGGCAGCCCTTAGACATAAGGACATCGTGGGACAAGTGCAACATGGCAGAGGGGGACTTGGTTTGGCATCAACCACACCCACGTGGCGAAAAGCGACACCAAAGGAACAGCGTCACCTGGTAGTAGAGGAGGTTCGGTGCCAAGAGGAATCAAGTAGATGCGCCAGAGCAGATCTCAAGCCCAGCAAAGCCGTTGGATGAGGTGGGAAGGCATTGAACGGCGCAAAATCACTTGAAGTGAGCTGTGGAGTATGGAAACAAACAGGCTAAGTTTTATCATAAGAGCTACATATGATGTGCTGCCCTCACCAACAAATCTGCATGTTTGGTGTGGACAGGATCCAGCCTGCCACCTATGTGCAGCTCCAGCAAACCTCAAACATATTCTTGTGGGTAGTAAGAAGAGCTTGACACAGGGGAGATACACATGGTGCCACAATCAAGTACTAAAGTGCTTGGCTGCAGCAGTAGAGACCAAGAGAGTGGCAGCAAATGCCATCCCCCAAAACCCCAAAGCTAACTCGCTAAAAAGGCAACCTTTTATTCGGGAGGGGCAGAAACAGCGGCCCAAGTCCCTAACCCCAGATTCAGGTCTGCTGAGTATAGCCAGGGATTGGGAAATGCGAGTTGATTTAAACCACAGACTTACTTTCCCCTTGGAAATCGCAGTGACCAACCTGCGGCCGGACATGGTTCTGTGGTCCAGCTCCAGTAGGACAGTCCTCATAGTTGAGTTGACTGTACCTTGGGAAAAGGCCATTAACGAAGCATTTGAAAGAAAGAATCTCCGGTATGCCAACTTGGCAGCGGAGGCTGAAGATCAGGGATGGACAGCGAAAGTGTTCCCGGTGGAAGTGGGCTGCAGGGGCTTTGTTTCCAATTCCACTATAAGGCTGCTTAAGAAAGTGGGGAACAGAGGACAGGCCCAATGGACGGTAGTCAAAGAACTTGCCAACGGGTTGGCGTGTATGGTTGCGTTGATTTTTGGTAATATTTTGTAATGTTATGCCATACGGGACCGGGGGCACTGAGCTTGCATTAACGGAGCCAGTGGGGCTATAACAGCCTTAGCCAACAGGTTGGCGCATATGGTTGCGTTGATTTTGGTAATGTGTTGTAATGGTATACCATACGGGACCGGGGGCACTGAGCGCGCATTAACGGTGTGGGTAGTCGTGGCCTAATGGTTAGAGAGTCGGACTCGTGACCAAAAGGTTGCCGGTTCGATTCTCAGGGCTGGCGTGTAACGACTGTGGTGCCTTTGAGCTGCAGTGATAGCTTCCCACTGCTTCTGGTGTATATGTGTTCACGACTTGCAGTGCGTGAGTTCACTAGTCACTGGATGGGTTAAATGCAGAGGTCACCATAGCTGACAAATAGGTCACTCTCAGAGGACAGGTCCAGTGGAGGATAATCAAGAACTGGCCAGTGGTGCAGAAAGAAGAAGCCAATGGCTGTGGTTTAGGTGGATGGACACAGCATGGGCTGCCAGATGACCTTGTAACAATGTGACACACACCCAGGTCTGATCAACCTGGGGTGGGCCTCCCTTGGCTGAGGGTGTCTTGAGGGTGATAAAGGGCCGAAAAACACCCAATGAGGCTGAGGTGCACAACTGACGATGTGTCGCATTGATGGGAACCATACACCAAAAGGCATCTTTCACCCAGGATAATGTGATGAAATTGGGACACACAACTCATGAGATGTCTCTCTGATAATGGCCAGGAAAGGTAAGTATGCTATGTATTTCTATAATCATTTATCCCCCGAACACAGAGGATGACGAACCAGTGAAACCTCAGACCTCCTTTCCTCTATTCATATTCTTGACTGCTTTCCCCTGCATAAGGCGTGGGAAATATCCTATTGGGCAATTCAACTGTGCTGAAATAGTGGGATTAGAACACCTAGTCCTATTAAGCGAATCTTTTATTACACTACTTTTTAAAATTTTCTTTAAAAAAGGTCATACAGAACAAAACAAGGATGGGTACTTTAGCAGAGTAATATTTGGGAGAACTATTCCTTAAAGGTGCAGTAAGCGATTTCTGAAAACCAACCCACTGCTACGCAAAAGGAACACGCCCCTTCCTGCATTGCTCCACTCTCAACCGCAATGCAGGCATCAAATGCTTAACCTTTTCATAGCTTAGACCCCGCAAATGAATAAAGTAAGTGAAGATGTATTTACAAGGAGCACACTGGTTCCAGAAAGACAATGACATTCAAAACTGCTCCGTTACACAGCTAATATTGCAACAACAACATATCTTGGTTCTGTTAAACAGCAAAACCAACGTTACTCACATAGGCTACTATTAAGAATCAAAGCAATCTCCTCGGGGGGGATTTTAGACGATCTTGCTCTCCAACGTCTCTCTCCTGGAAAGCCGTCACCATTGTATGCTAGCGTAGCGGGTGCTAGTGTCGCTAAAAGTCTGTGTACTGCGGGTCCTAACGCATCTCCACTGGGAAGTCTTTATAATGCTGCCTTCACATGCTTTTGGAAAGTTCCCACTTCTGGTGCTTTGTTGTCGTAAAAAATGTTTTTTAACCTACATCCTACTGTATAGTTTTACCGCACCATCTAGTCAGCTTGCTGACTTTTGTGGAATATTGGTAAAATACATGCTATTTTCACTGTGTATAAAAGTATGCTTCAAATGATTATTCACATATGTAAATACAGTATGTACTAATTTAATGACAATACAATGAAGCTGTTGCAGGAAAATGAATAAATCGATATCTGTCACAGCTGAAATCCTTCTCCCATCCGCCATGTTTCAAGTTTAAAGTCACCATGCAATCAAACAGGAAAGTTCTACGTGTTTTACAGTGTTGCAGTTATTATTATAAATGATTTATCCGTGCACACCATTTTTTTTTTTTAAATTCATTTTCACTTGTAAATCTTTAATCAAAAACGTTAAGCTCCTCTCAACAACAACTCTTCACCACATGACGTCAGCAACAAAAAAGGAGATAGGACTATACTGACTGTCCAATGGCTAGGCCCAACTTACAACAAACCAATAAAAAAGGGAAGGGCAAAATAAAGCCCTGCACTACATTTTTTCTAACTTCAGAAGCCGTTTCACTCGGATACACGTCACGATACAGAAAAGAGGTCAATCGCAACTTCCGTTTCATGGTGACTTTAAGACCCGCCCATCTCGGGAACTCGGGTATCAAAATTATTTCCCAACTTCCCAGTGGGAACTGCGACTTCAGAGCAACTTCATGTGCAATTATTACCTCGTAAACTCATATTTCCGATCATTCCGAGAGCACGTGAATGCAGCATAATATTAACATGGGTCCTAGCTCCTGCCTGACTTTTATCCTTCTTTTTACACGTAAAATCCACAGACCCTATACTTTTATGTAATAAAAAGACATCGCTCTTTCTACAGTCTTTCTGCAGACACGCCCATTACTGCTGATTGGCTACAAGTTTGTTTTGGTACTCGGCCCGACTCGTTCGTATTCCATCATCCTTTAAACCTAACACTTGACCTCTGCACCGTCTCCATATTGCTTGGAGCATTGCATTAAAAATCTATGAGAACTGGTGGCCCAGGGAGAGCAAGTGAGAGGCTTAAAGCATTAATCAAAGGTTAGGGAACACACTTTAAATCCTCCCTCCCCTGCACATCTCTCTTTCAAGCCCCCCTCTCTCTCTCTCTCTCTCTCTAAGCCTGTTAAATGAATTAGCTGGGCTTCTTGTCTCGAGCTCACCAGAGGGGAAAAAACTTCATTGCTTGTCACGAATGTCCCCAATACACATCTCATCCCGTTCATTTAGACAAACACTGGTAGACTTTAATGAATGATAACAAGTCGTCAATGAACATGGGCTGGAGAATTGGGATTGTCCATATAGATATAAGGAACACAGCGCATCAGTAATGAGGACACGGATGTTGAAAATCCAGACACATTATTGAGAATATGAAATATCTCACAACAGGGTGTGCAAATGCTGTCAGCCTGATTTAGATGCAAATATGCGTCACAGCGTGAGAGGCACAGAATACAAAGACGGCGATGATAAAAAACTCAATTACGACTGAAAAGACGTATTGGTTTGAGACAGGACTCACCTGTATAAGTGTCTGCTCTGCTGCGACTCCTCCGTACTCAGGAAATATCTGCGGCAGAAAATGCACATTAAGAAAATCTTTCAGGAGTTGGCTAGATGTTTGAGGTATTTGTAGTCGAGTCGTTTATCTTCTGGTAATAGGGTCCACCTACTAGTACAACCTTTATACAGAGGAATAACAAGTAGGTTTGTTGTCAAGCATGCAGGGAAGTGGGTGACATGCAATCCTTTCTCTCAGTCCTGCCCTTGTGAAAACTATTTGGATAAATGTGCAAATGAATATGTTGTAAATTGTGGCAAACAAAATAGTTTTGTTGAGCCTGCAGAAAACCTTTACTAACATGGGAAAGTGTGTCACCACTAGTAAACAATTCGGTGGCAAATCTGTCTGCACTGAACAAGACCATGAAAAGATTTAAATTAAAATTATTCAAATAAAATGCTAATTGCTTGAAATATGTAAAAAAAAGTATGTGGCCAAAAAAACAAATTCTTTGAAGTTTCTAAATGGCATTCACATTTTTGAGAAAATGTGCATTGTTGTGTGTTTTTATTAACATACAAAAACATTATTTATTATTATTTAGCCTATGGCTTTTCTTTATTAAAAGCATTATTTACATTACACATGCACATAATAGCATATAACTTACATCTCAAATTGTGTTACAGTATCATTCCAAATGTTTTATCTGACAAAACCTTAAGCAATAGTTCACCCAAAAATTAAAATCTGTCATCATGTATTTTCCCTCTTGTCATTTTAAACCTATACGACTTTCTTTCTTCTTCTGAACACAAAAGAAGATATTTTTAAGAATGTTGGTAACCAAACAACACTGGTCCCCATTGACTTGCATTGGTTTTGTGTCCATACAATAGAAGTCAATGTTGTTTGGTTATCTATAATCTTCAAAGTATATTATTTTGTGTTCTGCAGAAGAAGGAAATTCATACAGGTTTGAAATAACAAGAGGGTGAGTAAATGATGTCAGAATTTTTGGGTGAACTAGCCCTTTAATTGGCGTGTGCTCATACACTTCTAATTTCTTGAAAAATATTTAAACACAGTTCAGGCTGAAATTTTTAATTAGTCAGTTTTTCCATGACTGTCACAATTGCATTTGACGGCCAAATAAATAATAAAAGATTAAAATTGCATCGCCACAGATTTCTTTTGCTTGTGCTTGAACTTGCAACCAATTTTCAGCAGTAATCGCCAAACGTTTAACGGTCTGACGAAACACGTTTTTTGTACGAGCACGTTGATTAAAAACAAGTCATTCATTTATGGTGTGCAACTTTGATAGCAATATAGATCAGCGTGTTTTAAGAGCTGGCTAGACATTTCAGCACTGAAAAGAGAGAAGATGCAATTGCCTCCGAGATGATTATCTAACAGGGACAGTTTTATGAAATTATAATTAGAGAATAATAGAGAAACGTACTGTAAATGACACCGTCATTAGCAGCAGCTCGACAATAAATTATCTTATTAATTTTAATGAAGTGCCATCTTGAGTGATTCAATCGGCTAAATGTGATCACAAGGCATAAATAATTTCATAATTGCTCGTATTAGGTAGTTAGTGTGGATGATGAGAGGCTTTACAATACAGTCTTGGGGTTTTTCAGTCAGAAGGGTTTGCTCGTAAAGCTCACGTACATTTTATTGTTCTCCTCATCAAGGGCGCATAGTGAGGTCACGTCCCAGTTCCCTGATGTCAGAAAGCGAGGAGAAGCCGATGGGGTTAAAGTCTGAAAGGGAGAGAGGAAACAATATACTGTACATTTGTAAATGTCCTAACAAAAAAGACATCATTTAAGAGCTAGTAAATAGATGCAAATCCATACAACTAACAAAAACAACTTTAAAAAAAAACGTGATTTAATTTTTAAAAAATTTAAATAAGCAAAATCCAAAATGATACGCAAACTTCTTCAATTGCATACGCTTTATGGTTTCAAATCACAAAGTTTATGTGTGCATCCGAGTTCATTGTGCACAGTGTGAGAATGAAATGATTCCATCCACAGACCTGAGCGGGGAGACTGGCGATGTGAAGAAACTCCCCACGGGCACCTTGCTTGGCAGGCAGGATGAGATAAAACAGGGAACCATCTGCCGTGAACATCGGCTCGTCCTGTAGGACAAGCCGCCATCAATACACCAACCACCAACAGATCAATGAAAAACGACACCATTTTGATGCAATTCATTTCTGTCTTCAGCTTTTAGGAGGAGTACAACATGGCCTGAAAATTGATTAAATGTCTCCCTTGAGAGAGAGAGAGAGAGAGAGAGAGAAAGAGAGAGAGAGGCTAAACTTACCTGCCGCTGATTGTTGTGCCAAAAATCCAACGTCATTTGGTGCCTCTGAAGATTAAAGACATTTAAAAAAAGATTGGACATGTCATATTTCATGCGTAATATATGTGCCTAAATGTTTGATTCTCTTCAGCCTGCCAGCGAGAGGTGTACTCCATAATAAACTTATCGGCTGACTCAGAGACAGTCAATCCATCATTCTAACTGGAATCATATTAAGGACGTTTCATGTTTATCTGGAGTTTAGTCGTGTTGTCTCACTGCTGTCTGAAACAACTACAGTTCCAAATTCACTCCATTAGGAACCTCTAAATCATCTCTAACTTCTTTAGACAGGGTGCGCTTGTAAATATAGTCACAATGAATCTTACTAATGTTTTAAAGGGACAGTTTACGCAAAAATGAAAATTCTGTCATCATTTACTCACCCTCAAGCTGTTCCAAATCTGTATAAATTTCTTATTTTCTGATGAACACAGAGAAAGATATTTGGAAGAATGCTTGTAACCAAACAGTTCTTGGCCACCATAGTAGGAAAAACGACAATGGTAGTCAAAAGTGTCCCAGAACTGTTTGCTTTCCTACATTCTTCAAAATATCTTCTTTTGAGTTCAACAGAACTAAGACATTTATAAAGAATTTTTCCCTACTATATTAGTCAATGGTGGCCAAGAACTGTTTGGTTACAAGCATTCTTCCAAATATCTGTCTTCATTAGAACATCGACATTTATACTGATTTGGAACAACTTGAGGATGGGTAAATGATGACAGAATTTTCATTTTTACTAGCTTTACTATGTCATGTATTTTAGCACATCTGCAATTCACTGTATTGACCAATCAGCATCCAGAACAGAAAGCATCCAGTCGGTTTTATAACTGAAGGTACCAGTTGCCCACAGCAGATTTAAAAATCAAACAAGATTGTCACATCGCTGTAAAACACAAGCACACCAGCGCACATCCGATCAATCACCCGCAGGCGCATACACAAATAGGGGGTGACCTTTAAAAGTTGAGGCAGGCTGCAAATAGAAATTGAGGCTTAAAAGTAAAGCTGAGCGAGTCTATCACGCTTCGGAAAGGAAAATGGGCTGAGCTGGCAGAAGAGAAGCTGGAGATTCAGAGCTCAGGGCCAAATCAATAGATAAAGACACCGCAGTGGATGAAGTGATGACCTCTGACCTCTGAGCAGGCTCCTGTCGTGGCCTCGCACACACACAGCACAGAATGATTCTGGACCCGGTTCAACCATCGCATGGCTAGACGAGTATTGCTGATCCAACTCACCATGGAGATGTAGCTATCTCTGCAGAAAAAGAGAGAAAGAGTTCATTTCTCACTGTATTGAAAAGGAAAGCTGAAAGGGGATTTTTCCCTGCCCAGCACAAAATGTTACTGTGATGTTCAAAAGAATAATATTTAGTATTTTAATATTACTCAGATCTATGGACAAATCCTGAAGAGCAGACCTGAAGATGACCTAAATGTGGACGGTGCTTGCCTGTGCACTTTCTCCACCCCGATGCTATTACGGTGTTTTGGGTAATTGCCAATGTCTTGCTATGTGGTTTCTAAGGTGCTAGTAGTTTTAGATTAGCTGTGTTTGCCACAGTGTTCTGGGTTGTTGCTAGGGCATTACTGATGGCGAGATGTTTTCTTACTGGACCAAGACCAAGAAAAGCCCAGCCCTGAGTCTCTATGTCATTCTGGTCCCAAGATATGGCTAAGGTAGAAACCAAGGAAACTTTTTCCCAAGATGAAAACCTAAAGTCTGATTAGTTTGAGATGCATTATATGCTGCAGTTATACAAGTTATACATTTACAATGCTATTTTCATATCATTTTCTCTTGTTTAAGGGCCATTTTCATTTAAACTGGAAAGGCATGTCATAGATTACAGTATATTCCTTGACCATGTCTTATAGTCTCTGGAAAAATATAGACCATTTAGTAGATTACAATCTTTTTTATGAGGATAATAAGATTTGCAATAACACCATGTGTTGTATTCTTTTCTGTATGTAGTCTGTATATGTATTCTAATATTCTATGTATGCATATACATTATATGTATTCTATATTTTTTTATTTATTTATCGATTTTATTTTATTTATCCAAACTACAGTAACCACTGCCTAATGTATGTAAAGCTGCAACAATTGTACAAAAACATAAATAACTTATTATAATTGAACTCAACTTTTTTTATGAAACAGTTATTGGTTTGTTGCCTTCATAAAATACTATATATTTATACTGTATAATACACATTATCTGTAATAATATTCCATTAAACTTAAGTACAGCTTACTGATGATATATTATTAGGTGCATCAGTCCTCAAAAAAGTAATTTGGAAAAGAACACTTTCATAGCTGCTGCCACTACTTTGGTACACCTAAAAACACTCCAGAGCCTTGAAACGGCTTCAGAGTACAAGCAAAACCCTCTTCAATTTTAGTTTTATAGTATATTAGTAATTTTTCCCGGCTAAATTGCATCATTTCTAAACCACACTGTTGTTTTCACATTCATCCCTTGTGTTAATTTGATGTATTTTTTGTAATGTTTAATGCTGCTATCTTAGCTCGATCTTTCTCTAAAAAGAGATCTTTTATCTCAAGGGTGGAACCTGGTAAAATAAGGGTTTAATTAAATCACGCTCTGGGGTGATTTTCAGCAGGAGGAGCGCAACGCGTGTTGCCGTCAAGGGCAAAATTGTTTCAGTCGGCTCGAGATCTATGTTTAGGGTTCATTTTCCAGCAGGGCGCAAAAACAAAGCAAACAGCGAAAACAAAAGCTATGAAGAATGGCTTAAATATCAAAGGATGGTATTCTGGGCCAGAGCTCAGACTTAAATTCAATTGAAATCCTGCAGCAAGACCTGAAAATTGCTGTCCGGCCGCATACTCCATTTAATTCAGCAAAGTTGTGGCATATTTGCACTGAAGAATGGCCGAACCTTGCACACAGCCTAAAAGATTCTTGGTTATGTATGTCCAAAACATTGTGGTAGCTTTAGTATGGACCAGATAATTGCACATGTCAAATCTATCTATTAGAAATACATAATGCACATGAAATGGCAATTAACAAGTTAACAATTTAGGGGTACTTTGAATAAACCAATAAAATATTTTATGTAGTCATCCTACGTCTTTTTCTGGCATCATGCACAGCGTGGAGGATTTGCCCACAAGAAGAGCTATATTTCTTGTTGTTTTACCATTCGAAAATATGATTCACATTTGTTAGGGAGAAAACTTGATTTTAAAACATTTTGAGTCTTATAAATAATTTGAATATTATGAGGAATTGCTTTCATTTGTTTGTTGCCTAGAAACAACATTTTGTAGTGACACCATCCCTGTTACCACCTCAGAGAAAATTGCGGTTGTCATATATTATGTTATTTTTAATAAATGAAAGAAAAATCTAATAAAATACAAATGTTTTCTATTATTGCACATTGTTAATTGACAGTTCACAACATGCAACAAACATTTCATTTTTTTCTTCTCAAAAATTATAAAAAAAAACATAAATACAAATCGTCTGCCCATATTGATTTGTTGGCATAAGTGTGACTGCAGACACAATGTAATGAAAGATAAACTTCACCTGTTGTTTAGGGAGTCGGGTGGAATCATTTCTAATGTGTGAGCTGGACCGTATAAATTCACCACAAACAGGCTGGCTGATGGGATTCTGGAACCTGCCTTTACAAAGTGAACACGTTCAACATCATCACATCACAAACAACATCTTTTCAATTCTAAACATTTCAAGTCGTCATATGGAACATTTAAAAGCAAAAGATCATTTTCTTCGATATGCATGTTTCAATCCATATGACTTTCTTTCCTCCATAAATAATCCAGCACATCCAAGTCAGTGTGAATTCTTTGTACAAAATATAGATTGATCGGGTTTTTGATTTCACAGACTTAATGATCCAGTCACAGCAATAAATAGTTTGCAGCATGAAGTCGTATAAATCACTTTAATGTTGCTTTTATGGTGCTTCTCTGTCCTTTTTTTAACATGAAAGATCTACACCGTGTCTACACCGGACGCAACCGGTGGGATTGTCGTGCCGCGCCACATCCAGTGTGGACAAAATTTAAAATGATAATGGGTTCTAATGCCTTCTATTGTCTTGGTGTAGACACGGTGTTATTGTAATTTCATAAAAAAGGAATGACCAACACAATTCTTCAAAATGTCTCCCTTTGTGTTTCAAGAAACAACAGAAGTTAAACAAGTCTGGAAAAAGATTTTTTAAGTTTTCAAGTTTGAGCGAATTACAGCAGTAGTTCTGAACTCTTGTATCTCTTCTTTATGCTGACAGAATTATTCATTTTCGAGTAAACTATAACAACAACAAAAATGTTGTGTTGTGCTTGTACCTTTGGGTACGGGTAGACCACATTAGATGGATAGATCCCGCCCAGGAAGTGAGGTATCTCCATAAAAGGCGTGGCTGAGTTGTTGATGGAAAGATATGCCAGCCGCGCACCATCTTTGGCCCACCAGAATGCAGGATATTTCAGGAGTATTTCCTCTAAAACATCACACATTTCAATAAGGTAAGGGACAGAAATTAAAGTTTGATGAAGTGTATCAATCTATAACAGAGAGCACCGTTGACCTGTGCCGATTACCATAAATCTAATTTATCCATCTCATCGCATATTTATGAGATCATGATCTTCACGTAACTACCGCGCTGTCTTCAAGTGGGTTGTCACAGTTGTCTCAAAGCAACAAATAATATTGAGTCATTACAGCAACGGACTGCGGTTGGAGGTTTTTTTGGAAGACACATTCGAGATCACTGACCCTCATAGGTCCAATCAGACAGTCCATTAAGCACCAGTGCACTTCTGCCTGTGGTTGTCAAACGCATCGCCTTGCTGGAAACATCGGGCTGGTAGTAGATGTCATTCTCGAAAACAAAGACCTGGCATTAACAGAGACACCAAAACAACATTAATGTGAATAGATGGAGCTATAATCTGAGATGCTTGCAGGGATGTTAGAAAACGAGGAGTGTTGGATGCATAATAACAGCTCGAGCATCTGTAGTTTAAGAGATGTGCACTAAAACGTACAGCTGCTCTCATGAATATGAAACGCTAATTAAACGAAGGGATCGACGACCTATTCATCAGTCACACATTGCTGCGTAATTAAGGCTACGTCTTGAATAGCATACTACAATACTACTCTTACTACTGTTCAAGTATATGAATTATGCTGTACACAATGTTTAAACATAATTCCCAGGACACATTTGATCAAATGAGCAGTGTACTATACAACAGAGGTTAAGGACAGTTCACACAAAGAACAATAACTATAAAGATACTAGCATACTTATTCTTAGTTTGTACGCTGTTGCACATTTAATAAAAGGGATAGTTCACCCCAAAATGAAAATTCTTTCAGCATTCATTCACCCTCATGTCAAACCTGTTATGACTTTCTTTCTTTTGCAGAACACAGAAGAAGATATTTTGAAGAATGTTGGTAACCAAACAACATCAGTCCCCATTGACTTCCATTGTATGGGCACAAAACCACTGAGACATTTCTCAAAATATCTTCTTTCGTGTTCTGCAGAACAAAGAGTCATATACAGGTTTTGAACGACACGAAGGCGAATAAAAGATGACAGAATTGATATGCTTGGTTGAACTGTCCCTTTAAATTTGAGTGGATTTTGATTCAGCTGGACAAAAAAAAACACTCTGAAAGTGATCCCAAAGACCGCTCAATTTTCTTCAATTGGATATGACTCTTAAAAATTAATTTTTGGTCTTTTTTATTTGTTTAAACTTTATTTGTATAGTTAACAGTATAGTTATACTTATTGTTCTTGGTGTCAACAGGGCTTTACTACATAAATTGCTGTACTATATCCCACAATGCAATGCTCCCCAGTACACTCCCTGCTGGGAAAAACATTAGAAACCCAATAGAAACCATTACAGAAATTCTAATAGTTTCAATTATAAAATACCATTATGAACCTATGTCTTTTTCCATTAAAACCATTACAAAATCATTTTTTTGTAGTGTGTTTAGGCATTATTTTTATAGGATTAATCTGCCAGATAGCGGGCCGTTTCCCGGACAGTTTAGCTGGATTATGTAAAACAAGGACTAGGCCTAAATTAAGACACAAACATGCCTTTTTACAAACATGCTTTACAAAATACATTACTTGTGTGCACTTTGAGGCAAAATAATGGTATTATGTATTTTAAGATATGTCCCTGCTAACTGTTTTCAGTTTAGACAGGTCTAACATTTATTTTAGTCTTAAACCCTGTCTGGGAAACCGCTCCAACACCCCAACACTAGAATCCATCACATACCAGTAGACACCGTTATAGTTTTCATTAAAACCAACACAATTCCCATTAAAACTATTAAATCCATTACATTTTCTGTTTGGGTTTTTTTAGCAGGATTTTTTTTTACCTAAGCTGTCACTGGCGCTATACCCTTTCAAAAAGTACACCTTTGCACCTAAAGAGTGCATATTGATACTTCAAAGGTACATATATGTATACATATACGTACCTAAATGATACATATTGGTACCTCCTTTAAAGGACACCGTCCCAATAACAGCTTGGGACTTGATTCATTAGGCTTCAAATGTTAAACTCTATTATCCGCTTTAATTTCCAACATGTTTGAAAATCACAAAAAACTGCAGTATATACTGTGCAGTATTTAGCTATTATAGCAAGCTATTATTCCATTCCGAACATAGTCTCATACTTCATTCTAAGCATGTTGGCTATGCGTACTAGCTGTAATGCAGTTCGAGACAAATGAAGGGTGCATTCTCACCAGCTGGTTCCCTTGAGGCCCCCACGCCGCATACTGAAGTACAGACACATCCTCATCTGGTGGTGTGAGGTCCACAATTTCCCTACAGACGCGCAGGGAAAAAAGCACACACGCACGCAAATATTGTCACTCTTACATCTGAAACACTAAACGGCACAAAAAGTGCTTGGAGGAGCTCATCGAAGCAGCACGATGCAGAGATCATACACAACAAAGTAAAGTAAAATACACAAAGAGTCAAGGCCACGGGTCTATTCATGCAATGGAACCTCAGCTAAGGCTAAATGATAGGTGAGTTCAGAATAAAACAAGCAAATGGGCTTGAAGACATTCGTTTACTGTTACTGCCGTTTCATAACCACAGGCACAATACAGCAAATCCCTGTCGGAGCATTCAGTACATTGCAGGTTAGTGAAATAAGATCTCGTCCGCTGGAGATCCGCCAACTTTAGGGCAAATAGGACCTTTCAGAACTGTTAAAGAATCGATGCCTGATGGATAACTTTGGATGGAAGTACAAACAGGAGGGGGCCGTTGGGTTGTTTTTTAGGTTGTGCACATGCCCAATAAAGGCCATGCAGAACGGGACCTCTGGCTACCTACCCGCTGGTCACAGTGTAGATTGCAAAAGATGCAGTGAAGGACTGTGAGAATACCTGGAAAGGGGCAGAGGACATGGTAGATCCCTAAATTGTATACATGCATGCAGACACAAACACACAGGCTATGTTTGGAATAGCGTACAACCACACAACATTATCTTCGCATGTGCACAGTATTCCAACTTTTTCTGTGTTCTGTCCTGCATACTACTTAAAATAGCTTGTGTAAGTGTATACTTCACAATATTTAGTATGCCGTATACCAGTATTCCATAAACATAGCCAAAGACGCGCACACGCTCACATATATCTCAACACTCTCTCTTTTTAGTTTCATTTTATTCTCTCACTCCAACAAACACTGTGAAAAATTCAGGTCTCAGCTCAAAATTTCGTAGTGACTGGTTACATCTATTTTTTTTTGCCATGGGGAGAATGGGAATTATGACATGTGGCAACATCTGTACCTACATTTACAACATTTTAAAGGAACAGCAAACCCAAAAATGAAAATTCTGTCAACATTTACTCACCCTCAAGTTGTTTCAAACCTGTTTACGTTTCTTTGTTCTGTTGAACATAAAGAAAGATATTTGGAAGAATGCTAACAACTGACAGTTCTGGGACATATTGGCCCGGTTTCACAGACGAGGCTTAAGGCCAGACTAAAATGAATGTGTGACCTGTCTTAACTGAATATAACTTGCCCAGAAATATCTAAAAATATATCAGTGCCATTCTTTTATCTCAAGATGCACACCAGTAATGTATTCTTCTAAGGCATTTTTATAAAAGCAACATAAATATCTTGATTCAACTAAGGCTTAGTCCTGGCTTAAGGTAAACCGTGTCTGTGAAACCAGGGCATTGACTACCATAGTAGGAAAAATGATTGTATAATGTTTAGTTGTTGAACACAAAATAAGATATTTTGAAGAATTTAGGAAAGCAAACAGTTCTGGCGCACTTTTGACTACCATTGTCATTTTTCCTACTATGGTAGTCAATGATGTCCCAGAAATGTCAGTTGTTAACATTCTTCCAAATATCTTTCTCTGTGTTCATCAGAGCAAAGTAATTTATACATATTTGGAACAACTTGAGGGTGAGTAATTCATGACAGAATTTTCATTTTTGGGTGAACTGTCCCTTTAAGACAATTGAAACAATATGATGTAACCAGTCACTTCAAATTTTTTACAGTTAAGCACAACTACTGTATGGATTCTGCTTAATTAATCTTTTAATTTTTAAAATCAAAACCAAAAGGCAAAGCTTTGCAAAATATCTGCATCTACTTCAACCTTAATGTGAATATCAATAGCAAGATTGGGAATCCAGCCTTCAAGCTGTCCGACTCTTACACTGCATGACATGGATGGGGTCACGTGACCGAATGATACCGGGCAACCGTCTTTATCAGCACGATCATTGGGGTCGATGTTCCTTTTAAAGTAAAAGATCCACCTTTTAACACACGCACATTTCCTTGAAACCCACTTCACTGAATTGCCATGTTAGTGATGTCTTAAATCAATACCATGCCCTTTTGGTCTTGAAAAGGCGACTGTACATTCCGTCAGTAAAGCAGACAGTATATTACAGTGCATATGACTATATGAAGATATATACCTTTTGCATTGATCAGTTAGAATGCTAATGACTGGTGTAAAATCAGACCTTTTTACTGTCTTTGCACCATCAGTGCAGAATTCAGCGTGGTGACAAGCTCTGAACGAGAGCCGCTTCCCAAAAGCGTAATAGGATTGAATGTCATTCCCTACACTGAACACTAACAACAGAACAGCAGGGTGTCGAACTGTCTGACAAAGCTTATTGAGTTAAAGGGATTGTTCATCTAAAAAATGAACTCATTATTTACTCAACCTCTGTCATTGCAAACCTGTATGACTTTCGTTCCTCTGCAGAACACAAAAGAAGATATTTTGAAGAATGTCAGTAACCAAACAACTAAGGTTCCCACTGACTTCCATTGTATGGACACAAAACCACTCTCACATTTTTCTAAATATCTTATTTTATGTTCCACAGATGAAACAAAGTCAGGCTTTGAATGACATGAGGGTGAATAAAGGATGTATTTTTGGGTGAACTGTCCCTTTTAATGGATGAAGGGTACCGAAAGGTTTGGATCATCTGTGAAGAAAGACATTTCTGTATCATTTCTGCGGAAGTTGCAATCTCAAAGTTGAGTTCAGAAGCACAATTTCTCAGGTGTAGGACTGTGTGTGTGTTTATAGAAAAATAGATAAATTCTTTTGTGCATTCCGGGTGTGTGAGTCATAAATCCTCTGTTGGCAAAATAAATATCTATAGAGCAAACAGAGGGAGAAATATTGCTCACGTGGAATTCTGTAACGTTGTGGTACTGTTGTAGTAATTACTGTATCTTGATTTCCTCAATAATACTGAGAGGAGAGCTGGAGCCCACACAGTTGTCACTGCCAAAAGTGCGCAGCGTGAGATCTGACCGGCCTTTTCTTCATGACTGCCTTTTTTTCTCGGTTCTCTCTGTTGTGTTGATTCTGACTAAAACCACTTGATTCATGTTTCTCGATTCATGTTTTCAATCTCTATTGTTCCGTATAGGTACAGAAACGTCCTAATGTCTTCGTTTCTGAACCTTTTTTGTCAGGAACGGTGAGGGAACACAAGAACAGAGGACCCAGGTGCAGACAGCGGGTAAGGGGTTAACAAGACGTTTAATAAATAATAAAGACAAAACCAAAAAACCCACGAGGGGGTAACATAACAAAACAAGGGAATATAATAACATGACAAGACAGGTCTAAGACTAACTAAACTTACACAAGAACTACAGTTAACACTTGACATAATTTACAAAATGACTACACTAGACTAAACTTGACAAGACACAGGGACTTACACCACATGAATCTAAATGAACCAGCACAGGACAGAAAACACAAGGGCATTGTAAATGGGATAAATCAAGAGGGGAACAGGTGAAGGGCATGAAACAATAAACGAGCAATAACGAGGAGACGAGAGGGCGGGAACAGAGACAAGACCAGAGAGGGTGTATGGAAGGCCATAAGGGCCAAAATTACCTTGAAACATGGGGTTCTGTCATGATCCTGCCACTAGACCACGAGTAACATGACATGATGCGGCAGAATCATGACACTTTTTCTACATTTCTTCTCTTTGACTATCCATTCAGCTTTGTGCCTTAAAAGAACGGTTCACCCACAAAATAAAAATTTGTTCATCATTTTCTCACTCAAAGATCAGTCCGATTTGTGCGCAAATCTTTCAAAGCTAGAGGCTTATGTCAGGATTTTTAATGTCAACTTTCAGCCATTTCCTCACACAACTGTACGGCTTCATAAAACTTTGAATACATTGCACATTCGGCATTGAAGTGGTAAAGAACATTTTTGTACAACATTTTTAGAATCATTTTTATACTTCTACAGACGCAGGCTTTTTGAAGCTTGAAAGCTTAGAATTACAGTCCTCAAAATTCAAGACCAAGACATTTCTCAGATGTCCTTGTTTTGTGTTCCGCAGAAAAAAAGAAACCCATATAGCTTTTGTACAACATAGGAGTGAATAAACAATGACCAAATAGAATGTTATCTCTCTCATTTCTCAATCTCTTTTAATATAGGAATTTCCATTTCTATTTTGCTCCTTGTTGTAGTCCCTCTCTCTCTTTCGCGCGCGCTCTCCATCATATATACATGCACCATCATCATGCAGCAACCCTTTTGCTTTCCTCCTTTTCATTTATCTCCTTACTTCGCATTTTCTGTTTCCAGCTATTTCTTTTCTATTTCCCATCTCCCTCTCTCTTTCTCTTCCTGTTGCTGTTATAATCTCTCCACACACATTCACACACCCCAGACTTCTAATCCCCATGATTGATTTTTATTGGACGGGGTGATCTAAGGGCGGCCGCAGATCACATCGTTTTTAACCCCGGCTTCTTCAGTCACCAACTCCCCCCCACCCGGCACCCCCCTCAACTCTATATTTGTGTCTTCAATGTAATGCTCCTGCTGCTCTGTTTAGTAGTTTGAACTGCAAACTGCCTCAGTCAGCACATAATCTCTAGATATGGAGGGAAAGAGATAAAGGGAAAGAGGTGGGGAACTAACAGAGAAATTTCATGTTTCCCTGCAAATGTGACCACAAATGTATCAGTGGTTTTTATCTTGAGTCAATGGAAATACAGAACTGGGTGAAAGTCCCGAATCTTGACAGGAACATATCCATTAAGAGTTTATGGCCTTTACGCCTCATTTGTGTTGTGGGTTAAGATCCAAAAAAAATACTAGACTAAATTGTAGTGTTACTATTGTGGGTAAAAAATACTGATGACTCATCCTGCATAGACTATTCGAACACCTAGCTGTCTAGAATGACAATGTCTACAATTCATGAAAATAATTTCTTATTTTAATTGTACTACTACTAATACTAACTTTCAGATTTTTTTCTACTGAAATACAACCAAACAAAGTAATATTCATGCAAAAAAGCATTCTATTCTATTCTATTCTATTCTATTCTATTCTGTAGACCACTTTGGAAAACGCAAACAACCCTGGCCCAAAGCTGGACCAACGCTGGTCCAGTAGAACTTTCTGTTTCAGTTTTTTAACACTGCACTAACGTTTGAACAAAATACAATCAAAATGTTAAACAAATGTCTCAAAGATTTCATTATATATGTAAGATTAAAAAAGGAAAAAGGAAACAAAAAGTGCTTTAAGACCAGTGTTTACATTTTACGAATGTGCTCTATTCTATTCTATTCTATTCTATGAACACAAATCCATCATGTATCACAACCTCAAGTGGAGAGCAAACAAATATTCACAAGTAGAGCCAAAGGTGAAATTGCAATAGAGGAAAATGGCTGTCTGGATTCTAATATTTCATTGTTTTCATTTATTTTCATTGCTTTCCTCTTTGGTTCTCTATCACTCATGTTTACGGCCTGCTTTAGTATACTCCTTCGACGGGAGAGAACACGGCACTGATGATTGTTTTCTGAAGTGGAGGGTCGACAGGGGGATGAGAATCACGGATTGTTGTACTAAACCAGACAAATAGCCAACAAGTTGTTTATTTTCAGCCAGTTACTTAACCCGCTGTAATCACAATGTCTCGGAGTGTGTGTCTCATTGCAATTCAGTCCAGAGACAGCTCTTCTCCTCTCTTTTTCTCTCCTCCTGTTTTCACCGCATTTAAATGTCCTATTCCCTTCACGTTTGCTTTCAGGAGGAGTAGCTTTCATTGTTGAAAACACTGCAGAAATTACAGTCTATGTCATCTCTCCTGCTGGTTTCGGGGATGTTTTATTTTGTCAGGTCATACATTAATAGATTGAAGACCTTGTGGGGTTCAACCTTCTTATACAGGACCACTGATATACTGTACAGTTGAACTATGTGTACAGGTTTGGCTAAACTCACAAAGCCCAAGTATTTAAAGGCACAGTTCACCCAAAAATGAACTTCTTTCAACGTTTAGATGTCATTCCAAACCTGTATGACTTTCTTTCTTCTGCAGAACACAAAAGAAGATTTTTTGAAGAACGTTGGTAACCAAACCATTGACTTCCATTGCATGGACACAAAACCACTGAGACATTTCTTAAGATGTCTTCTTTTGTGTTCTGCATAAAAAGAGTCATATGCAGGTTTGGATGTGAGATTACGATGAATAAATGATGACAGAATTTTTGGGTGAACTATCCCTTTAACAAGGTCCTCACAAACACAATGTCAAACAGATTTGTAGGGCATCTGAAGTGGTCCTTACTCCTTAAAAGGCATATAAAATGGGTCCTTCTTCCTATGGTAATGTCTAACATTATTTTACCTGTTTTATAGTCCGTCAGGGTAAAAGCATAAATTTAATCACTTCTGAGAGTAACAGCCCATCACTCCTCGACAAAGCCTCACAGTTTGAGATATCACTCCTGTCTGATAACTTGCCTTAGCAAACACCACTAATTAACTTAATGAGAGTAATGAGCAATAAAAGTCAGTGGGAGGCCCTCACTACCACATAAAAATAAATGCGTATGTATGTGTTTGTGTATTAATTGCACATAAAATTCTGTGTGTGTGTGTGTGTGGTTATATTACTCACAGGGCGTATATCATAGGCCATTAGGATGAACCTCTTATCAGCAGAAACCTGGAACCTCATGGACTTCAGATCCTACAAGAGAACCAAGAGCAAGAACATGTATGAGCTTTCATCATGTTGTCATTTATCACAGACAATCATTTTGACTCTCCTTTACAAATATCTATTAGAATAATCGTGATTAATCAGTTCCACAACAAATGCTTGTGTTTAAATAATATATCTGTGTGCCGTGTATATTTACGTATGTACAGCCGTGGAAAAAATTAAGAGACAGTTCTAAACTTTTATTTAATCAGCATTTCAAGATGTTTTGTGGCCATTCTAGTCCAGTGATTGTTGAATTTCAACAAAATCAAACAAATCAGGAGTGACTCAAAGTCATCCAACAGCAATGTGAAAGACTGACAGCATGACAAGACACCTGAAAACTGTGATACAAATAGAAGTTATCACATAAAAAATATTTTTGAACTTTTCCTAAATACAGTACATGAGTGTTGTATTGCTCAAAAGTAAATATGAACTTGTTTTCTTTGTGGTATTTGAGCTCTGAAAAATACAGAGCATCTTTTCTGTTATTTTCACCTGTTTCTCCAGTTTTCATTTTCTGCAAAAACAATAGTTTTATTTAATATTTGGGAGAAGTATTGTTAGTAGTTCACACAATGAAACAAAAATATCATTTTATTTGAACACATATCTATAAATAGTAAATTAAGAAAAAACGAAAATTATTTTTAAATGGTCTCTTAATTTTTTCCACACACGTGTGTATATATTTAAGAAATATGTGCAGTATATATTTATATTTTTACATAATATAAACTATTTATATTTATATATATTTAAATATTATTGTATACAGTATCTCACAGAAGTGAATACATCCCTCACATTTTAGTAAATATTTTATTATATCTTGTCATGTGACAACACTGAAGAAATGACACTTTGCTACAATGTAAAGTAGTGAGTGTACAGCTTGTATAACAGTGTACATTTTCCTTCCCCTCAAAATAACTCAACACACAGCCATTAATGTCTAAACCGCTGGCAACAAAGCTGTACACTGTTATACAAGCTGTACACTCACTACTTTACATTGTAGCAAAGTGTCATTTCTTCAGTGTTGTCACATGAAAAGATATAATAAAATATTTACAAAAATGTGAGGGGTGTACTCACTTCTGTGAGATACTGTACATATTTACCTAAATATTTGTAATATAAATATAAACGGCACACACTTGTATTATATAAACACAAACATTAATTGAATGACATGATTAATTGATTTGACAGCATGCATTTCTGATGGAAGTCTAACCCTAAGAATACTTCAGAAAAGCACCACTTCCAAATGTAACACACCTGAGTCTACCATCTGTACAATGAATGCAGTGCATTGTGGGTAAGAACCCTTGTTGTTTTTAGGGCACTCTGAGCAATGTAACGGCTTCAGAAGAGAAGTCTGTGCCATCTTTACAACTATCCACCAAGCGGCTGAGGGAATCATGACCCATATATGTCACACAGCTGCAGCGTTCAAAGTGTGAACTCTTTGAAGGCTTATGCTAAGAGATCAACTAGGTAGAAGTGCTGAAAAACGAGTTTGAAGCTTTAACAGTCAGAACCTCAGAACGCTATTCGCTTTTATTCTTTGCTCATTTTTTATCATTTTAATACACGTAGCCATGGAGTGCCTCTCTCTCTTCCTGCACGTCTTGCTCTCGATGGATTGACCCATTTGTCGGGCACCTATGAATGGAGCTAATGGAGTTGTACGTCTAGTCCCGCTCACACGCCTCAGGGGCTGTCACTCTCTAGAGTGCTGCTTTACGCCGGTGGTCGGAGTGGCGAAGAGAGACGAATACAAAAGTGTATGTGTGTTTGCATGGGCTCTGTTCACTCAAGGCGGTCGGTGGATGAGGCAGATGTTATGCCATCTGAATGTCAAACTCACCAGGGTGCTGTTGTCTAACAGCGTGGTTGTTACATTGGTGCTGAGATTGTGGATTAGAACGTGACCTTCCTGGGTGCATACCGACACCTCGTTCTCTAAAGTATAGATGAACGACAAATATTTTTAGCAAGTTTTTTTTATAGAAACACAGCATTTTAAAGTCACAGCATTTGTCACATTTGATTCAGTCAGACCACTAAAACCAGCTGTTTTGTGATTCTTGCAGTGTAAATTTTATACAGTTGACATTTAAAGGGATAGTTCACAGAAAAATAAAAACAAATACAAAAAATACTGTCATTTATTCAACTTCATGTCCTTAAAAACCTGTATATGACACTTTCTTCTGTGGAACACAAAAGAAGATATTTTGTGAAATGTCTCTGTGGTTTTGTGTCCATACAGTGGAAGTCAATGGGGGTCAGTGTTGTTTGGTTGCCAACGTTCTTCAAAATGTCTTCTATGCAGATGAAACGAAAGTCATACAGGTTTGGTGAGTAAATGAAAGAATTTTCATTTTGCTTGAACTATCCCTTTAACTTTTTTGTGCAATATACAAATGGTTCACCGTTTAGCCACGTCGCACAAGGGTCGTGAACTTTGAAATCTTCATTTTCAAGGCTCTCCACAGTTAGACGAGAGAGCAACAGGAGATGAGATTCATCTGCAATACAAGATCACGCATTTAGAGAGTGACAAAAACAAATTTTGTGCACATAAAATGCTGGGTTGTTTCAACACAACCGTTGGTTTAAATGAACCTAGAAAATGTCCCAGCTTTGTTATTATGTGTGTACACATAAATAACTTCCGATCAAAATGCACAATTTGTGGCTCAGAGTCAGACAAGGACAAAGTAACAGAATTATAGTACTGATACAACAAATATAGCAGGCTGTCGGGCCAGCTTTGTTACTTTGTCCTCCTTGTCTCCTTGCATTTGAATTGAGCTCTCTGGCTCTCACACAAGCCCTCTCTAATCTTCAGCTTTTACCCCTTCTATCATCCTTTAGTTCTTAACGCTTGATCTGCCTCCTCTTCACTTTCCCCTCTCAGTTTTGTCCGTCCCTGGTTCAGGTTCAGCACCTAATTCATTTCCTTGTAGTTCTTTGGTCCACTTACCAGGGGTGAGAAGAAAAATGGAGAGGGAGACTAGGGACATGACCCCCAGGATGACCACCATGGCGATCCCGATGCCCTTCCAGTTTCGGGGAGGTCCGCCCGTGCTGCCCAAATCCTGCTACAAAAATGAGAAAAGTAAGCCGCATTAACGCACACATACAGTAAATCTTTTTCTCTTATGCACACACGGTTTCCCGCTGCTGAGGGTGAATGTATTAGTGCCGGCTCATTTACGCCGCCTCAGAGGGAGGATTTTGTGCGAGGCGTCTGTATCGCTATAGCGACCCTCTGGGGGGGCAACGAAAGAACTTCACACTGACAGAAATCTGTGTAATTTAAGATGATCCTTCATGAAGCCAGCGAGAACAGAATTTTTCCAATGAATAATGAGAAGCTAATTGCGTCCTATTTTTCTGCCGTTGCTTAATTTCCCCCAGACGGTTTTGCATTTCACCTGTAATGGTTTAAGCAGGGCTCATGTACTCTAATGTGGTAAGAGATTTTTCACGACGTGGTGGGCGAGGTTTGTGTTTCAGGGCTTGGAAGCTCTTAAGAAGTTGTTTTGAAGCAGTAAGTAATATATACGTAGTATTAAATATTTTAGCTCCCAGAATGCATCTCTGACAGGCTGAGGGAAAAAACCGGTAACACTGCGTCACAAAGACAGGTAGGGACGGTTACAAGACCATCCGTCTTAATCGAGGACAATAAACAGCCAATCCAAGGCTAGCAGCAAATCACTGCAGCTTTGAGCAAGTGTTTACTCATCTGCTGTCCATGAAACCTCTTTATTACAGCTTTGAGGACTTTTGTATGTTTGGGCTGTAGATCTTCTCACATTCCCTCAGGGTTACACGAGAAACAAGATCTGTGTTGGTAAACTCAACATTTGACCAAATGATATTCAAACTAAAATCAACACAATAGCCTCTGGAGACCGAATCTGAATTAATAATAAACATACAAATTTACAAAACTTGTCAAACATTGTTGTAGCTGCTATTAATAGGAACGCAATTTAAATAGTTATATCTTGAGCCGAGCTGACACTAAGAGACTGTGAGACTACTTGAATTGCTATGGCTCTTACACAACACAACAAGGTTTCTTGTCATCCTTCATCTTTTTGTTGTAGCAGCACGCACACTACACAACACAAGGCAGACAAAGTGCACTAACAACAAGACCTTGGTCGAGGAGCAGATTCGACCAACAGCGAAAACACCTCCCACATCGCACGATGGTGTTGGTGCGTTTACGCCATTCACTGGAATGGAGCGTGAAACCTTTTCCATATTCAGTTATACAGAGCTGTTGCTTTAGGATAGTTTAAAATAGCTTTATGTCTGTTATTCCAGCCATTTAACATGCTCTGTAATGTTATTTCCGTCACGCAATAATTTGACGTAAACCTTCTGCGCTGTGATTGGCTGGATTAGTTCCACAGTGTCACACACAACGAGATCACTTGGCGATATCAAGCAGGTTTGAAAATATCGTAGCGTCTGGGATAGCTTGAGACAGGTCCGGATCATGTTGCTGACCTGCTTATAGTTAACGAGCTTCGGCGACCTAAACGAGCACCTATTTGGTCAGGATCCTGGGGTTTTGTCGCAGACCTTGGAAATCAGTTTGCGACAGCAAAATCCAGCCAAAAACCACGTAGTGTGAGCTTGCCATTATTAAACTCCAGTTTTTGAGCTGTAAAAAGTCGGATTTATATCATTCGTCTTGACATTACAGATTTTACTCTGATCAGATTTAGGGCTGTCACGATTATTAAATAATCGTCTCATCGCGATTGTTTGACCTCATCGCGATGGTTTCAGATCATCGCAATTATCGCACATCTCTATAGAAGACACTAGGGGGAGCTGTAGTGCATCTGTATATTGCATATTATAGTGTATATATTGTTACTAAAGCATGGTAATACTTGTAAAATGTACCACCACAACACAATCACTTAAAAAAAAAACTAAAACATATACAAATTACCTGCAGTACAATTTAATATTATTTAAGCAAATCTCAGTGTGAAAACCAGTCTACCAAAATTTCATTAACACACAAGTAAAATTTTATTGTAGTATTGCAAGTGAGAAAAAAAACAGACTAGAAGCTTTTCTATGACTGATAGTATTTTAATGGTGGCTTCAATTCACTCCTGATCAATTTACTTAATTTACAAGTATTTGGCGGTTGTATTATTGACAGGTAAAAGCCTAAACCTTAAATATATGATGACCCAATTTTTTCCGATGTATTTCCAAGAAAAAAACATAGTCTTGTATTCAGAACAATATGGTCGTTTCAATCGCTGAATCAAAAATGTATGAGAATTAAATGTCAAAGCTCAAAAACAGACAATTAATCATCATAATCGTCAAAGCCCTAAAACAGACAATTAATCATCATAATCGCAATGATTTATTAGACAATTAATCGTCAGTCAAATTTCATAATCGTGACAGCCCTAGTCAGATTGAGATTTGAGGACATGGCTACAACATTTCTGGGACTTTAGCCAAGATGCAAAAAAAACCCTGAACTCCCCAAAACAACCCAAACACTAAAGCGATACAAAAATAAGAAAAAAACAGTGTCAGAAAAAAGTACAAAACTGTAGCTTTTTCGTTGCTGCGGTGGTACCCTTAAATGTTCCTTTCTGTAACATTGCAGGTATACAAAACATGACATACCTTTAAAGGTACAGCAAAATGTTTTGTACCCCTAACATGTAACTGGTCCTTTAAAAGGCACACAATAGCTCCTTCGGGTACAATAATATACCCAACAAGGTACAACATGTTGTTTTATATACCTGTAAAGGTACAAAGAGGAACCTTTAAGGGTTTTTTGACAATGTACATGCAGAGGACTGTTCCTGTAGACACAAACACCACCACACATGACATGGGCCATACTGGAAAATCCTGCATAGTCCCCTTTTTAGTATCATAAATATTTTCACAATTTCACAAACGAAAACGAGCTGTTCCTGTGTCCTAAATTCAAAGCAGAAGCTCTAATTACAGTCTATTGGATGCTGTACATTGTTGGGGAACAAAAAGATAACTTCAAACGCTTCGGATGTTGCCAGCGTGCATTGTTGCCAAAGGCTCATTATTAATACATGACATCGGTTGCTTCACACAATTAAAACATCTGATAAATCTATTTCCAATAACACACCACATGCAACAGAAAAACCACAGCCTAGTATCGACTCTTCCAGAATCAGCTCGATCTAAAAAGTCTGTGAACCTCCTCCTCATAAGGAGATACAATACCACAGTGATCTCAGATCAGCTGAAAAGAAATGTGGCGGCTACATTTTTGTTATCATCTCATAATACCCACTACAGTGGATACAGTGGCAGCCACAACACACAATTATTGTAATTTGTTCAAGCTGTGGAGTACAATAGTGACATTGTTTGGATTTCAAAGGCGTAGCTCTCATTAAAAGCTGTGAGCGCAGCGATCTCTCTGATCAAGGCTCATCAGCTTGGCTTCCGTGTGTCCCACAGGCTCTGAAATAATACTACACTCGCAATAAAGATACGCTTTTGGAAATAGGTTAAAAACCAGCATGAGGGATGAGGGAAAAATCATCAAACTTATATGTTTTACACATATTGGAAGAAAAGAATTCCCATCTGAGAGATGCTGTTTACATATACTGTATATATATATATATATATACTGTATATAGGAAGTTGGCAATTATTTAAATTGCAAAAACAAACATTTGCAAACCATGTAGTTTTGTTGTTTTCTGGCAATATCCAGAATATCCAATGTTTCAATTAAAATAAATAAATTCAATTAAACAATTATAAAGTTTGTTTAACAAAAAAGAAGATAGTTTGAGGAATGTCTTAGTGGTTTTGAGTCCAATGGAAGTCAATAGGGGCCCATGTTGTTTGGTAACCAACGTTCTTCAAAATATCTTCTTTTGTGTTCTACAGAAGAGAGAAAGTCAAACAGGTTTTAAATGACATAAGGGCAAATAAATGATCAAACATCAGAAAAACTGAATGCTATTTCAAAATAATAAAATGACTAATAGTTTGTCCAATGTATGATTAAAAAAAACAATTTCGCTGGACACCCACTCCAGACCAGGAGCTTTAAAAGTGTCAAGCGCTCTGAAAAAGAGGTGACAAATAGAGCCATAGCGAAAAACTGACAGAGGCCGGCCTTCAAAACCTGAGCACAGGTGTTGAAGTGACACATTTTTGGCCTAGCAGAATCCCAAGCAGACAGATTTCTCATTGTATTCCGCTCAAGCGCTCGCTTCACAGAGCAGCTCCTCTACAAAGCTGTCAGTCACGTATATCGCACCACTCCTGCAATGCAGAAAGCGAGGCTTTGTGTGGGCGACAGTCTCATCAAAGATGCTACCGTGCTATAGGAGGGAGAAAAACATCACTGGTGCTTTAGCTGCCCATAATGTATATCACATTAGGAAAATCCTAAGAGCTACCAGATGAGATCAATACTAAGGGAAGCGCGGGCAATTCCAATGGGTAATAATGCATATGGGAAGTGGAGAGCTAATATGTTTCTGCTGAGATGACCTCTCCTTGTAGGACCCGAGAGGAACAGGGATCTGTGATCTTTGGGATTTTAGGAGCTTAGTAGCTGTGCTTGCTAAAGCAAACATTACATAGAGGAATATTTTATTGCTTCATAGCTCGTGAGATTTGATGGAGTTCTCAGTTGTTTTTCATTTAAGTAGGCTATCAACTTAGTCTCAGATGTTTCTCTGTGGAAAAATAAAAATAGTAACAAATGAGACAATTGGTAAGGCAAATGAAGCTGTAAAATGAATGTAGATTATATAGATTGTATAGGTTGATAAGAAATGTTTGAGTTCATATTGAGATCTTCAATAATATTGACTTTTGTTTGCAGACTTGGCAACTCTGAGCTCTCAACAAGGTCAACTTTAATGGACACATTAGTGAGATTTCATTTTTTTCACTCTCTGAGACACACAAGACTTAAGCAAACATTTAAATTTCTCTCTTTTTTATCTCCTTGATACCTAATAGAAAGAACTGAAATACTAAAGAGATCTTGTCTGTGATTTATTGTGGGTTCTACTGTTTAAACAAGCATCTTTAGTGCTGCTTGCAAATTCTGGAAACTTCGTCTGACTGGAAAACAGTAAAGGAATAAGCAACAACCAAATCTTTCACTTTGCTCTCCAGCTTCCAGTCGCTTTGAGTATCTTCCATGATGCGTAAGTAATTCATATATAAATCTGATGAGAGCTTCTTCAATTCGTAGCGCTTGGCGATGATGAAAAACTAGAATGAATCACTTTGAGCGAATCACGGAGCTAATGAGAAATACCTGAGCTGCATAATTCTGGAACATCTGCTGGAGGTCTGTTAAGCAAACCTGAGGGAGGATTTTTCAAAGCCCTGGTGGCATAACCTGCATGATCCTCTAAACATCAGCGATCACTGGCTACACATCAAATGAATATTGACAAATTCATCATAGCCCCACCATGTCTAATTGTGATGATTGATGTGAACTGGCTACATGATGCCATACCTGATTTGCCTTGAACGTGTTATTCTTTCAATAAGCCCTAAAACAGAAGCATTACGTTTTTTAATTGTTTTACAGACAGCGTTTTATGACCATAGTGAATGACATCAACAATTTACTGAAGGTTTAAATGCTAATGGTTTGTTTTGGCTCAACCAGGCAGTTTCAATTAGAAAACATCTCCGGGGGTAAAGGATAAAAACAGCATCCATCCACATTACTGACAGCATTTCTTATTCTTTTTTAGAAGACTTTCAAGCAACCAACATTGAGACAGAAACAATTTCATCAACTTAAGAACCGCACTAATTGCTGTCAGGAAATAATTGCTTTCTGTTGTTTTGTCATCACACAATGAATAATATCTCTCTCTCTCTCTCTCTCTCTCTCTCTCTCTCTCTCTCTCTCTCTCTCTCTCTCTCTCTCTCTCTCTCTCTATATATATATACAATATATTGTTCAAATTAAATCTTAGTAAATCAGTCCTAGCAATTTCCTGAAATGAATGTGTTGATGGTTGTGCGAACAGAGTCGAAAGATGAGCATGGGACAGTAGACTGCTTTCAGCCAATCACAGGACTCAAACTCATTAAAAATGAAACCACCAAAAACTAATCATTTTTAAAAGAATCAACCTCTAAATGGCTTTCTTACAGTTGTCTGCATATAAAACTTGTATAGAAAATATTAAAACGTTGAAAAAGCACATGCTTTTTAAAAACACTACAGTATAACATATGGTGCATCCTACTTTCAATTAAATTTTTTCAATTAAATTTTATTTATATAGCGCTTTTCACAATGTGCATTGTTCCAAAGCAGCTTTACAGGAGCAAATAAGAAAAACACAGAAAGGTAAAACACAGCACAGTGCATGGTGTTTATAGACCAAGCAAGATCATTATAATAAATAATATCTAATAAATAAATGAATAAATAAATAAATAAATGCAGTCTCCCGGTGAGCAAGCCAACACTGCACTGCTCTGCTGTGGCGAGGAACCCAAACTCCAATGCTGAATAATGGAGAAAAAAAAACCTCGGGAGAAACCAGGCTCAGTCGGGAGGGCCAGATCTCCTCTGACGTGTCATAGCTGCACTCAGTGACCCCGACCAAAGCCACCGAGCAACGTCCACGAAGAACAGGGAGAGCCCACGAGCCGCGACCCAGGAAGCCTCACCCGCCGAAACCGTGCAGGTCTAACCCGGTCCCATTCCGTGATCAACAACAGACAACAGAGGAACAACCATGGAAAAATAGTAATGGCATAATTAACTTTATTCCTCTGTTGTCCGACATCGACCACAAAACAAGACCAACCAGACCAGACCCACACAGTCCCAACAAATATTGTTTGTTATATACAAACTGTGTGGGAATAAATATCCCACACAGTACTTCACCTACTTACTGTATATTATGCAGTACAAGTATGTACTATTTTTGTGATATTATTTTGTTTAGGAAAGTACATAAGTATAAGTTATTTTAGAGGCCATTTTTGTCTTTACTGAGACAGGACAGTGGAGAGCAGACAGGAAAGCGTTGGGCTTTCCTGGGGAGCGGGACCGGTAAAGAACCGTCGAGAAGGGAATCAAAGTTGGGTCGCCGTGAGCGCACTGGCGCCATATGTCTGCGTTTTAAGGATGCTTATTTCAGTATACCATGATTTAGGACACACTAATCGTAATATAAATACTATTTAGGACAAACATTAAGCGGTTTGGAATGCAGTGACCATTTATTCTAACCACTAAAACAGACCAACTGCAACAAGCTCTGAGCATTGGCCGCCCTTGATTTCAACACACTGGTGCCAAACATATGGTGAACTACATATGTTCTACTTCCGTGATACCATCCCAACCCAAAGCACTACTGTAGGACGTCAAGACACTTGCCGTAACCACCTACAAAATTTCATCAGCAAATGCTGTGCTACACAATCTATTCTGCATATTACATTATCTGAAAAACGAATTTCCATCCCTGCTATCGATATTGAGTTGAGTTATATAGCTCTCTGTTAGATGGCCCCTGCAGAGGCTGCCTCTGGCTGGATTGAAAGAATGTCACAGGATGAAGAGGAGGCACCTGCAGACCTTTCGTTACACAACGGTAGCACGACTCTACATTCGGAGTCATGACCGTTCTGGCATTGCCGCCTCTGTGTGCTCCCTTAGCAGTCAGAAAGTCTTACCGCCTTCCCTTTTCAAACAGCCCACATGTCCTCTGCTTCACAAAGGACCCCGTGGATGGAGCACGACAGCCCCCACGAACCTGTTTCCCTCATTCTAGACCTAGACAGGAAAATGTGTCAAACATGCGTACATTTACATTTAGTCATTTAGCAGACACTTTTATCCAAAGCGACTTACAGATGAGGGAAACAATGGAAGCAATTGGAACAACATAAGGACAACAAAAAGCATAAGTGCAATAAAAGAAAACTGGTCTCATACGTATAGCCTACCACAGTATACAGAGCTAAGTTTTTTTTTTTTTTTGAAAGAGTAGAAAAGATATAGAAGTCAGAACTGATCAGTCAGTGTAAACAACAGTTATTGATTTATGAACAAATTTGACTTGCTGTAACGCTCTTTTTTACTTATAATTTATGTGAGAAATCAAATTAAAAAAATGAAAATGGAATGCAAAAAATCATAGCTCTACAATACAATATTTTTTAATTGTGATATACAGTATTGTGTATCGCTGAAACCTTGCATCTCCATATTTTGTGATTTTATTTTTTGCCATAAATCATTATTATATGTCACACTTTACATTTGTCACTGGGTTTTGCAAATATCTAACCAAATGTATTGAAAAGTGCTTGTCAGCTTGACAACACCATATGTACGTAATCATTTCAAAAGTACAGTGTTTCTTTCCATTTCCTAAAAAAATCTGAAATTTTGGACATAGGCCTACAAGATTTCAGAAGGACAGTGACGATATAGAAAATATATTAACATTAAGGGACAGATTTACAAACAGCTTGCGGCAGGGCAAACGCCTCTTTTGGCTTAAAAAAACTACCGTCATTATTTACTAAAGACACGCAGTGAAAATTTGCGCTGAAAAGGCGTGGACACGGTTTATGCTCGTCGTTGCACTGGTATTTGCGGCATTATTTAACGCCCCAAAAATGCATGTCTTAAACCCTGCGCAAATTTGCGCTGCTCTTGGTAGATTGCGTTGGTCATTATGGAAATTAGATATTGCGTCTGTGTTTTTTAATGTGCGGCTTGTTAGTAAATCACCTGCTGAAATTTCCACTCCCATCTGCGCTGAAATTGCATTCTAGCGCTAATTTGCCCTGTTTAGTAAATCTGGCCCAAAATGTGTCAATTCCATGCCACTAACGTAAATTCTTTCCAAAAAACTCCGTCAGTACAGTCATATACCGCCTTTTTCTCACACCATTGGTTGAGTTGATATTGCTGTGTGCTGTTGTTTTGATAGCTTCACATAGCCACAGTGTTTACACAGTTCAGCATAATAAACCTACTGTACAAATTTCTTAAGTATAACTGTCTCTCCATATTAAGCTGAGATATGATGACGTCTTTTATGATTGGGAAAATTACACACTTCACCTTGCAAGTAAATGTCATCCATTAGCATTACTCAGTACTTGCTTATGTAATTGCAAGCAACTTCATTGCTGTAATGCAACTGTGTGATGTGAATGAAGTCTCGTTAGACAATTAAATGATTTCGAGAAGCCATCGCAAACTATAAGTGAGCTCTATGCAAGATGACAAGCCCTTTTGTTTTGTCTTCACCGTGGTAACAAGAGCAAGAAAATTCCCACAATGCATTTAGAAAAATGTCACCACTTACAAATTGTCTGACTAATCACTCCAACTCAAGCACAAACCACCGAATATAAATATTAATGGCCTTGAGATGTTAGAAGCATTTGCGGCTGAAGATATAAAGCAGCTTGCAAACATTGCATTCTTTGTGTTCTTTCAATACTGCACTCGCTGTATCTTATCTTGCTTTTCTCAGTCGCTTCTTCTCTCCATCCCTTTTCTTCTTCTCTACCGGCTCTTTCAGTATCACTCAGAGTGAAACAGATGCTGAGATGCTTCATTTAGTCTTATCATTAAAGGCAGCACATGTGGTCTACAAAAGTGCAGATTGTAAACAATAGTGATTAGCCTCTAAAGTCAATTCAGTGATTGTACTCCTGCAAAACACGGCACCACAAACATACAGTATTCTGGGGGGTTGCTAGGGTGTTCTGGAGGGGGTTTAATGCATCACTGTGTGGTTGCTAGGGTGACCTTGGTAATTAATTCTTGCTAGGGGGGTTCCTACTGGGCCACAACATAACTGTCACGATCACCAATTCCACATTATGGTTTCAACATGACTGCACTTCTTCAGACTAACAGATTTCATCTGATATGTGGAAATTACAAGTTCATCAACAAGTTTTCATACGAAAAATATCACATTTGTACTCATTAAGCTGCAATTTATAACTTAGGGTTTGTTCGAATTGCTAATAGATGACTACTAGAAAACAGCACTAATAAAAAGGGAGTATTCAAGGTTCACTTGATTGGCCTTCCTCACCTTTAGGACCTTGAAAGGCTGTAGGTAATCTGTTGAAATACACGAATGTGCATTGAAAGCCTAATAAAAAAGCTTTGATGAATACATAGTGCAACCATCAGCTTAACATACGAGCTCTGGGTATAAATCATTAACAGCTATCAGGCAAGACGTCCTAAGAAATATGACTCACATTTCATTGGCATTTGGCGAGATTTATGACCAAGAGAAGACACTAAGCTCTTGGAGTTTCGCTAGAATACTCGCAAGATATTAGACATAGCATGCTTTATTAAGAATCGTTCAGGCAAACAGTAAGCCCACTCAATCATGATCGGATCAGGGGTAATTGTCAGAATCTAAAGCGGATAGCACAAAGTCATCTTAAAACACGGCATTCCCATGTCTGTAATGAGATGCGCTACTTTTTACTTGGGTTTAGGCTATTAAAACATTAACATCACAAAGTGAATCTGCATTTCAAATGAATAACATTTAACTGCAGGGATGTGCGGTCACATCCCTTCATAGATATACACAGTCACGCAGTTTTCTGAAATTTGGTAAAGCCTACTAGATAGGGTATTGAACGGGGTGCATAGATTAAGGGTACTTAGCTAAGACTGTGAAGTATGTAACTGTAAAATAGGACCGCATTAACTAACTGTGTGTTTCATCCAGAACCTCCTGAATGGGGAAACAATGAATGCATAATGGGAAATAGCTCCTTGTGAAGAGAGCAAAAGCAAAGGTAAGACTGGGAAGCTTGTTTTTAAAGTCCACTCGAAGACACAAAGTAGCGTTACATAATTGATGAGCTTCCTGCAGAGGCTCAATCTCCTTAGCATTTCTTGTAGGTGACAAAGCGATAGGTTTCTTGGGGACCTTCCGCCTGTCGATAATCTAGAGAACAAGCAAAACATACTTTCGCAAAATACTTTCTCATATGTAGATTTAAAAGTGATTTATGGGATTTTTTTAATGAAGAACACTTGGATCAATAGATTTTGCTCAAGAGAACTGTGAACTTTTTGACATCAATTTTGTCTTTTTATGAGACTGTATGCACGTATGTGTTCTGTATGCACCTTTGGTTTGGATCAATATGTTGGTAATAACTTTATCCCTGTAAACTGTAAATTTCTTCCTTTCTTCAAATTCATCAAGGATTATTCCAATCCACTGGATGCGATGGCCCTGTAGACTTCTGCTGAGGTTGCCAATGTCTGTGATCTGACATTTAGAGATTTGATTCGCACATGCCTACCAGTCGATAAAATACCACTGCGAATGCATTGCATTCCAGCCTCGTCCCTTCCTATTTTTCAACCCTCAGATGGGAAACTGTCAGTTTTGCGGAAAACACTAAAGAAAGCAACACAAAACATAAAAATTCTCAACCCTGAGAAAGCCTTTAATAAATAAAATGCTTGTCAGAATTGCTTAAAAAATCCTGTCAGCACATTGTTTTAGAGTTCAACGATATCGGTGCCCTCTGAGAGCAAAGTGAATTTTATCAGCGAAGTAGTGGCTTGAAAAACAAATGACAGTAATGGCGCACAATATTACTTTTCATGCGTTAGAGGGGAATATAATACAAAAGAAACTAATTAGGCTACCCTAGGTATTTCCTATCTGCCTGAAACAGAGCTGTGGGCACAGTCACTTCACTCTATAGACCCTGCCTAACACCCACTGTTACAATAAAAACATTGATTAGACTACTAATTGAAATTCCTGTGTGTTTTTCCTTTTCAGCTTCTTCACTAGGAGGTTGCCATCATGTGTCCCCTACACCAGTGGTTCTCAAACTTTTTCATTGTAAGGCCCCCTTTGTGTAGAGTGCATCGCTTTGCGGCCCCCCAAATAAAGATTTATAATCTTAAATTTAACATTTTTATTTAAACAAAAACATATTCGGTTATACAATGCTGAAACATCAATTCTTTTGTCTGGTGGTCTTATTTTTCTGATGTTTGATTGCATAAAAACTATGATCAATTTCTATATTTCATAAAATGCCACAAAATCTGTGGCCCCCCTGGATCCATCTCGGGGGCTCCCCCAGGGGCCACGGCCCCCAGTTTGAGAACTACTGCCCTACACAACTGTGCATCAACTGATCGTGCTCTTTTTACACAAATGCACGAACAATAACATTTTGTCACGGTGACACTTGTGAGCAGTCAGCAGTTCTCGGGCTGACAGAGTCGTTCATCGGCATCAGTAAGCGCGTGTAGTTTGTTCTTATGCACGAGGCACAATATATGCAAATGAGGCAGGCTATGAAGCAAGCGCGGCGATTTGATTATGGTTCATTTAAAGATGCATCAAATATGAGTCAGCTGCCACTGTATAAAGAAACGGTGCTTATTTACACACCACACACTTCTTTATTGTCAAAATGCGTTATTGTGATGCTTAACATTTTCGAAATGGCATGCATGAAGCAAGAGTTGATCACCTCAATGCATGCACTGACCAGTCCCAGTGTGCCACTGGTAGTGAGATACAGGCAAGGGGATGGTGTCAAATGTTTCGAGTCATAATCAGAAAGACAGATAAGTTAACATTACAGTATCTGAAACAGCGGGAAAATAACTGAATTCTAATTATGAGCTCTTTCATTGCCAAGGATGAGTAATGAGCTCGTGTTGGTAGTGCAGATTTTTGCAGAAGGAGGACAAGACGTTTCCGGGGGTTTCTTTTATTGCGGTTCTTCACCCCACATTGTTGAGGAAAAAAGGTTCAACAGCTCGTCATATTCATGGCGAATTTACGTCAGTTGAAATCAGCGCTCGCAGCTCGCGATATGCAAACACCAGACGCAAATTTTGAAGAAAAAAAATCGATAAGAAGTTAGTAACGACAGTACTCTCAGTCGGAAACCCCTTCGTGTGTTAGGCACTGCTTAATGCACTGCAGTGCATGTAGAGTAAACTGGTGTAACGAAACGGATGGACAAGTCTTCGGAAAGTATGAACGAAAACCATTCAGAATCAAATTGAACAACACCTGTTCTGAACACGTGCAAGCATTAAGACACTTTTACAGCTAAATTGATAGAACATCATAGTATACAGTTAGAAAACATGAAAAGAAAGGGAATAGTGGTCGCGTGCACGCGCTCTTTGCTGCGGCTCTAGTTCACACAGATGTGTCAAGAGCATAATCTAAACCTGCTTTTCGTTTCATCGCCAGTCTGACTACATTCCTTTCTCATGCAAAATGAAAGAAGAAAGAAAACGTGCTGTTTCTTTCGTTTACCAGCTCAGTTGTCATGTTCTGTTGTGTGGTGGCAATCATGTTTGCGACAGTCCAGAAATGACGTCCCAATGTCAACACGTATAGCTCCGGATGCTGTTTGCTGCTCCTATAGCACTTGAAAGCGCTGTTTTAGTTGGTGCTGCAAGTTGCTCTACACAACCCACTGGCAGATCGCTTTAATAGGATGCTGTGAAGTTGGCCAGCCCTCCCTATCTTTCTCTCCCTCTCTGTCTCTACCACAGTTACAAGGATGCTTATTGACCAAGAAAATTCATCAAGACAACACTCTACTGCTTCTGGCTTGAACCCCTTTCGTAATCAAAATGTATTTGAATAGTTAACAGTGAAATAAAGAGAGAGAGATGCATGCAGATTTTGTTATGATTCTACAGAAAGGAAATATTCATTTACTTAATTAAGGGATAGTTTATCCAAACATGAAGATTCTGTCATTTATTCACCCTCATGCCATAACATACTGTATATTTTGATATATATACTGTACATACTGTAGATGTTTTGGTTACCATCTTTCTCCAAAATATCTTTTGTGTTCTGCAGAAAGTCATGCAGGTTTGAAATGAAATGAGGGTGTGTAAATTATAACATCATTTTCATTTTTGGGTAAATTATCCCTTTTAATTATTGATGTTAAAAGCAGACTAAGGCCTTGCCATACGTTTTTTAACGGCACACTAACTAAGTAATTAATTTTCATTCCATTTATGAATTGACATTTAGTATACTGTTTTAATACAAAATGACATACAAATTAGCAAAACTTAAGACAAAATGTTGAATCCTCTTTCATTTGTAAGTCGCTTTTAATACAAGCGTCTGCTAAAAGAATACATGAAATGAAAACTACAACAGATCACACCTGTCCCTGACATAAACCATGGAGATGTGCCACAATATACGTTAAACATTCGGTTAGAACAGTACAAAATGATAAGCTGCTGCTGAGATATAAAGCGAATAGAAATAGAATTTTAAGTAAAGGCATCAATGGAGTCAATGGAGTGGGAAGGTAATTCCGCCATCGAGGTACACTGAATGTGAAGGTTCAGGAGAGTGCTTTTATGTCTATTCGTGTTGGTGCCAAGAGGCTCCCTCACTCACTAAAAGCGGTGGGAGCGTAGGTTTGAAGTGGAGGTAGAAGGGTGCAGATCTGTGCACAAGCAGCAGTGCCTTGAACTTGATGCAGGCAGCAACTGGCAGCCAGTGGAGTGCTTCAAAGCTCCACCACATGATGGATCATTTGCAGAGGCATGACTGCACACACATAAAGGATTGCTAAAACAGAACACTGCTGTGGTCCGTTAGCTCAGCTGGTGCTAGCAAAACCAATCCCATGGGTCTAGTAGTCTATAACTAAATGCAATATACACTGCTTGAGATAAAAGGCATACTATGGCAAATGCATAACTGCAAATGCCACTACGTATTTTGAAACATTAAAATGACTAATCCTTCATAACAATAAAGCATTGCATATTTAGCTGGGTTTAGATTGCTTTGACTCCCACTGGGCACACTTCTTAAGCAGTACTAACAACATACACGTGATCTTAGATAAAATAGCTATAAAACAGCTAAACAGAATAAAACCGTGCCGTTGGAAAGCTAAAACGCTTGTGGCATGACGTTCAAAACAGCATGATACGTGACTCAATGCGCAAGACTTAAAAGTGCGAACTGTCTAACAGCTGCTGCACAGCATGCCAAATAAATCACACCGTGTCTTACGTTACACCGGACGCTACATGACAACGTGCTTGTTCTGGGTTTGTCGCGCCGCGTCCAGTGTGGACACAATTTTAAACTATAATGGGTTCTAATGCGTTTCTTATGTCTTTTGTCGTGTTGCGTCCTGTGTAGACACAGTGTCACTGCCACCAAATATAAGGAAAAAACGTATATAAACAAGTCTAGATAGGAGCTCAGAAACTGATGTAAAACATGTTAACAATATTAGATTTAAAGCAAAACACGATGCTGGCCGTGCAGGATACTCAAGGCCACTTCAAATGTACTCACAAATTTGCCCCATTTACTTGGGAAGACGATTGTACAGTAATTCAAGTACCACAGCGTGGACCAGCTAAACCCCGCCTTTACGTTCTGCGTCGAGATCAACGCCATCACGTCTGGGTGTTGATGATTGGCTGGCGGGTAAATTTGAAACGCAACTCTTCTAGACGCTAACGTTGGCAACACATCCGGGTAAACCTGATCGGACAAACCGGTGCGGTTCTATTGTTCCCAGTGAAAATCTTTTATCGAGCTATTATCAGGCTGTTCCACACAAAGCTGGACATCTACATATATACGTAAGTGTTATAACACGGCGACCTGTTTTTATTAAACGCTGTGTATTAGCGTTTGAATGGCGAGTTGTGTAGTTTGTAACTATGCGGAATAAACACAGTGAAGCTAACTATCGCAATGCTTTGTTTACTTTGTCGTTGTTCTGTCGAGTCTGTTGCGATAAATTGAGGCATAATTGTTATTTGCCGTAATCTCTTTCTCAAACAAAAACATTTTGGGTACAGCTTTTGACTGATCTTTTATATAATTAGTGTTTGCACTATAAACTATTTTAAATGTGGTTTAGATATATTTATGTATATTACTTATAATAATATTTTATTATAGTCTTGTATATTAGCTGTATCTTCTGTAATCATTTTCATAGGTAATGTCGTTTTGGCCACACCCCCAGACATTTGGAATGACAGTACAGCGTCTAATGTATTCACAAAAACCTTGTGTCCACTACATTGGCATGACATGAACTGCAGGGTTTCAGCAGTAAAACAAATCTATAGTGTAACGTGTAAATCTACTGAACGTATTCAGTTAGTTTGGTACACACAAGTATTGTAGTATTATTTCATGTTTTCTACCCAGGACATGGAGATTGCTGTGATGAGTCTTCATGGCGTTTTTGAACATCTTCGGGCACAAGCTGAAGTGCTCAGTGAGAGCATTGAGCCCCGTAAGTACTTGATGTTAGTATGCACACTTTCATTGAGTAAATAGCTGCTGCATTGTCTAAAAAAACATACTCACTGCCATGTTGTTGTTTTTATTGTTAGAATTCATTCAGATGGCCCTGAACTTTGAAGACTCCCGTCGAAGATGGTTGCGACTCGAGCAGGAACTGATCAGTTGTAAAGAGGTGGTCACCAAGGCTGAGACGGAGAAAGGTGCGCTGGAGGTCAAGCTCAAACACGCTCGCAACCAAGTGGATGTGGAGATCCGTCGGAGACAGAAAGCTGAGGCTGACTGTGCCAAACTGGTTTGTAGGACTGTTAGCTGTTTTATAGATTATCATGTTTCTCATAATATGTAACCTTTGATTAAACAATCTATTCTTGTTTTTCTGCTCTGCAGGATCGTCAGATCCAGCTTATTCGAGAGCTGTTGGTGTCAGAAGGTTCTAGTAACAGCATCCAGTTAAATGAGGAACAGCGCTCAGCTCTGGCATTTTTGAATGCCCGTTCCCAGAATCCCCCAAACCTCAACACTAGCAGACGGTAAGAGAAGGTCCCCATACTTGTTTGATACTTTCTGTCTTTGATAGATTTCCAAGAATTAGTCTTTTGAATAACGTATACTGAATGTGCATAATGGGTTAGACTAAAAATGTGTTTCCTATTCCTACAAACTGCAATTGTCTTGATGTAATTTATTTTCCATCATCACTTCTAGATTGACCACCATTGATGAATCCGCCTCCATTCTGTCAGACATCAGTTATGATAAAACCGATGATTCTTTGGTATGTCCTTTTTTTTCTTCAGAAAGACATAAGTTTAATGTATATTCCTTTCTAAAACTCGGGGGATGTGTGCTGAAACTGTCGAACTTGAAAGATATTTGACAAATTTTCTTAGTTATAATGGCTCATTGTTTATTAAAATTCTTTTTTATTAAAGGACTGGGACTCATCTGCAATTAGAACCATTCGTCTCAAAAAGCGACAAAAGAGAGTAAGTTTACCAGCGTAAGTGCATTCGAGCAAATTAATTCTGAATTTTAATCAATATGTGCGATTCATTTATTCTGTCTCGATGCAGCGTTCCTCCCGGAATCTCACAGATGGGCCCCCTGCCATTGCCAAGAGGTCCCGTTCCACCGGCCGGCCCTCTGAGAAAGTAAGAGCTGGTTATATAAACTCTGATTGTTTAATATTGCCCGAAGAGTCTCTTTGTCTCCTTGCGGGGCTTTTCTGTGGTTATTATAAAAACATCTATGGTAACTAGTAGAGGTGTATATAAATGTATATTTAAAAAATAATTAAATGCCTAGCAAGTTTAAGAAGCGTAACATGGCAATTAATGTCACTTTTTTAGGGTAATGAGTCTCTTGTGGCCAAGACCACTGTGACGGTGCCCTCAGATGGAGGTCCCATTGAGGCCGTCACCACTGTGGAAGCGGTTCCCTACTGGACCAGGAGCAGACGAAAGACCGGTGAGCTTCGTTTAGCATTCTAAACTTCTTGTCGTTGTGGGAGGTTTATAGCAGAAGGAGATATACGCAATTTAAGAGCACCGAGTCATTGATTATGTAATTTGGGTATTGATTGAGTAATTATGCGTGAGCTTTTGTGATTAAATAGGCACTGCTGTGATGCGAGATTGTGATATAATAAAAAGTGCTTCGTTCTGTCAAACGAGGTCAAATATTCATCTGAACCGATTTAAAAAGATGGTTTTCAAGGCTGCGGGGGTGTTTTAAATTAATCCCTTGTTGGCTTGCCAAATAGATAAAAAGCAGATTAAATGTTTCTTTTTAAAGGCTGATTTGTGTTTTGCCCGATCTGTTTTATAGTTATTTCTTTTAAACACCCCGAGCCTTTGCATTTCTAATTATCTTGTGAAAGTGTTGTGCTGTAGTTTTGGCCTGGTTTCAATGCTTTTCTCCATCTCTTTAGCTGCTATGGAGTGGGACACTGCTGACACCGATTCTGTTCAGTCTATGGATGTGTTCAAGCAGCCCAGTCAGCCCCGTGGACAGCTCAAAGCCGAACCCAGCACTCCCCAGGGCAATGGAGGCATCCGTCTACATGAGTTTGTCTCCAAAACGGTATGATGCAAGAACTGGTCCTCAGCCCTCATAATTCATTTCTTTGATTTCTCCTTGTGTTCCTTAAAGTCCCACATCTACAATGTACCTTTACGGTCTAAGCTTGAAATGAACGTTTATAATCTGCACGTGATGACAATATGACCCACGAGGTTAGCAAGACGGCAAAAGAGGATGTGTTGCAACAAAGACCATATTCGTGCTGGCAATGATTTTTTAATAGGCCACCTAAAGAGCACGTTCGATTAGTTTCGTGATCTATTCCAGTATGAGAGTGTTAAATGTTAAGCTTGACAAAGTGCATAATCATCATATCTCATAAACGATGTCTCTTTCTGTGTCTTTCCTTTAGGTGATCAAGCCAGAGTCTTGTGTGCCATGTGGCAAGAGAATCAAATTCGGGAAGATCTCTCTGAAGTGCAGGGACTGTCGTGTGGTCGCCCACCCCGAGTGTCGGGAACGCTGCCCCTTGCCCTGCATTCCAACTATGGCTGGGACACCAGTCAAAAGTGAAGAGGTGATTTTAAAAGCCATTATTAGTAGGGATGTAACGATTCACTCAGCTCGCGATGCGATTCACGATTCTGATCTCACGATGCGATTTATTCACGATTTATTTTTAAAAAATGAGTTGAAACAAATTAGAAATGAACAACTTCCCTTGCATTATTTCTTAAATGCTTTGTTTCTTTGCATAATAAAATAATGTTTTATTTCAAATAACAAAAGTAAACTGCGATTTTATAACAAATTAATAATAGAAAAAGTCTCTTTAATATAAACAAACTAATACTGTCTGTGCTTTTCTTGGATTTTTTTGCATTTAAGAAATATCAGCATCCACGTTTAGGTTTGCAGTGAAAATAGCGGCCCCTGCTGTTCAAAGAATGTATTGCGATTCAGTTCAAGCCTCAACCGAATTGAATCGTCACTCATTATAACCGATTTTCAACTGGCTCACGGTGAATCGTTACATCCCTAATTATTAGTTTTAAAGACATCTACAAGTTAAATGAGAGAGTACATTTACAATAATGCTGCAGACTGCAATGTCGTCAATTCCCAAAATCCGTTTGGTTCTTCTGTTGATAGGGCACCCTGGCAAACTTCGTGTCCAACACATCTCCCATGATTCCCTCACTAGTGGTGCACTGCGTGAATGAGATCGAGCAGAGAGGCCTGCGTGAGGTAAACCACTAAATTCAACATTTTTGTTCTTGTGGACAATAAGACTTCAACTCTGAATACGTGTGTATCCCTTCCACAGACCGGTCTGTACAGAGTGTCCGGCTCCGATCGAGTGGTCAAGGAACTTAAAGAGAAGTTCCTGCGTGGGAAGACCGTTCCTCTGCTCAGCAAGGTGGAAGACATACACGCCATCACAGGGCTCCTCAAGGACTTCTTGCGGAACCTCAAAGAGCCCCTGCTGACCTTCCGCCTCAACCGTGCCTTCATGGATGCTGCTGGTTAGTGGTGGTTCGTGATATCAAGACACCAAGTCTTAAAGTACAGTTGACCTTAACCTGTTGCTGTGTTCTTGTAGAGGTGCCCGATGATGGCAATAGCGTTGCGTTGATGTATCAGCGCATCAGCGATTTGCCACAGCCTAACCGAGACACTCTGGCTTTCCTCATCATCCACCTGCAAAGGTAAACAGCCAATGTGGCATACATCATAATCTGGAAAATAACTGTTCAAACATACAAGCCATTTTCTGCCCTATTTATGATCTAAAATTTGGACTTTGCAGTGCAAGGCCTGAGACCATGGGAACGTTAACATAAATATAATTTTATTTACTAGCTGCTGTTATTTTTTTCAGAGTGGCCCAGAGCCACGACACAAAGATGGACGGCTACAATTTGGCTCGTGTGTTTGGGCCCACAATTGTGGGTCATGCCGTGCCAGACCCAGATCCCATGACCATCTTGCAGGACACAAAACGGCAGCCAAAAGTAATTGCACATGATAAAAAGTTTTCAGTTTGATTTATCTTTTCCTTTGGGAGTTATAACCTTAAACAGTTTTTGTTAACTGTAATATTTTACATATCGCTGCTGTCCTTCTCAAAACCTTGCATCTCCATATTTTAATAAATTATTATTAGTCACCCTTGATGTTTGGCACTGGGTTTTGCAAATATCTAACCATTAAAAATGTATTGTCAACTTGATTGTCAATACAGTACAGTATTTAATTATTTAAAAAGTACAGTGGTTTCTGAAAAACAGCAAATTTGAGGTTTTGGAAGAACAGCAACGATATGTTAAGCAAAATATTTTAATTTAACATAAATCTGTTTTAGTAAACATGAAATCAAACTTCACTCTGTTTGCTTGAATAACTGCACTGATCTTGTTCATATTAAATATGTCTCTCCTATAATCTTCAAAATTCAGTAACATCTACTGAAAAGATAAACATTCTGATTTCATAGAGCTCAGTTTGAACGATGCAAACCTGTTATTTTAAGTCACATGGGTTGCAAACACTTGCCATGTTTATTTCGAGGTCAAATTGTGCTTAAATGCTGTTTTACTGTAGTGTAAAGCGTGATTTTTTTTGTCATCAGGTGGTTGAGCGTCTCCTGGGTCTGCCTGTGGAATACTGGAGTCAGTTCATGATCAGTGAGAACGAGCGAGGTCACAATGACCACATGGTCTTTGAGAACGCCAACGTCCATGCCACACCTGACCACAAAAGTATGAATTTTACATGTAAAGCCTTGAACTTTACCTGATCTTTGTTATTAATTGTACAGCTATAAATATGTTTCCTCTGTGCTGTAGCGAGTATGTTTGGGCCCCTTACGACCCCTGACCAGCAGATGAGCAAGACTCCATCAACTAGCTCGCTCTCCCAGCGCATGAAGAACGCAACTCTCAACGCAATCACTCCCAAGTACGTATACCTCACAGATCTACATATACAGTGTTTTTTGTGTGAAGGTAAGATAATTTATGAAAACGTCCTGTTTCAGATTCGGCAGCAGAAGCAAAGCTGCCGCCAGCGTTCCTCGCCAGGGGAACTTCTTTGCCTCGCCCCTGCTGAAGTAGCACTGGAGCGCATTAGCTCTCAAGTTTTCTTTTCATTGGGAAACAGTTGCAATATATATTATATAACGTTGTCCAACTTGCATGTTTTGTATTTGATTTGTTTTTGCGCTACTGGTTTTATCTGTTAATGCAACATTGTTTTTTAGTCGGTTTTAAATGTCCTGTTAACATCCTCACAACCAAAGGGATGGACTTTGGGTTTCCACAAAACTTTATAAAAAAACTATTCATTCTGTCAGTTTGGGAGTTCTTTATCAAGAAACCCAAATCTGATGAGTTAATGTTATACTAACTACAAAGTTGTGTATAGTGTAATCCGCAACTGTATGAACATGCTTTACATGAAACTGCAAGACAAATCTCAATCTCTTAAAGGGATCAAGATTTTATCAAATTTTACATTTAGTGTGTTTTTAACCAGGTCAAACTTTTTTTGATTCTGGGAGGTAAATTAAAAAATTGAGACGAATGTGTAGTTCAGCATGCAGAAACACTACTGGTTGTTGTGACGGTCTTTCAGTTTCATGATTGTTTATGAATGTTAATGTTTTACAAGATGCTTCTGTTCATAGATCTTAGAAACCAATACTGATTGGACAGTTTTCATGTATGTTCACATCGTTTACTCGCAGCATTGGTACTCCAGAATTAGTACGAGTTTTGTGAGATTCTGCTTGTGTGCAGCATAGATCTGTCAGGACTTTTATTGATTCAAAAGGGCAACCTTTAACCAAGTGGAACATCGAGTGAGGTTGATTTATCACTTCCAATTGCTTTTCAGTTTGAGTGGTGTGATACTTTGTAAGACTTGTGCTTTTTTTTGTAAAATACAGTCATCCATTGCAAGTGCTTTGTGTCGGTGTGGTTTTTGGGGTTCAGAGATGCAATGATACAGTACAATGTTTACTTATAAATGATAATATTGATGATAATAATATAAATGATAATAAGCATAGAGTGTGCCAAGATACAAGATGGGGTAGTTTACTTGTATAAAGACTGGTATAATTAAGGAAATTGGTCCATTTCTTTGTCTGTATCCAGCCATATACAGAATTGGTTTTATTTGTCAAAAGTAATGTCTGAAAGTGCTTTAGTTTCCTTTAAACTTGGGAAAGGGCCAAAGCAGTGGAGTGTTTCTGATGTAATCCTGAAAAGCAGGATCTGATCCCCACTTCTTCATAGCCAGTTTCTCCAAGATGGGGATGCCGCTAACATGCCTCAGTAAGAACCAGACAAAGACAGGTGACATCACGCTGAGATACTGTGGTCCACGCATGACGGAGGAAGCTGACAGAAATAATCCAGACCACTGCAGGATTTCCCCTAGGTAGTTTGGGTGTCTGCTGTATGCCCACAGTCCATGATGAATAAATTTTCCCTGTGAACACATGGAGACACATGTGATGTGATGTCTTTGCTCTAGAATGTTAATTAAATCCTTACGTGCAAATGAATAAGCGCTCTGGGTAGGATTTCTTGAAGGGAAATTTCAGGATTTTAAGATAAAATGTTTTTTTAATCAATTTTATTTTTAATGAAGCTTTATTTTGTGTGTATGTTTACATTTTTCACCACACAATTAGACATATTGAATATTTGAAAAGAAAATAGATTAACTTCAAACTTTTGTATAATTTTACTTTCATCAAACTGCTTTTATCAGTAAAAGTTACTCACAGCGTTATCTGGATCATTCCTAAAACGCCACTTTTGCTGGTCGGCAATAGCTTCTGTAGCGAAGCCCAGCCCCCAAATTCCCCATCCAATGTAGTCACGAGCGCCCAAGGGTTCATCTCTTCTTTCACTGTTTAGCATTAGGGTGGGCAAAAGGGTGACATATACCCACAAAGCTAGAAAGACAAAGATTTCAATCAAGAAATGTTTTGTTGTAATGATGTAAGCTTTATCATTTACATCTATGTATATAGTTCATACGTTATATGTATATGAATGAACAAATATGACCTTCTAAAACTCTGCAGTCATCAATTAAGTGCAAAACAGTAACTACTGAAATAATCAATAGCCGTGTAGTTAAAATACCTTGCATGGTCCAATACACAAAGAATGTCCCTGGGCTGTCTCTGACATTGTTAAACCGCCGGTCTTGTCCTTCTTTAAGGATTCTTAGAAAGAGAAAAGTCCCGAGCCTGCAAGACAAGGCCTCATCTTTCACTTATTAACCTTATTAACTTATAACTTTTATGACGTACATTAATACATAAAGCTGACTTCAATTCTGTTGTCTTCTTACCGCAGTCCCCACGCAGTGACACATCCAGTTTGTATGTTCTGTCTAAGGTGCCCATTGCCACCCCACACACGACTCAGATGAGCCAACAATATGAATGTACCTGATCCTACAGAGCAGACACATTAATGTTTAGTTCAACTGATAAGGGATCCTATATCCTTCAAGACATAGGCAGAAACGTCATTCACCTGTCTGCGGCCATTTTAAAAGTGAGGCGTGTTCACTGAATATTTTACCAATGGACTTGGTGGCAATTGGTACCAAAGTTCAAGGATCCTCAAGAGCACATTTCTCACAGAAAGACAGAAGAGAGCTCTAGGAGCTGAGTTTGACGGACTGAAATGACTGGATAATATTTTTTTAACGCAAGTTGAATGTTGACTGGTGAGTACAATACAAATTTCTTTCTATATCAGGATCTGCATTAAATAAATAAAGTAAATGTATAATGGCATGATAGTTAGTTATGATCACTTTCAGTAGGTTGAAATTGTATATATTCTATACAAATACTACTACATAGAGAGTAATAAACTCTTTATATCAAGTTTATATCAATATTTTATTTTATAAGTGTGGTGCTGCGTTTCAATATAAGTAGGCTGCAGCAACAAAAATGTATTCAGAAATCTTTCATTTATTTTTATAAATATAAAAAATATACATTTAATTTAATTGGTTTTGTTCTGTTTACATGCTTCGATTCACGGTATGTTATTACATTTTTTAATAGCATGCATTTTTCTACAGATACACATTTGAGTTATAAGCGTTCTATTTTTCACTCGTTCTCTGATAAGTCCCGCCTCTTGCGACAGGATTGACAGTAACTAAGTCCAATAATACGAGGACTGTATGTGGAGGCACAGACGTGATTGGTCAAGAGGCGGGGCTTGTCTCGAAATTCGGTTGAGAAAGCTGCTTTGTGGGCAGAGACGCATTTATGGTTGTTTCACAACACATTCATAATAGCTTAGATAACTGCTGTCTCGTAATATATTTGATAACATTACATGTAGCGGTTGTATCGCGCAAGTTGCAACAAAGCCACTTTAAATAGAAATATGATGTTTACCGACGACAGCAACAAAGACGACATTCATATAGTTGTGCATGAAATACGTATGACCGCGTCTTGGAATAAATCATTACCTGCTAAGTCGTAAAACTTCTCCGTTTTGAAAGCAGACGCAAGTGCCCATCCTAGCCACTGAATGGTTAGGTCGGTGGCTGCACACTTGGCCAACACGCTTCCCATGATCATGTCTAGCAGGTCTTGAAGCATCAAACTTACAAACTTCAGTTCAAGCATAGGAACCCATCGACATAAAAACAGTGCAGAGTTCAAACCGTTGGGCGTGGTCTACTTCATGTAGCGCTGCGCAGACCGATGGGCGTGTGATATCAAATACCGCGAGAACAGACTACTCCGTATGCTTTTGATGTGCTCTCGCGGTACTTTGATGACATACGCAGCCATTCGTGCTCCGCAGAAAACAGAACACATTTGGTGTGTGGGCGTGGCCAAGGGTTATTTTGTGTGGCTAATGGGAATTGTAGTTTGCTTTGGTTTTTAAACAAGATACTACACTAAAAATGTATGATCTTTTTTATGTTACACTTCTCATGGTGAATAGAATAGAATACTTTAAAGCACTATTGTTTGGAATTGTACTGGTTTTACATTTACATGTATGCATTTGGCATACGCTTTCATCCAAAGCGACTTACATTGCATTATACATTTGTTTATGAGTATGTGCATTGTGCAATGCTTGGGATCAAACCCATGACCTTGGCGTTGCTTGCGCCATACTCTAACCACTGAGCTACAGGAAAGGAAAAGAAAGAAACTACAATGATGTCTGTGGGTCTCTGGTGGTTATGTGTGGTGGGATATGGACTGAAACTGATAGAACAGCAGCGAAATGAGATCTTTCCATAAGAATTCCAATTATTTTCAAACATGGTCTTCATTTATTCTTTGACAAGTGAACCCCTATTAGTGAGCACTGTATAGCAGATAACCATTCAAAATGAAATATGACTCAGGGGCTGCAATGCACAAAGCCATGACCTGTAAAGATAAGACATTTATGGTTTATGACTGCAGAAGAAGCTTAGCAAAAAGGTGTGTCTCAAATAGAACATATACCAGTAACTATTCTTTTATTCTTCTTCAGAATTGACCAAATAATTGTAGGGTCTATCAAAACATTGCTCGAAGAGCTGTGGTGGAGATGGCAGAAAGCAAAACCAGCATCAGCTCAAAAGGAGGGGCCAATGTGCTGGCTAAACGGGTCCAGAAACAATTCAGCAGAGCGCAGGAGAAGGTGCGTATCAGGAACCATAAAACACATAAATGTCAAGAATGGCCATGCAATTTCCAATACTGTTAGTCTTGCTTAAATGTACTGTGTTGTTTTACTCTGATAGTCAATCACTACGACAGTCACATGACTATGAGAAGGGAGTAGCTGACAGCTTTAAATGTTGTTTTATCTGCTTCAATGGGAGGGGTAAAGCTCCATTGACAAGAGCCAATGTTAACATGTAGCTTTTAACATTCTCCTTAATTGCCCCAGTTTGTCCGCTGGGGCTCTCCAAAGTCACTATTTACTTTGTAATTTTCTCTTACTTACTTAAGTGTAATTGTGCATATCTGATATCTTGACAGGTGTTGCAGAAGCTTGGCAAATCTGATGAGACCAAAGATGAGCTCTTTGAGCAGTGTTTGATGAACCTCCAAGACCAGCAGGTAAATTAAATTTACTATGGTAAACAAAGAGGCAGCTTTAAATACGCTAATACTTTAAAGAGATTGGCTGCACTCACATGACCTTGATTCACGATTCCTCTACAGAATGATGCATACAGAATACACAAGGATCTTAAAGCATACCTGAACGCCGTCAGAGGTGAGAATCTTTACAATTATGAGACAGCCAAAGAAATACTGGCACGCTTCAAGTTTACAATGTGTGTCAGCTCTGAAAGTTAAATAAAAAGAGCTTTTAATGACTCAAAGGTTTTATGTGTGACAGTAATGAGGGATGCTTCAAGTCGACTGTTTCAGTCCCTGTTTGATGCATATGACCCTGAGTGGGATGGCGCAGAGGATCTCGGTGTAGTTGTGGAGGTTGGTCTTACTGAGATAATATGTGTCATCACAAAGTATTTGGACATTAAACATGTGAAAATGGGCATCATCTGCAAACGATTTTTGTGCTTGTGCATTTGACAAAACAGTCCTGGTATATTTTTAGTGGATAGTTAGAGTCAGTTTTCTATAAAGTTGTGCACATATGCAGCCAAATGTCAGCTAATCTGCAATGACACTTTTCTTTTTTCTCATTTCTCAATGCAACAACATTAATACTTTAGAAATGATTTTTAAGAACTCTAGATTTGGCTTTTTAACAAGAATTGTTAAATACAAATGTGTGCGTCTACAAGGGGGAAGATCTTCTGTGGAGTGACTATGAGGTTAAACTGCGAGATCAGGCATTGCTCACCGTGGATTCCTACATAAGCCAGTTTTCAGATGTTAGGGTATCGGCCGCTGCCTCACACACACACAAATCACAAACATTTCCAATTATATTTTTTATATAGAGTTTCTGAAAACTTTGCTTTTTTAATGATGCAGGAACGAGTGGCCAAGAGAGGCAGGAAGCTTGTAGACTATGACTCCGCCCGACATCACCTGACAGGGCTGAAGAATGCAAAAAAGAAAGATGACGTCAAAATTGGGAAGGTATTATTATGTGACATTTGAAATATTTACTGCTACTTTGTCTAATACATCTCAGATAGCATGAGAAATTGTACCATCTTTATAATAATGAAGTGCTTGAATAGCTTTATTGTTATTTAAAGAGATTTCATTCATTTGTTTGAGAAATCAAGTAATAAAGAGAATAAGATGTTTCATATTTATATAGATATTTCCTTTGTTCTGTTGTTTTAATAGGCTGACGATGAGATGAAGGCAGCCAAGACGACATTTGAGGACATAAACAGAGAACTAAAGGAGGAACTGCCTATTCTATTTGACAGGTGAGTAGTTTTATTGATCGCACGCATACTTAAAACCTAATGACAGTTTTAGAGCACTTTTTATAGGTTTGTTTTTGGCTTCTGTTTAAGATTCCCTATTCTTGACAGCCAATTGACTCAACAACACATGGTCTTTTTTTTCTCCAAGAAAATAAACTGGGACTGCTTGATTGTTTCTCCTTGTTTATTAGTATAAGGTAGCAAGTTAACTTAATTCAACTTCCAAATTAAACGTTCTTGTTTATAACTTAACACGTACCACTTAACAAATTCATCAGCAAAGTGTTTAAATCTATTATAAAGTTAATAGGCTGTATACTTTAAATAGTAAACATTAGACAATCCTCAACAAGCATGTTTCTACAAATTTGGTTTGTACACTACTGTAGTTTTTATCAATTTAAAACCCTAATTAAATGGTAAATAGACTATGAAAAAAACACAATAAAAACAAAAATATAATAATAATTAGGGCTTTCAAACGATGAATCGTGATCAATCGCATCCAGAATAAAAGTTTGTGTTTACACAATATGTGTACTGTGTATATTAATTTAGTAAATTATAAACACAAATATGTATACAGATTTAGGAAATATTTACATGCATGTATCTGTATTTACCAATAATCGATTTTTATATTTTTCTATGCAGGTATGTGTATATGTTTATAAATACAAAATTAATATGCACAGTTAACAGACAGATTCGCTAGGTGTTATAATCCCACTATTTCAGCACAGTTGAATTGCCCAATAGTACATTTCCCACGCCTTATGCATGACAGGGGGAGCAGCCAAGAATATGAATAGAGGAAAGGAGGTCTGAGGTTTCACTGGTTCGTCATCCTCTGTGTTCGGGGGATAAATGATTATACAAATACATAGCATACTTACCTTTCCTGGCCATTACCAGAGAGACATCTCATGAGTTTAGTGTCCCACTTTCATCACATTATCCTGGGTGAAAGATGCCTTTTGGTGAGGTGCTGCTGATAATGCCCTTTGTATGGTTCCCATCAATGCGACACATCGTCAGTTGTGCACCTCAGCCTCATTGGGTGTTTCGGTCCTTTATCACAAGACACCCTCAGCCAAGGGAGGCCCACCGCAGGTTGATCAGACCTGGGTGTGTCACATTGTTACAAGGTCATCACATGCTGTGTCCATCCGCCTAAACCACAGCCATTGGCTTCTTCTTTCTGCACCACTGGCCAGTTCTTGATTATCCTCCACTGGACCTGTCTTCTGAGAGTGACCTATTTGTCAGCTATGGTGACCTCTGCATTTAACCCGTCCAGTGAGATATTTATATAAATTAAGTAAACACCAAATTTTATTTTGGATGCAATTAATCATGATTAATCGTTTGACAGCCCTAATAATAAGATAAGACCACTGAGAATGTAAAGCTGCTCATCTTCTCTCACATTCTACAGTCGCATCGGATGCTATGTCACAGCCTTCCAAGCTATTTCCTACCTTAGAGATATCTTCTACAAAGAAATGACCAAGGTAAAACAAGCTGTTCCTCGTCCTCTAATACTCTAAAAAAATAATAATACTCTAATACTTGAATTTTCTATTCAAGAACAATCAGGATCTACAGACTGTGATGAAAGAGCTGAGGGACCAGCATCCAGATAAGACCTTCATGGTGAAGAACTTCAACCGGTATATGGCTTTATAGTCTGGTCTCTGTGGTTTTATAATCTTTGAAAACTGTGAAACTTTTGCAGATAGTAACAAAAGGCTCATTTTTCCTTTAAAGCTCAGGTTCCTTGAAGAGAAGGTCATTTAGAGATACGTTGTCTCCCAGATCACTTAAAAGCTTTTATGATTTCCACATGACTTACAGCCCCAGAAGCTCTCTCAGGTAAAATCATCTTCAGATTCTTTTATCTTCAAGTTGGGGACTCCCGCCACCTGCTGGTAAAAGTGGATAGAATAGAAGATTTGTTGCATTAAATAGTGTATTTCTCATTAATTTAACTAAAAATATAATTTGTCTAACTATGATATGTGATGTTGTAAATGTTTATAGAAAATGTATTATCTTAAGTTATAGCAGCTTATATAGTTTAAGGAGTTTTCAAAAAGACTGGTCCCATGCTATTGGGGCATGTTGTCACAAAAAATAATATGTTGCAATAGTGATAAAAATATGTTTTTAAGGTGACGTTTTTACTGAAACATATTCATTGGAGCTGTGACACACAACATTCTTTTCTGTATGTATTTGCTATACAGGAGAGACAACTCATCCAGTTTTAGGTCTGACAAACCAAAATATGAACCATACAGCCCTAAACAGACCAGTCCCACCAGGCCCAAACCCCATTATGACAACGTGCCTCATCTCAGAGACACAGAAACCACTTCCATAGACTATCCCAAAGAAGAAGATGTTCCCTCCCATGAGCCCCAGGTGAACGACGCCACTGAGGATGAACCAGTGGAGGATGAGAAGAAAGAGAACGAGTCTTCAACAGCTACAAATCAAGACAGACAGGAAGACAGCCTTGTGTCTAAAGATGATTCATCATCTTCTGAGAATTAGAGTGAACTTCAAGCAAACTCAAGTCCTACTAAATGCACGGAGATCAAAACCACACTGGCCTCAGATGGACATGAGGAGCATAAGAAGATGGAGGAGCCTAAGAAGATGGAGGACCCGGAGCCTTCTGGGATGGAGAACGGAATAGCTCATGACAACCAGTCAGATGTGGAACAAATCGAGACTTCACAATCAGTGAGTTCAGTGGAGGTGAGCGTGCTTTGAGTGATGCAAAACAGACTTTTTGTATAAAACATTCATTGCATATATTATAGCAATTTTACATCACTGGCTATGATTGGAATGGGTTACTGAGATGTTATTCTTACTATTTTTTTTACTGTAGTATGTATAGAAACCCTAAATTACAAATATAATACAAATATAAATACACAGTACTGTGGGTACAGTATCCCACAATGCAATGCACATGAAACCAAAAGTTTCTCTATTTTAACTCACGTGATAAGGTTAAGATATGTTTTTACTCAAAACTGAATAAAAAATGCAAAATAAACATAGTATTTTTCAAGATCATAACAGGACAACCCTCACATCTAACATGAGGTCATGGTATATAGGTCACAGTTTCACATACTATTTTTAGAGTATGTACTGTGTAGTATTTATCAACAAGTAATGTAGTACCCCATTCAGGCATTTACCGTTCTAAAAATGACTTCAAAATGAAAAAAGTACCTCAACATGCAATCTGTTATTTTTATTTCAAGAGTGACCATTCATCAGGAAAGGGGAAGGAACTTTAAAACAGAGAATAACCCCTAAATAGAAGACAAAGGTCAGCATAATTTAAGAACATTTATACAGCTCATCATCATGTGTTTCATTTAATCCACAGTGAGCAGATCTGTTTTTTACTTTCAAATTTGTTTACAGGAAAATACGTCGGGTTTCTTACCAGTTCTCAGAAACCTGCGATCTTCCAGCAAACATGCAGCGTAACAGAGAATTTCCAAATGTTGTGCTCACTTTAATTTCTTAAATCTTACTTTCCATCACTCCTGATGTATTTTTAGAAGAATTATTGTAGATTCTTTTTAAATAAATCTTAGTGAACACTTCAACAAAGTTTTTTTGAGTAAAATCAGTGTTTTTAAAAAAAAACTTCACTCGATTGTAGCCCTCACATATGGTGGTCTTCTTTGTGTCTGGATGCTTTTTAATATAGGCTACACGTGAGTGACAGCCATTTATGTTCAAATAATAATTGTCACTTGAATGGAAACATTTGTAATGTATTTGACATTCACCGATCAATAAATAACTTTTAATAGCAGCTACCTGCTCAGGCAGTATTGTTTTGTCTGGTGTGGTTGTTGGTTAATATGAGTCATTTCGTGGAATGCGACCATTGTTTGATCCCAAGTGAGCGCGCAGGAGGAAACGCTCATGAACGCGCGCACTCTTCAGCGTGCGCCGTGGGGTTGCTTCACGCTGTCTCGCATGCGTCAAATTTCAGCTCGACATTTTATGATCCTTTGTGAGTTTAAGGAAGACGGATCGTCGTCAGTTTTAGCCGAGACTCGTTTATACGCCACTTCAACACTTCGGGAGGTAAGTTTGTTTTTTGTTTCTGTAGAAGTAGAAGTAGTTTTGTCGGTTTTACTGCCTGAACAGCTGGTTATAACAATCTCTAAATGTGTTTAAATTGATCGATTGAAGGGAGTTTTTAGTGTTTGTGGCGGTTGTCGACGACATCAAATGAAATCGAGAGGGATCCGTTGCGTTTCCTTTTTAGGGTTGCGTTCGCAAACAAAAACCGGTGGTTTCTTTGTCTTCAACTATTTGACCATCCAACACCTTCTTACAGTAATATTTCGCTCTTTTATGTGATGTTTTTGTGTGCTCACGAGATTTGTAACTAGAATAGTGGCTTACAAATATGAAGTGAGATTTATGACCCCCCTTAATGCATTAACAGTAACTTTACCATATGACTTGTACAGTAGCTCGTAGGAGTGCATGAATAAAACCAAAAGTAGGTTGACACGATAATAGATCAGTCTTTGAAAAAGATTCAGAAGACGCATGTGGACATTTTAAGTGAGAATTTAGTGATGAATGTGTCCTCCCCAGTGTTTTAGTTTATGGGATTAGCATATTTTCTATTATAATATTTACCTTCAAAAAGAGGCTCATAACTCTCACAGTCCAGTGATGTTTGTTAGGGCTGTGTATTGGCAAGTGCCTCCCGATTACGATACATATCACGATAGATGGGTCACGATACAATATATTGCTATGTATTTCGATACGATACACATTTGCGATATATTGCAATACTTTAAATAGAAAATGTCAAAAGTAGAGCTAGAAATACAACATGCTGTGCACCACCGGGGGTTTTCTGTGAGGATAAGAGTAAAAACATCCCTTACCTCTGCAGAGTGGCCATGATGTGCGATACATGGACCTTTAGATCAGAGGTTTGGGTTCTCAAACTGTGGATTGCGCCCCTCAAGTGGGTAGCACAGGGGAATAAGGTGGCTCACGCAAGTCACTTGGCTGTTGTGGTGCATTACAGTTAAAACAATGAACATGGGCAGTGTAAAACCCCTGGTTCATCCGTGCTGTAAATGCGCTGGTGTCACATCCGTGAAAGCACAATGTCATTTTTACTTTTTGGAATAAACTTTTTGTCTAATGCACTGCAGTAGCCAAGTGACTTGGTGGGTCATGACTTGTGAAGCCTACAAACAGCATTATTTGATATAACTCATTACTCCGTTACTTATTTTTAAAACCAAAGCACACCCACACATCAGCTCTGAGAGCTCGAAGCGTTCTTATATTTTTGGCCATGCTCGCATTCACTTACTTTTGGCTGTATGTATATGACATGATTTAAAAAAATGTATCGATAGTAGAGGTATAACTATATATTATAGATATTTTTGCTCAGCCCTAATGTTTGTCCACATGTAATAGTTAATACTTAAACAGAAGTTTACACAATATTAAACCTGTTTTGGTTTTGAAGCAATGTCACACATGAAGAGGCTTATTTATATAAAAAAGGGTTAATACTTCATTGTTTAAATAAGTATGGGGCAGGAAGTTCCTGACTGACTCAATATTCATCTTTATTGTATTGAAAAGTAAAAACAGCATTAGAAATTCTACATTTCTTTCAAATGTTTTAAGGAAAGGATAACAGATACAAACTTGCTGTAATTAAAAATATTTCAAATGTTATACATCATAGAAGTTTTAAATTAAACTCTTTGACTACAAAATATACTAGCAATTGCTTTTGGGTAAAAACGCTCTCTTTCGTTAAATTCTCCATGCAGGTCTGTCCATAACATTATGTCTCTCACCGTGACTACTATTGGTCCCAGTGGTAAGTAGTGTTCTTCACGTAAGAAAATACCTTATCTTAGTTCCCCACAGACTTGGGTGTGACGCCCTTTTAACAATGAATCTGAACATCATAATAGGTTATTGTAACATAATCTGTCTTGGCTTTAGTGCTGTTTTCTATCATATACAATCTATACTTTAACCTAGGCTTGTATGACCTAGAAATCTTGTATGGTATTATGAAATCCGTGCCCAAAATTGGCCTAACATTAAATGGCATGTTGCAGTATTCCTAATCCGATTACTCTCAATAAGGTTGCACAGTTTCCCCCACCGGAAATGGTTGTAACTCCACATGGCTGTTGTTGTGCATAAAACAAATGTTGACACACAGGTTTTATGTTTCTGAATTCATGATGTTTCTCTTCTCTGCAGCAACAGACGTTGCACCAACAACTGCAGCTCCACAGCAAACAGACTCTGCTGTCATAGGAGGTAAATGATATTGGTAATTTATTAGGTAATAGGTATATGTACTAGGGGTGTCACAATTAGACTTTGTATATTGGCCGCTGTTTAAAACTGACCTATAATTTTCTTCTAGTGGTGATTGCGCTTGTCCTGGTGACATTTGCTCTCTGTGGATTCCTCCTGTACCGATACCTGTGCCACAACAAGGGTGTTTATAGGACAGCAGGTGAGCCTGCTCCAGGAGTTGACCCAGACCAGGTCTACAATGATACTGTCACTCCAGGCAAAAAGGAGTACTTCATCTGACCTGCTCGGAGGTATTCAACAATCAACTACGGACTAGACCTCTGAATACAGTCTATACGGTGTGCCAAGTGCGGAAGGACGAAACGCTTGGTTAAATGGATACAGATTGAGTTATATGGTGCTGTATTAATGGAAGGATTAAGATAAGTGAAAAATATCAGTTTATTTGTAACATCAACAAGCGTGCCATTGTTAGGATTTGTCTTTGATTTTCGTATGGTAAAGTTACAGAGACAATCATTTATTTTGTGCTGACATTTTTAAGCCTAAATATAATTAGTAGTCCAAAAACATAGTATAATCACAGTTTCAGCAGAATGCCAGGGAAGTCTGATGAGATTCTTAAATACAGTGTATTATTTATTATAACCTTGCATGAGTTTAGCAAGTGGAAGCCAAACATTGGCAGCAGTGTACAGATTTTTTTAAAGATGCATGACACTACAGTGCTAATAAGTGTTCTCCTTTGCCTTTGGTAACCCCATTCTTTTTTTAATTGATTTTAAACAAAAATGAAGTTGGAGAATCCACTGTTACAGTGCCTTGCAAACCATTTAAATGTATTTGTTTTGGACACTTTATAACTGATGATTGTTTTTTGTTACAAAGTCATGGCGTGACAGTGCCAAATATAAATAATACCTCTGTCAGGATGTTCTGATCAAATTCACGTTTTGTGCAGGGTTACAGCATCTTTGCCGTTATAAAAATGAATGCAATTTGTCAATTTCCAATGTGTCTTTTTTCCTATGCCTGTTTATTAAGTTTTAAATGCAAAATCGGATCTACACCTCTACACTCTAAAAAAAAAAAAACGCTACAGACGTGCTCAAATTTGTTGGTACCCTTACAGCTCATTGAAATAACTCAACTCAACTCAACTCAACTTTATTTATATAGCGCTTTTACAATTTTCATTGTTACAAAGCAGCTGCACATGAGACACATTGACTACAAGCAAAACAATCAAAAGTTGTACCTGCAAAAACAAGAAAAGGTTGAAACACAGAAGACAGACACACCCACACACAAAACACTCCACACACACAACACGCACAAACACACGCAGACACAGAGACACACACACGGATGCGCACGCACACACACACAACACACACACACGTACGTACACAGACAAGTACGCACACACACACACGCTCAGTGAGAGCACACATTTAGGATAAAGGAGAGAGATGATGAGATGAGGGATGATGAGAAATAAGGCTTCATTCCTCCTGAAGAGTGATGAAATTAAAAGCTATTGCATTATGTATACTTGCATGCCTTTGGTATGTCATAGAATAAAGCAAAGAAGCTGTGGAAAGAGATGAATTGTTGCTTATTCTACAAAGATATTCTAAAATGGCCTGGACACATTTGTTGGTACCCCTTAGAAAAGATAATACAGAATTGGATTATGTGATATTTCAAACTAATTAGTTTCTTTAATTAGTATCACACATGTATCCAATCTTGGACAGCAGTCATTCAGCTTATTTAAACGGAGAAAACCAGTCACTGTGCTGTTTGGTATCATTGTGTGCACCACACTGAACACGGACCAGTGAAAGCAAAGGATAGAGTTGTCTGAGGAGCTCAGAAAGAAAATAATAGACAAGCATGGTAAAGGTAAAGGCTACAAGACCATCTCCAAGCAGCTCGATGTTCCTGTGACAACAGTTGAAAATATTATTAAGAAGTTTAAGGTCCATGGAATCGTAGCCAACCTCCCTGGGCGCGGCCGCAAGAGGAAAATCGACCCCAGATTGAACCGAAGGATAGTGTGAATGGTAGAAAAAGAACCAAGGATAACTGCCAAAGAGATACAAGCTGACCTCCAGGGTGAAGGTACGTCAGTCTCTGATCGCACCATCCGTCGCTTTTTGGGCAATAGAAGAAGACCCAGGAGGACTTCACTTTTGAAAGAAAAACAAAAAAAAAGCCAGAATGGAATTTTCTAAAATTCATATTGACAAGCCACAATCCTTCTGGGAGACTGTCTTTTGGACAGATGAGTCAAAACTGGAGCTTTTTGGCAAGTCACATCAGCTCTATGTTCACAGACGAAAAAATCAAGCTTTCAAAGAAGTGAACACCATACCTACAGTGAAATATGGAGGCTCGGTTATGTTTTGGGGCTGCTTTGCTGCATCTGGCACAGGGTGCCTTGATGGTCTTGAGATTTAATTGTGCCCTGCACAGATTCAAGGCATTCTGGAGCAAAACGTACTGCCCAGTTTCAGAAAGCTGTCTCAGTCGCAGGTCATGGGTCCTCCAACAGGATAATGACTCAAAACACACCGCTAAAATCACTCAAGAAAGTGGTAAGAACAAAACATTGGACTATTCTGAAGTGGCCTTCTATGAGTCCTGATCTGAATCCTATGGAACATCTATGGAAAGAGCTGAAACTTGCAGTCTGGAGAAAAGGCACCCATCAAACCTGAGACTGCTGGAGCAGTTTGCTCAGGAAGAGCGGGCCAAACTACCTGTTAACAGGTGCAGAAGTCTCATTGAGACCTACAGAAAACGTTTGCTTGCAGTGATTGCCTCTAAAGGTTGTGCAATAAAATATTAGGTTAGGGGTCCCATCATTTTTGTCCATGACATTTTCATTTGTTTTATTATTTACAATATTATGTTGAATAAAAAATCAAAAGCAAAGTCTGATTTCTATTTAATATGGAATAAACAATGGTGGATGCCAATTACTTTTGTCAGTTTCAAGTTCTTTCAGAGAAAATTGTGCATTCTTTGTTTTTTTTGTGGAGGGGTACCAACAAATTTGAGCACGTCTGTATATAGCGCCTCAGTCATCCCGAAGAACCTCTGAAGAACTACTAAAGCACCAAAATATGATTATATATAGCACTAAACGTGGTTCCCTTATGATTACAAGCCAAGAACCACGTTTAGTGCTATATAGCACTATTTTTTTTAGAGTGTATTGGTGAAGCTGTTATTTCTTTGTCTTTAGGACTGTCCAAGTTAAACTGTTTTCTTTACAATACCTCTGTAACCTGTGTCTAAAAGGACAGGACTGTGTTTCACTGATACCTGATTGATCAAATATCTGTCATCATTATAGTCAAAAGAAACATGAAACATGGCCACTGAATAACAAATTGGAGCACAGAATGTCAAAATTCAAAATAGCTTTTATTCTAAATTTTGTTTTATTCTTAAGGTTTAGTATAAAAAAGTTAAGTGCACCACAATATTCATTGGAGTTCCTTTTCCCATGTAGCAAACTGGACCTTGAATCCACGATGCTGCAGTATGCAACCATTACAACCCATCACAACCTTTGTTTTTATATATAGGGAAAACAAAACGGTTCCCTGAACTGTAGTACCCACATAAACTAAAGCCATCCATGGCTGTCATGGTATTGAGGCTCAAGAAAAGCAATGTATCTGCTACATAGCATATACACAAACCAAACCGTGGCATGTGCCATGATAAAATGCTGCTCTAAGACTGAAACAGATCTTGAGTTCTGAAAGCTTTGCCCTCTTATGTATTTGCCATGTATAGGTATGGGAAAACATCAATGAAATTGTATTTGTTTAAGGAATGGTCAGGTAACTATTTTTAAATTGAATAAAAACCTACATAAACACACAGAAAATAATCACAGAAAATGATATTAATGGTGGTAAAGCAACCATTTTTTGTTTAATAATCATCACAATTGCATTGACTGATGAAGAAAGGATTTCTTCCTTATTTACAAAGACACAAACAACCTAAATGATGCCTATGTTGCTTTGTTTGTTTCCATAAGGGCAAAACCTTTAGAACTGATGTCGGATACCCAGTGATGCACCTGATACACAGAAACCCTAAAAATGTGCCGTATTGGGCAGACAGGCATAAAATTACATTTTTTAGTTCAATCATAAAATGTATATGGGGTAATAAGAAACATAACGGCATGCTAGTGATGATTAAGAAAAAAGCATTTCTAAGCATTTCATTGTTATCTAGTAAAATAAGCAGCATTGAAGTCACATCTAGCACAAGGTAACTGCTACAGAAGTCATGTGTTTTAGTGTCAAACAAAAAAACAGCTGTTTTGATTATCATTAAACAGTAAGAGGAGAAATAAAGATTTCTGGAATTATGAGACTAAACTGTGGTTTAAAAATGGCTAGTGGAATTTAAAGCATTTTTTCAAGCAAGTTTTATTTTCCGTATAATCATTTTCAGTAAAACTGAGGTTAGATTATAAAGGGAGGCAAATTTTGTACACAGACATTGAGAAAGAAATAGCAGGATATATTAGCCATAATCTCCCCTCTGAACACCAGCTGTTGTATGAATACGCTACTTACCACGCTGCTTTGAAAAATCAGCAATGCAACGAACTGCATCACTAACTTTGCATTTGATAGCATTTGTACAAAAAATTCAGCAAAAACAAAATCAGAATTGACAGTGCACAAACTATTTTAAATACTTCTCAAAACCGTAATCCTTTATTAAGAACAAAACCAAAAAGTGCATGCAGAAACATCAAGATACAACTAGGCAACATTTGATTTTTTTTAGTTTCAAATACACACCCCTACAAAATGCAGTCACAGCTGGAATTTGCTCTGCCAGGTGTACAACACCTGCAAAGCAATCACCTTCACCTACATATGATATGTTTATGAATAAACCTGTGTGCAGATGCTGTAAGTGAAGCAAAAAAGCATCTAGTGCATTCTAGTCGAGATCTTTGGTACAAGCAGCTCCCCAAAACAAAACTAGCAAAAATGCTTGACGTGCCAAAGTGTAAAATACTGAAAATAAATTGTGACCTCTTGACCTCTGTAAACAACGTTACCTGTATCGACAAAGCTAAAGTTTGTGTAAGAACAACACACATACCTGTGAAGAAGGAAGCTGTCTGACACATAAGCTATCTAAATGAAACGGCTATATATGTACAGCTCTGGGTATCCGACTTGAAGGGGTAAATATTGACTAAAAAAAGCAACTCATCTGAACCACATGTTTAGTTTGTCTTGTTCACTCTCTCTCTTGTTTTACTGCATTTAGATTCATTCATATGTAAATTTCTTTGCTTTTAAATAATGGTGCGCAATTCAATTTTGGCACCTGATAACATATATATGAGCTCGCCCAAAGGTACAATACTCCGCCATTGTTAAAGTTTGTAAACACATCTTTCTCCTTGATTTGCAGTGCTTAGTCCCTTATTTTATATATCTGACTATTCCTTAATTAAGATATAATAATCTGGGTGTAGACATTCAGGTTATGATATCTTAATGATATGAATAAAAGGCAGCGTGCTAAATTTCAAGTGCACAGCTACTTCAGATAGATGATTTAACAATTCTTGGCATCAGAAAAACTGGCTCGAGAAGAAAAAGTGAACATAAAAAACTTCAGTAGCTAAATAAAGCTGTAAAATGGTACATTAATGCCAATAAAGCTAAAAATGAGTTGTGTCCCCCCAAAACGTCACAAAAAATGTACACCAACTATCGTGCATTTTAAAAACAGGTATAATTGTGAATACAAAATAATTGTGTTATACATTATATAATTGTGCAAATACACAATTATATAAATGGCGGAGTACTGTACCTTGAGTAAGGGGTTCTAACATATTACATTCCATTAGGTTTAATCAGTATTGTGGCTTAGCCAAGCTGCCTCAGGGGAGGCAGGGTAAGGGAGGTAAAGGATTGGGAACTTAGAAGGAGGGCTTCGGTTCAAGCCCATGGTGATGCTCACTGTTACCAGATAGTGTAACCCCCACCGGAGCCCATGAAGAAGTTGCCCTTGCGTTGCGTCATCACCACATTTGCACCTTGCATGGCTGCCAATTGAGCTGCATTAGGCATGTGTCCAGGTGGTACAGGCTTGAATATAAACACAAACGTGTCAACAAAACGGTTACATTTTAAGCAAAAAACAAACATTCGGATTACTTTCCGAACACAAAAGCCATCATTGGAATACTCACAGGAATGGAATTAGTGGTGCCAGGCCCAAAGCGAGCTCCAGCATCGTATCCGCTTTCCACCATCATAGTGGAACCATGAGGGTACATGGGTCCCATGGGATAGTATGCCATTGGGACGCTGGATGCCATTGCCCCCATTGGAACAGACTGAGCCATGGGCATGTACATCTGAGTACCTGGGTATGCTGAGGTCATTTGGGGGATGTGTCCAGGGGCTTGGGGAGGAGCCATATACCTGGGCTGATAAACCTGTGAGAAGGGAAAATTTGCCAAAGTAAGTTGCAGTAAACATATTTTAAACATTATGGGGTGGTTTCCTGGACAGGGATTAGACTAGTCCTAGATTAAAATAAATGTAAGAACTGTCCAAACTGAAAACAACTTGCACTGACATATCTATAAATTCATCAGTGCCTTTGTGTTCTCTCAAAATGCACACAAGTAATGTTTTTAGTAAGGCATGTTTGTTAAAACTACTTACATTTTCTAATTAAACTAAGGCCTAGTCCTGGTTTAAGATGATCCCTGTACGGGAAACCGCCCCTATGAATTGGATAATCGGTACCCAAAGCTGTCATAAAAATGCATGTAACTGCACATTCTGTATTAATAACCAATGTCATGTTTTTACAACTGTACATAGGCCAAAGTTACACTAATAGTATTTATTACAGTATAAGATTAGCTTTTTCCTATTAATATTATTAAAAACATTATTACTTATTGAACGATCTTTATCTTTATAGATATAAAAGCAGCATTATTTTTTTTTCTTTTAAGAACACAAACCTGTTGTAAAATCACTCCAGTGCAGGGCCCCTTTACAGACTTTAGTGCTTTTCTTTAAGAGACATTGCACCTAAGCATAAGGTTCAGATTATGTTGTTTATGACACCATCATATTAGCTACAATATCTTTGGACTATTTTACGGCTAGAATGGCTTTTTCTGTTCGAGAGGAGGCACTCGTAATACAACAGATGATCCATCAATTTAAAAACTGCTGCAGTTTTTCCTTGTGTTAAAACCTATTATGGAGTCTACTTAATTGTAAATATACTGTGGTAAAAAAAATAAAGAGGACAAAATGTCCTATATACAGAACATATTCACTATTTGTAGTCACCTCAGAGTATGGAGGAGGGGCATCTGGATATGGGGACACCTGAGGCTGGACTTGCATAGCAGGTGGGTAAACAGGTGCTGTGCTCTGCTGAGGGTAAACAGCTTGTTGTGGATATGAACCTAAACCAATACCAAGGGGGAAAAAAAAAAAGAGTCAAAATATACTCAAATTAGAATATTACACTGATTTTCTGTAAAGTCATATACTCTATATAGATAAGATAGGTAACGTTAGGTAGGAACGATATTTAGAAAGCGCAACCAAAAGACAAAGACCGGGGTTAACGTTAATTGACAGCTAACGGGGCAAATAGCAAATGCCACAGAATGTAGTGAAAAAATAATAATAAAAACTAAAAAATGTAATGATTAAACAGATGTTGTGCGCGATTTAACATGTCTCGCTTGCCTAATGCCTAATGAGGTCACCTCTACGATCACGTCATCGCGCTGTAGCAACCAAAGCTAGCCCCCCTTACCTGTATTCCCTTAGAAAACATCGCCCAGCAGTGTAAAATAACACATTTAGCCGTTAAAAATTAACGTTTTCCATCAAGACGTAGTCAATGACAGATGTCTGGTACAAAATGAATACGTGTTCGGTATGTAAATTCGTTTGTTATGTAAGTCAGTTTTGCTAGCTAAGTCCTTTGGTAGCTGCTAGGAAATGGCTAACCAAAATAGCAGAACAGCGGAGCTGACCGCAAATTTACCTTTGTTGTTCATTTTTCTCGACTATAGATAAAACAGCCCACGGGACGAGAATTCCAACAGGTCGATTCCTTCGTTTATGTGACAATAAATTAAAGATTTACACAGAGTTCCTCGTCCTTTTATTTTTACTCGTAACTTCCTTGTTTTCGTCTATCCTTTGAGTATTTGTGCTGGGTGGAGCTACGACATTAGCCGTCACATTGACGCCACGCCTTGTTAAAGGAAACTCATGACTAACGGTGCACCGAAACGAAAGTGAACTTGAGCCCTATTTTACAATACCATACAAACTTTTGAAGTTATCTGGCTTTACTTGTGTATACTGTGATGTGCTGTATTAGGTCACACCATGTTTTTTATACAACTACGTTAATTGTATGTAAAGCACATTTAGAGAAATGTCATTTGTTGCTCCTGTGTAAACATGATTTAGGGGCAGACACAAGCATTGACACAGTGGATGATATTGCTAAAATAGGCTTGATTAGACTACTCAATAATTTATTATATATACATTTTCCTTACTACTAAAATCCCTGTAACAATGATTAGTTTCACATAGTTGGTGATTACATTTAATAGTATTTATATTCAAATTAACATGTAATATAAATCCTTTATATGCTCCTAAATCTTAGTCTGCACTCTTGACAAAACTTAAGCAGTTTTGAATAAACAGACCCACCAAGCTATTATGCAAGTTGTGAAAATCACAGTTTGCAGGTTGGATGCTTTTCAGCTTTAGCTCTGTCAAAGAAAACAAAGGAACACAACTTTTACGTGCCTTTATTCCTGTACAGTTTGTGTATTTCAAATCTACATGTAAAATAAAAACTGTTCTCTAATGGTAGGGCTCTGTACTGGATGTGAAGAACCTAATTACAGATTCGTCTGTATTCAGCCATCCCAGTTCCTCCTGAGCTCCATGGCAATATGCTGCTAATGCATGCAAATGGAGGTGTTTGCCAGCTGGCTTGGCAACCGAGAGTGTGTGCTGAGACACAGGACATCTCAAGCCTGTTTGTTACAAAAAGGAAATATGTCTTACAAATCAAATATAAGACTCGATGCCTCTACCATTGATGAAGGAAAACATTTATATATGCAATTTATATGCATGAAGTGGTCTACATGTACCTTTGTAGTGTCCTTTAAAAAAAAGCAGCCAACACAACAGGATTTTTTAAATTGGAAAAACTTTTTTATTTTACATTATATATTATATACACAAAGCATGTATTATGCTCCGTATAGAATAACCTCTGATCACTGTATGTCAACTACAAAACATCTAGTCATATTATTTTGGCACAGTTTACACTATAATATTACAGTGTGAATGGTGAACAACTGCAGTGCACATGTTACTGTCTCTTTAAGTCGGCCATCGCTTGTGTTCTGTCGAGCCAGCGCCATTTTTTCAACGCAAGACTCGGCCTGCATAAATTATGTTCATGACGTAGTGCAAAAGAGCAAATTTGTGTTAATTTTGGGGGACTTTTCTGTAGATACAGGTTCTCTTTAGCTAATAAGGTGCACTTACCTCACTGGCACAACAGTTAACGAAAATACGGCATTAAACGTTTAGGAAAGGAGCAGCAGCGCTCTCCCGAGCCTCCTTATCAATGCAAATAGCTCTTTTGTGTGCATCCGTATCGCGGCGCCTGGACGCTGTGAGATGAATTTTTAATTATGCATGTTTAAAACAAACTGTGGCAAAGCTCGCCGAAGGAGAAGAAATCAAGAAAACAGCCCACCTTTCACCGGGTAAGTCTTAAATATGATCACAGTTTGAACGTGTTTGTGCATGCACGCAGTACGAACTGGGAGAAATCGGAATGAGTTTTTGGTTAATATGCAATGGTCTTAATTAGCATAATTTATATATTTATGATAAAGAGAAAGGAAATACATCAAATACTGACCCGAGGCATGGCATATTGCATGTGAGGAGTGAGATCAGTAGATGAACTATGTGTCCCGTGGGGAGAGTTTTATTCATGCATTGAAGATTTGGGGGGTGTTGCGCTGCGGAAGTTTTGATCAGTTCGAGGATTTTTATAAGTCGTGCTTCACGAACCGCTTGTCTCCAATGACATTTTGTGACCAGAACACGTGCGAGAACTTATGCTCGTGTCCCGTTGATTCGTGACACGACCCGTTTAAAAAGAGTCGGGGCCCATAAAGGCCTGATGTGGAAATGTCCTAACGTACCCCTGAATGCGTTAGGCTTGCATAATGCTCTATTGTTTTAGGCTCATATGCAGCAATACATCTTATTTTGTACTTGTACAATATTGAAAATTGGGGCTGATTTATGGAATCGTGGTAATGTACCAGAATGATAAGAACTGGGTTCACGACCATGAGCTACCAGGGTCTGAGTTTTTAGTTGACAGTTGTGTAAACAACGTCATGTAGTTGTCTACGTCATATGTAATCAATTTGTCAAACAGTTATGGTAAGCATAGAAAAACACTGAGTAGTTTTTAGTGGTAATAGTAAATTCACATGCAGTTTCGATGAACAGTGTAAAAGTATATTTTGATTCTCAAATTTTTAATATTGGTTTTATGTAAATGAATAAAGATATAGTTCAACATTTTTTGTCCTTCAGAGATTCCTTTTAAATGCAATAAGTGTCAGCTGCATGTAATTCACCCACATTTGGTCTCCAACCATTGAAAATGGGAAAATGTAAACGGTTTGCTCATGAAGCCCCATATTTCTTTTAAGTTTATTAGCAACCAGAATCTAAAATTATTTTAAGATGTATTTAATATGTCTTGAGTCGCACAAACAAAAATGTGTCTCCATTGCCATGTAATGCAACAGATTTTCACTTTGTCAAAATAAAACGATTCTCAATGGACAATGGATTACTCTGAAATATTCATCCATTAAATTTGATATTTTGGCTTTTTTATTTCTTTCTTTCTTTTACCAGAGAAACAAAAAAAATGTTTTCTCAAATTTGGTTGATTTGACAAGGTATTGTTTAAACACAAAAAAATAATAAAAAATGACACATATTACTATGTATTTACTAAAATGTCACATTTAGGAGCACTTAATTTTATAATTCTTTTGGCCGGTTTCACAGACACGGCTTATCTTAAGCCAGGACTAAGCCTTCGTTGAATTAAGATATTTATGCCGCTTTTATAAAAATGCCATAGAAAAATACATTACTGGTGTGCATCTTGAGACAAAACAATGGCACTGATTTATTTTAAGATATTCCTGTCCATGTTATATTCATTTAAGACCGGTCAAACATTCATTTTAGGCTGGGACTAGCCTTAAGCCTTGTCTGTGAAACCGGGCCATTATCTTATGTATGTTTAAGCTTTAATGGCTACATTTTAAGCTTTAACACCGTGTCTACGCCAGACGCGACTGGCGTGATGCGCCACGACAGAAGACAACAGAGACTCATTAGAACTTAAAATTTTGTCCACACTGTATGCGGCGTGGGGCGACAAACCCATTAAAACAAGCCGTGTGTCGCGTCACATCATGCCGGTCACGTCCGTTGTAGACACGGTGTAACATTGGCCCCAAGCTTGCCAATTGGATACTCTGCTTTCCATTCAGTGAATGAACCGTTTAGGTTCTAAGACTCTTTCGGATGACCTGCGTGTTTCTTTCAGGTGATACTGTGGCGCTGTATCACTATGCAGAATCATTGATCATTGTGGAACAAAGACATCACCATGGACACGGAGGATCTCCCAGCAAACAATGCTCCTCTTACTGTCAATGAGCAGGTATTCACAAAGAATACAAACATCTATAAACTCTTTTCTTACATAAAGATTACACACGTGACCGTGTCATCACATCATGTCCAGCCATCCCACCTCTGAGTGAGCCTCATTTCCCCTGTGTGTGGTTTGCGTTCACTCATGAGCACAAGCAATTCGATTCTGGTAGTGAGGGGTTTGTTGAAAGCATTGCTTATGCTAGTGGCTCTTGTTTGTTGGCTGAACTCATGTCACCTGTGTGTCTTTGGTTGATTCTTTGTGTCCTAATGTGTGCTTGGCATCTCTGTTCTCTTTAGCCATTCAATGTCTGACCGCAGAAGTATTTTCTCAGATTTTAGGTTCCTGCACTTTGAAATTCCCAGCACAAGACGACCAGGTACGCACCCTCTCCTGCATCTGTAGGCCTAATGCTCTCTGTGGCGAGCCTTAATCTCTGCCTGTGCCTCTCTCTGTCCTTTTCTCCTGTGTTGTTTCTCTGATCTCAACTGAAGTGCAAGTTAGAAACATTATCGAAAGAAGGACTTTGACATCTATTCAGGTTGAGCAAACACTTCAGTAGCGTTGTGCTGTAACCAGCACACAGCAGAATTCAGATGGACCTGTATGGGAACGTTCTGTGCTGCTTGTTTTTGCCTAACTGGCTTTTTTCCACCTGCAGCTGTCATTCGCATATAAAACAACCAGGGCTGGGTGATATTGCTGTAAATATTTTGCAGTATTGTTGAGACATTTGTGTAAAATACACTGCTCAAAATGAAATGAACACTAAATCGCATTATTAGATCTCCATGAACACTAAATCGCATTATTAGATCTCCATGAACAAAAATTTCAAGTAAACTTTTCACTTTATACATTAAATAATTTATTGAAAACAACATAATGTGACTATGGTCAATGAAAGCCAAAATTATTAACACATTTATTAACACAGTCCTGTCAGTTATTAATTGGTTATTGTTATTTTATTCATGTTTCAGGGCCATTCTTTTTTTGCCACCATAAAATAACGTTCCCAGGATGTTGCAGGGAGGTTATTTTCAAATAAACCCCAAATAAATTATACAGAACATTCCCTAGTAGTTTTTGTAATCAAGGTTTTTGTGTAATAAGAATGAACAAGAATAATAGGCTGCCACAGATTTAAACGGTGTAATTTAATAAGTAAAATAAAGTAAATAACTTGTATTCAAATGTCATGTGGGGGCTTCCATGAACATTTTAGACTGATGTCACAAAAAGCTCTAAAACGTTTGAATCCAACATAATGACCCATTTTAGTTGAAACAAAAGGGTGGGAAAAACATAACCAGTCTAATACTTTCTTATGAATATTAGATATATTGCGCAGCCCTATCACTTTTCATAAGCTTTCGCTTGCTAAACGTCGTCAATGCTAGAATACTATGAGAGATCAGAATACACACAGACTTGTGTAAACTCATCCATAACAGATCATGGCCCATGTTCATCTCAACACTGTTCCCCATAACCCCACACAACAGACCCTGACACACTGTTATACCCTTCAGGTCATCGTCATGTCAGGTCAGGAGACCATCCGTGTGTTGGAGGTGGAGGTGGATACGGTCTTGTCCTCTTCGGGGGGTGATGGAAAGGTGGAGTCAGGGGGCGACGAAGGGTGCGCTCAGACCCTGGAGGCAGTTGAGGAGGCTCCATTGGAAAGTCCAGAAACCACAAGCACAACCACAGCTGGTGAGAGAATCATAAAATGAATGATAAAAATAGCAGCATCGGTTCGGTATCATAGCAACCTGCAATCATCAAAGAGATTTTTTTCTTAAATGAGTCATAACTGGAATAAAAGCATTACTTGTCTTTGCATAAAGAATCATGGCTAAAGACAACAGTTTATGACGTTGACATTCAATGAATAGTGAGGGTTTGCTTCTTATTGTTGCAGTAACTGTGGACGTCTCGGCACCTGCAGCCCAGACTGTGACCCCCAAAGTCTCCATCAGTGTGTCCCAGCCACAGACCAACGTGCCCATCACTGTTCAGGCCTGCCCACAGGTGAACTCGGGTTTTAATGTCTTTAAAAGTGTATCAGTTGGGTACAGTTCACTTGCTTACTTTATCTAGTTAAATATACAAAGGTTACACATGAATGAACCGTATGCGCCGTGACCCTGTCAGGTTCTGACTCAGGATAGTTTGGCCTCTCTGATGACTGGTATGCTAGCACAACAGAGTTCTCTTGGTCAGCCGCTGTTCATTCCTCTGAGCATGGCCGGATCTGTGGGGTGTCAGGGTGGTCTGGCAGTGTTCACGTTACCGACTGCTACCGTGGCCACCCTCCCTGGCCTTACTGCTGCCAGCCCTGCCGGAGGACTACTGAAGCTCCCGTTCGCTGGGCTGCAAGGTATGATGCCTGCATTTTAGTTTAATTTCTATAGCCTGACTGGTGTTTCTACAATTAGTGGTTCATACTCACCTTTGTGTTTCTCCTTCAAGCTGCGACCGTTTTGAACCCTGCGCAGGCTGTCCTGCAGCCTCAGGTGTCTGCTTTGCAGTCAGTGCAGGCGGCCATGCAGCCATCGCAGACCGTGTCGACCACTGCTGCATCTGCTTTGCAGAGAGTGTCAGAACCCAGCATCTCGGTTGCAGCACTTCAGGCTGCAGGCCTGTCCATCAATCCGGCTATTGTGAGTAGGGAACGGCTTTGGAGTAGAAATTGCGAAGTTTTAGAACATGCTAAACTTATTGCTGTGCACGCAATGTAATTGGTAATACATTTTTTTATTTTGGTTGTTTTCAGATAAGCGCTGCGTCTCTGGGCGGGCAGCCTCAGTTCATCAGTTCTCTTACTACAACTCCCATCATCACCAATGCCATGTCTAACGTGGCAGGACTCACAAGTCAGATCATTACCAACGCACAGGGCCAGGTCAGTACCGCAGCATCATCTGTCAACTACATCCAGAATTACACTCGCATGCTTTTTACAGAGATTTCTAAGGGGCGATTCACATTTCGCGTGTAAAACCGCGAGCCGCGCAGCTTTCTCTAGTCAAATGACCCGCGCACCGGCACTCTGAAAAGTTGAACTATTTCCATCTCGATGCGGTGCCGACGCACTTAGAAAAATGTGCGCGCCGCACCATATGCGTGTCGTGACCGCATCGCTCCCTTCTTGCACGTGCCTGCTTGCGCAAGAAAGACGCAAAATGTGAATCGCCCTTAATGTTGGTTGTTATGATGCTAATTTTACATAAACGGCATGGGGCAAAAATGTTTGTACTTTTACAATTACATAAACACACATGAAAATGCTGTTAAAGGAACAGTTCACCAAAAAAAAAATTCAAAATTCAGAAAGAAATGTATATAGATTTGGAACAACTAGAGGGTGAGCAAATGTTGACAAGATTTTTATTTTGGGATAAACTGTCCCTTTAAGGATTGCTTGAATATTGTATGAAGTGAGATTTTATCCATCGCACATGAATTTAAGGTGTATGACTGGTCACATATGAGACTCATCAGTTTCATACCCGTCTGTAGGTAATCGGAACGCTACCTCTCCTGGTTAATCCTGCTTCACTGGCCGGAGGTCATGCTCAAGGTCTGCAGCTCCAAACTGTATCCCCACAGCTGCTCCTCAACTCCCAGGGTCAGATCATCGCTACTATAGGGAACGGCCTAACAGCCGCTGCCCCGTCCATTGCTTCTGTCCTCCCCAAAGCCACCGTGCCCCTGACACTCACCAAGACCACCACACAGGTATTGCAGCGTCACCCATTTCGGCACAACACCATAGGAAAGTTCTAGTTTCTGTAATATTTGCTGTGATTGGTTCTTTAGGGTCCTATTGGGAAAGTAACCCAGTCAAAATTGATCATTGCTCCTCAGCCCACAGCGGGGAAAGCAGTCACGGCTCTCTCCTCTCCTGGTGCCATCGCGTGTGTGGACATGCCAACCGTGGGCCAACTTGTCAGCAGTATGTGTATTTGTTCTTGTAGTTCAATTGGTAGAGCATTGCTTTAACATCCCGAATGTCATGGGTTAGATTCCCAAGGGACACACATATCGATAAAAGTATACCTTGAATTGCTTTGGATAATAGCGTCATTGGATAAATATGTAATGTTTACAGCATTCCATTTATAGTCTTTGTTTAGTCTGTCAGAGGAAAATTATATGAAGTTTACCACAACTATGAAAATTGTCTTTATTTGCTGAGCTTACGTTGTCATGTGTTACTGATTTTGTTGTTTGTAGCCTTAAATTCATTTTTCTTTCAATTAGAGCCGCAGTCTGGTGTAAATGAAGAAGAGGCCATTAATCTGGAGGAGATCCGTGAGTTTGCCAAAAATTTTAAGATTCGACGGCTCTCTCTGGGTCTGACACAGACTCAAGTGGGTCAGGCTCTAACTGCTACGGAGGGACCCGCCTACAGTCAGTCAGCCATCTGCAGGTGGTTATTATATTCATCTCAGATTTTTTTTTCAGGTCTTTTTAGGTCTGCATGGGACTGATTTTTCCATTTCGCTCCTTCCAAGTTTTATTCAGCTTCCCGTCCGCAGAATTTGACTTGGATCTACTCCCGACTGCTTTCCTCCCTCTCTGTCTGATGAATTTAAGTCACATCGTCGTCTTTTGTTTGTAAATGCTGAATGCTGTCTTGTACGTGGTCTTATGTAAACATTTTGTATGACAGACATTTTACATTTTCAAGCTCATGATTAAATAAAATAACATAATGAATTAAATAACAAAAATGACAATATAGTAGACGTTGACTGCCTGCAGGACTAAAATTTAATTTAGTTCTGCATTAAAACCAACTGAACAGTCCTGTGTTGTCTCATAAACATATTCACATTCACTTTCAATGACTCTCTTTCCTCTTGTCTGAAGGTTTGAGAAGCTTGACATCACTCCAAAAAGTGCCCAGAAGCTGAAACCCGTCCTGGAGCGCTGGCTGGCTGAAGCTGAGCTTTGGAATCAGAAGGGTCAGCAGAACCTGATGGAGTTTGTGGGCGGCGAACCATCCAAGAAGCGTAAACGGAGAACCAGTTTCACGCCGCAGGCCATCGAGGTCCTCAACACGTACTTTGATAAAAACTCCCTTCCCACCGGCCAGGAAATCACAGAGATCGCCAAAGAGCTGAATTACGATCGAGAGGTGGTCCGTGTCTGGTTTTGTAACCGGCGGCAGACTCTTAAAAACACAAGCAAGATCAATGCGTTTCAGGCCCACTAGGATGAAGGAGCATCTGAATGAACTTTCTGAAGGTTTGGTGTACAATAACTGGTTGGAATTTTTGGTGCTCGTTACAAAATGACTGAATTGACTGATTTTGAGATGAACCGACGGCTCCTGCGTGTTGGAATAATATCAAACATACATTATTTTTGTTGTTCATTTTGCCTTTTGTTGTGCTGCATGCAGAGTGAGTTTTTGGTGTGCAAGGACAATTTCTGATGCTAAAATGACCATTAAGAAATTGATGAAGCTGCAAAATGCTATTGTTGCTGTTTTACTTATCAATGAAAGTAAGTATTCATTTATACATATTTTTGCTTTTAATATTTCACAGAAACTAAACTGACGTTATTCTTGACAGCAGTAATTTGCTTTCGCTGTAGCAATCGCAGCTTTGGGTTTTGACTAAATATAAATTACACATACGAGGTTAATGAATAATTTGACAGAATTTTCCATTTCATGTGTTCGTGTAGTTTTGCTGTAAACAAATTTTCCTGTGAACAAATGTATTTTGGTCTTTAATTCAATTCCTTCAAGATCAGTGCAGTGCTTGTATATTTTAGATGTGGTTCGGTTGAACGTCATACTGGACAAACATAGTACTCTGAATCAGACAGCATGACCCGCTATTACTATGTGGTTAAATCTGTATTAAGTTTGGACTGTCATTGTCATCTATTAATTTTCATCTTTGTGTGATTTTCATTGTGGTATGTCTGTCTATTGATTTAAATAGAAAGTGTAAAGTGTATTGAAGATTGCAGTTACTGATATTGTAGATGTCTTATGGGTTTTGTGGATGCTGTTATTTTGGTTTTGCCATAAGGAGTTAAAAACACAATTTAATATCATTCAAGAGAAAATTACATCAATACTATATGAGGCACTTATAAAAACATGACTTGAAATTTATTATTGATCAAAGAGTTTTATAACATGACAAGTGTTAAAGAATATTATCAAATAATGCGAATTGTAGTTCATGCAATTATACTCTCATTTATAATAGAACTTTGAAAGATTGTGACATTGTGCAGCAATATTCAGTTTATATGAACATTTTCAAAATTTGTGACGGAAAGCAGTCCAGCGTGTTTTACCACGTTTTTATGTTTAAACATAAAGCTATATTGTTCTTATGGACCTTTAGTATTTATCTAATGGATTTGTAATTGGTATAATACCAGAAATTTACGGTAGAAGTGAGAAAGGGATTGTGAAATTATACTTAAGGCTATGAACATGGACGTAATATGCTGAAGATGAACAAAACGATGCCTAACAATTGTATTTACAGATTAAAATCATGGTACTCTGTTAACCATATTTATTTTGTATCAATTGTAATGTTTGGTATTAACTTGTTATTTGAATAAATTAACACTAAACACACACCTTGTTTTTTTTTTGCAATTTGAAGGGACACTATTGTGGCAAGCATCGTCACAAACAATAAAAAATGGACATATAGCCTACTGCTACAACCCAGGTTATTTAATTCTCGAGACAGACGTCTTACAGTTTTAACTAGTTCTTAGTACTAAATTAATTTTTAAATACCTTATTCGTGATAAACATAAATTGTAATTAAAACTCTTTAAATCGTTATAAGATTACGAATATACATTTTTCCATTGATGACTGGTGCAAACTGTCAAAAAAGGACTAAATACAAAAGAACATAAGTTGTGTAATTTTCGCAAGTTAAATAAATAAAAGAAGGCACATAATTGAATAGATATCCAAAAATAAAAGAACGATTCATTGCTGCAAGCTAGAAATGTTTTGGATAAAGAACTGTGGTTGCCATGGTAACTGAGCCCCGCGCCAGGGTGATAGGGGTCGCTGATGAGTTTGCGCGCTGACTGCTCCAGTTGTTAGTGAAGAACCCCGCTGCGGATAGCTAAATAGTAGAAGAGATAAACAAACATGTAATATTACGCTCATTATTTCATTTATTCCTTTTTCACCACATCTTTATTTTAGTAATTTTCAACGAAATTTATGCTGCATTGACACATTTCAGCCGCGAGCCGTTTTCAGAAATCAACCTGTCTTTTTTCGATCAAAACGAAGTTGTTTGCCATTAGGAGGACGACGTAAAAATGGCGTGAAACGATGAGCTTTACCACATTCTCATTCTGACTGCTGTCATGGGTAATTTCTACTCTTTTTATGCAGTTTAATAATAAAAAAGCTCGTTTAGTTGTATGTCTTTGTTAGCAAATAACCATATTCTTTAAGATTATTCAAGTTTCCTAGCTGTTTTACTTGTATAATATGATCAGTGTATAAATTATAATGTTATGTCTATACACTTTCTAGTTGTAAAGCCAATTGGGGCATTTATTATGCTTTAGTGTTAGTATTTGTATTTGTTTTTCTGATTCTAATTTAAGTTGATAAATATTGGCAAAAGTAAGATAAAAACATGTCTTATATAGAAAGTACCTTATCATAATGGTGTACAAAAATAAATAAGAGTATATTTTCTCTTTAGACAGGTGTCTGTGATCACTCATAAACCCAAAGGGACACTGTGAATTAGTTTTTCTTCAGTTCACTTGAATAAGGGGTGAAAAGCCATGGCTTGGGCTCTGAAACTACCTTTGGCCGACGAGGTGATCGAGTCTGGTTTGGTCCAGGATTTCGATGCCAGTCTGTCAGGAATCGGGCAAGAGCTTGGAGCTGGTGCTTACAGCATGAGGTTAGTCTGGCTAGGGATTTATCATGGTTTTATTGTTTTGTATTTTCAAGTGATGTTAAATTATTAGACGATCCTGAAGCTAGTGGAGCTTCCTAAATGCTGGCTGTTGAATTTGAACTTCATTATTTGCACGATTGATGTTGGGGATCTGTGTTTGTATCTTGTTCAAAAAGCATGCGCTTTAAATGTTTATATTTGATGTACTTGTGTGGTCTGACTGTTGATTTCTGCTGCTGTCCACATGTCAGTCTGCATGAGTCTGTTTTGGCACAGTCTGACCTTCCACTGTCTCTTAAATTTTATTGCATGATTGTTTTGCATTAAATAAAGCAACTATTTTGAAAGTAAGTTGAAAGTTTTGAGTAGATGTCTGTGTGTGCCTGGGTTATCATCTGCTATAATGTGCTGTAATATCAGATTTGGGTGTTCCCATGACACTATTAATACATACTGGCAGGTTTCTGTAAATGTGACAAAAAATGCTTTAATATTTGGTTTTAATATTTAAAATAAAAGAAATTCTCACGTTGAGAGGCAGACAGATTCACTATTCACTGTGCACCTGTAGTTGGTCTCCAGGTAACGAAATAGCTGCCTGTTATAAACCACATGTTCCTGCCATCTGTGTGATGAGTTGTTAAATGTTTGAGTAGTGTTAGAAATGTACTCCGTGAACCCCAGAGCTTATCTGTAATGTACAGGCGCTAGTCATATAATTAGAATATCATCAAAAAGTTGATTTATTTCACTAATTCCATTCAAAAAGTGAAACTTGTATATTATATTCATTCATTACACACAGACTGATATATTTCAAATGTTTATTTCTTTTAATTTGATGATTATAACTGACAACTAATGAAAATCCCAAATTCAGTATCTCAGAAAATTAGAATATTACTTAAGACCAATACAAAGAAAGGATTTTTAGAAATCTTGGCCAACTGAAAAGTATGAACATGAAAAGTATGAGCATGTACAGCACTCAATACTTAGTTGGGGCTCCTTTTGCCTGAATTACTGCAGCAATGCGGCGTGGCATGGAGTCGATCAGTCTGTGGCACTGCTCAGGTGTTATGAGAGGCCAGGTTGCTCTGATAGTGGCCTTCAGCTCTTCTGCATTGTTGGGTCTGGCATATCGCATCTTCCTCTTCACAATACCCCATAGATTTTCTATGGGGTTAAGGTCAGGCGAGTTTGCTGGCCAATTAAGAACAGGGATACCATGGTCCTTAAACCAGGTACTGGTAGCTTTGGCACTGTGTGCAGGTGCCAAGTCCTGTTGGAAAATGAAATCTGCATCTCCATAAAGTTGGTCAGCAGCAGGAAGCATCAGAAGCGTCTCGCCTGGGCTAAAGACAAAAAGGACTGGACTGCTGCTGAGTGGTCCAAAGTTATGTTCTCTGATGAAAGTAAATTTTGCATTTCCTTTGGAAATCAGGGTCCCAGAGTCTGGAGGAAGAGAGGAGAGGCACAGAATCCACGTTGCTTGAGGTCCAGTGTAAAGTTTCCACAGTCAGTGATGGTTTGGGGTGCCATGTCATCTGCTGGTGTTGGTCCACTGTGTTTTCTGAGGTCCAAGGTCAACGCAGCCGTATACCAGGAAGTTTTAGAGCACTTCATGCTTCCTGCTGCTGACCAACTTTATGGAGATGCAGATTTCATTTTCCAACAGGACTTGGCACCTGCACACAGTGCCAAAGCTACCAGTACCTGGTTTAAGGACCATGGTATCCCTGTTCTTAATTGGCCAGCAAACTCGCCTGACCTTAACCCCATAGAAAATCTATGGGGTATTGTGAAGAGGAAGATGCGATATGCCAGACCCAACAATGCAGAAGAGCTGAAGGCCACTATCAGAGCAACCTGGCTCTCATAACACCTGAGCAGTGCCACAGACTGATCCACTCCATGCCACGCCGCATTGCTGCAGTAATTCAGGCAAAAGGAGCCCCAACTAAGTATTGAGTGCTGTACATGCTCATACTTTTCATGTTCATACTTTTCAGTTGGCCAAGATTTCTAAAAATCCTTTCTTTGTATTGGTCTTAAGTAATATTCTAATTTTCTGAGATACTGAATTTGGGATTTTCATTAGTTGTCAGTTATAATCATCAAATTAAAAGAAATAAACATTTGAAATATATCAGTCTGTGTGTAATGAATGAATATAATATACAAGTTTCACTTTTTGAATGGAATTAGTGAAATAAATCAACTTTTTGATGATATTCTAATTATATGACCAGCACCTGTATATGTGGCCGTTTCATTGCTGCATGTTATCTCACACTAACCCTTCTTAACCAAAATATGCAAGTGTAGATTCATTAAGTAAAACAGAAATCCAACACCAATGGTCAGATCCATGTATTTATTTGCTTTTTCTCCCTTTTGTTTTTCAGTGATGTGCTGGCTCTACCCATCTTCAAGCAGGAGGAGTCTAATTTACCTCCAGAAACAGACAATAAGATCCTTCCCTTTCAGTATGTACTTTGTGCTGCCACATCTCCTGCTGTTAAACTGCACGATGAGACGCTCACCTACCTCAATCAAGGTCTGTTCACACTAATTTAATGATCTCAATGTTCTCAACTTCAGTTGGTTTATAAAGTGTGGCATCCTCATCCATTATGTTGCTGAGCTCAGCCTAGATCTGGTTTATGCTTTTTTTTAAAGAATACGCATTATTAATGAAAATTAATTATCCTATTTATTATTTAAATAATGTTTATTTAAAAAATCTGGCCCGCCCTCTGTTTTTCCTCATTAAATATATTGTTTCACTTGGAAATAGATATCATTTTGAAAGCAAAATTTTGAACGTGTATAAGCGTATGACTGCCATAATAGTCAAAGTATTGGAAGCTTTTGTTTGACTGAAGCATAACAAGTGAAAAAATGTTTTGGCTGCAGGACAGTCTTATGAGATTCGAATGCTGGACAATCGGAAAATCGGAGAACTTCCTGAGATCAATGGTAATATGGTGAAGGTGAGGCTTTGTTTTAGTTCTTCATCGCAGGTTTATCCCTTTTAAAGTCCCCCTAATCCAGAAAATGCACTTTAAATTTTTTTGAACTAATGTTTTATGCACTGCTTGTTTGTGAAGCAAGGCTCTGTGAGCTGTGGGAAATGCTGCTCCATCTGAAAGCAGTGCGCATTTGAGTCGCTTGAAACGTGCATTTAAAAAAGCAACACCCGTCAAACATCATCATTATAAATATACTTTATTATCATGAAAATACATGAGGAGGCTTGAAAAACACTGATAGAAAGATGCCAGATGCAGACAGTTAGACTGCATTTCCTGGTTATACGTGTGGTACTTCTTCTATGGAGCACTGGAGTTCTTGTGCGAGAGCGCCCTCTGGCTTTCGGATGCAGCTGCATTTAACAGTAATTCACTGACAAACTGCGCATAAAACATCGCAGCCAACCGCCAAATCGCCTTTTCGATTAATCGTGCAGCCCTAGTTTGAACATATCTGTGTGTGAGGAGTGTGTGTACCACCCTAGAATGATAAATATCCACAAATCCATTTTTTTTAAATACCCAATAAACCTCAACTGTCCTCTTGAACGAGCTGGCATTCTCTCAGTTATCTGACGTCACGCATTGGTTGAGCTCTGCCTATGACTGCTGATGGACTGCTGTCTCGGCCCTCATCGAGTTGTACACTGTCTGCCATTGTTTTCACGCTGGAGTACTTACAGTGAGCTACAAGTATGTTTAGTTAACAAACAAGGTGTTTTGTTGTTGGATGCAAGACTGAACATAATTCTTAATTTACTCCCGACATCGAGCCTCTGAAGACACTATGGATTAGTTTTATTTCTCAACGGAATGTGCATAAGACATCAGGTGAAGTCACTTTACACCGGGATGCTTCACAAACGAATGTTAGTAAAATGCTGGATTCATTATGGGTCATGTTTTCAGTTTTTAAACATATGACGCGTTTGTCCCGTGTATCGTCACTTATTAAAACAATGTGCACGTTGTAAAGACATAACGCGTTTGTGCATTCACTCATAGAGAGCATGTTTTTATAGATATGATGCGTTTATCATGTAAACTTTGACTTATAAGAGCAATGTGGTGGATTTAAAGACGTTTCGTAACGCGTTTGTGCATTCACTCAAAAAAACAGCGTGCTCAGTTTTTAAACAAATAACGCATTTGTCTTATGTACTCTCACTTATACAAAACAATGTTTTTGGTTTTTAAAGATGAGACAGTGTTTCTCATTCGCTTAATGACCATTCTCTTCAGTTTGGTTGTAACTGGAAGCACCGGCTCACACAGCCCTGCGCTTTCTCCTGGAAAGGGCTTTTTCACAGGCAAAAATGGACGTGTTGGGCACAGTATAATAAAAGATATGTGGTGTATTTTGAGCTGAAACTTCAGACACATTCTGTGGACTCCTAAGATTTATATTACATTTTGTAAAAGGGCTTCATTAGGGGGCCTTTAATTCATGCTTCACACACACGATTATTTTAGCATCAAGTCTGAATCACTTTAGCTGTTGAAAATCTTTTAAATGTTCCTGTAAAGCCATGTTTGGTTAACCTGCCTGTCATTGTATTATACAAGAGGACGTGATGAGTCCTGTGTGTTTTTCTGTGGTCAATGCCTGCAGAGCATCATCCGTGTCGTGTTTCATGACCGCCGTCTGCAGTACACTGAACATCAGCAGCTGGAGGGCTGGCGCTGGAACAGACCCGGAGACCGAATCCTTGATTTAGGTGAATACGGTAACCCTCTGTTGATGGAAAAGTTGAGAAAGCAGAAATGTTTTTCAGATTAATAACACTCTTGCTTGGAAATTCTCTCCAGATATCCCGATGTCAGTGGGAGTGGTTGATCCCAGGGCAAACCCTACACAACTGAACACAGTGGAATTCCTCTGGGACCCCTCAAAGAGGACCTCTGTGTTTATTCAGGTATCATAAACCAACTTTCCCAGGCACTGATCCTTGTCTTGTACTAAATCACACTTTGGAAATCTCAAGATAAGGTTTAATCTGTATCTCTGTTGTTGTGCTGTTTTTAAACCAACAAGTAATATAGTATACTTTCTCTTCCCTGCTGTAAGGATACATTTGATCTTTAATCTTTAACCACATTATTATTACATAACGGTCCCCAATAAAGTATCAAACATGCACTTTATATTATCCGAGTATTGCTGTAGTGTACACTTCAACACCATCCTAAAGCCCACCCTGACCTGAAGTACTGTCCTATACCCAACTGTGCCCAACTTGAATATCAGTCAAATGACTGTTGTCATAATTTTGATGCTCGTTTCAGGTTCACTGTATCAGCACAGAGTTCACTATGCGCAAGCATGGAGGAGAGAAGGGAGTCCCGTTCCGTATTCAAATCGACACTTTTAAGGAGAACGAAGCTGGAGAATACACCGAGCACCTCCACTCCGCCAGCTGCCAATTCAAAGTCTTTAAGGTGGGCCTGGATCTCCACTGATACTCGCACGATGTCTGTATTCCATGTTAATGCAAGCCATGTTTCGCCAGTACATCATTTGTCTGCAGTCTTGAAAATAAAACTTTCTTTTGGAACTATGATGGTGATGCTTGGGTTGCGTTTTAGCCTAAAGGAGCAGACCGAAAACAAAAGACAGATCGAGAAAAAATGGAGAAACGCGCACCGCAGGAAAAGGAGAAATACCAGCCTTCGTACGAGACGACCATTCTCACTGAGGTGAGTTAGTGCCTAGGGTTTCAATCGTTGGGTTTGAAATGTGTATCTATAGTTAATCAAGCACTGAACTTGTCATAAGTCATTGATAAATCCTTAAGATTATTGTGCTTTTCTGTGATGTTATTTATCACCAGATTTTGATATGTGATGTTATGTGTTTTTAAAGTGCTCTCCATGGCCTGAGGCTACATACGTCAACAATTCCCCATCACCAGGTTTCAACAGTACCCACAACAGCTTTCCTGTGACTGAAGGGTAGGAAAAGTCGATCACTTTGGCAGTATTTACAAGCAGAGAAATTGCAACAAATGCTCTTGAATTAATCACAAATATGACTTGTAATATTGTGCTATTTTTTTTGCCCCGCCCTTTTTAGAAATGGTTCACCCAATCACCAGCCAGAGCCTGTTGCACAATTAGTAGATGTAAGTGTTCTCCCCACCCCTTTTTGTTTCTTTGAAATATCTCTCCTGATTATAGAATAAAGAAAATTTCATTACATTGTTTTATAATCGTTTTAAATTATATTTAGCATCATTACCAATCTTACCATAACAACATATTTACATTGATATTGATCTCAAATCAGCAGTATTCATTCCCATGTCTTTATGTGTGGCTTATACATTTCATATTCTCCTATTCAAATAACATATATTTGATGTTTGCTGCAAATGAGTGAAACTTTGTTTCTTTCTGATCTTGATTTGGAATAAGTTTGACGTACAGTGGTGTACAAAAGTCTGTGTCCACTAGTAAAAGTGCTTCTATTTTACATTTTTTAAGCAATTTATTACAAATGTTTCATTATATCTGAATAAATTGAAGTGACTATGAAAGTGTAATAAGCATAACAATGTGAATGTGATGAATTATAACATTATAACAAACCAGTTTTTTGTTAGATAAGTGAAAGAATAGTGCAGAATTCTAAAGGTTGTATACCTTTTTGTAATTGTGTTATAGTCTCTGTAACATTTTGGTTACATGGTCATTGTAGGCTCAGATTGTTGGACACTACTGAATCTCATAACTGTTTTGGGATAGAAGAGCAGGTGGTTGCTCTTTAGCTGTGCGTGTGTGTGTGTGTGTGTGTGTGTGTGTGTGTGTGTGTAAGGCATCATTCATACTGTCTTTGCATCCATGAACAACATGTATAATATGAGAGAAGTATTTCCATTCCATTTATATCACTGCAGTTGTGAGATGCTGTTGTTTGAGATTGTTACTTGTTGCATATCCATTCATTATAGAAACATATTTCCCTTTATTATGTAGTTTTTACTTTAAAGGGGTCATATGGCGTGAATACGTGTTTTTCTGTGTCTTTGGTGTGTTATAAGTTGCCAATGCATGTATTAGACACGTAAAATTGCAAAAATTAAAGTGTCGGAACAAAAGATGCATTCTATCTAAAAGCAAAAGCTCACCCAGACCTGCCTGAAACGCCTCGTGTAACCACACCCCCCACAAATCTACGTCAGTTCGTGGTATGATTTGACTGAAGACCGCCCAAATGTATATGCAAGTAAGCGTACCTGTCAGTACAATTGCTTTGGAACCTGATGTTCCAAATATGTTAAGAGGCGTTACATTTCTGTCACACGCTTGCAGTATTCGACCAATCACTACGCACTGGTTAACTGGCCAATCATAGCACACCTCGCTTTTCAGAGCGATTCAGAGAGGTGGGGCAAAGAGGAGATACAAACATGCACGGTATGTGGAAAATACAGCGTTTTTCAACCTTAAATCGTGTATACACATTGCGTTACATCTAAAACAAACAATAATATTCGTTTTAGCCGTGTCATATGACCCCTTTAAGTGTGTGTATATACAAAGTACCAGTCAAGAGTTTGGACACACATAATTATTATTACTATTTCTACATTGAACAAGAGCTATGGCATCATCAAAACATTAAAAATAACGCTTTAAAGTATGGGAAATGTGCAACTAAAACAAATGAGATTTTATTTGTTGAATAGTTACATTTCTTGTATTTTTACTACATTAAATTAAATGTTTGAGTTTCATTTTTTTGTGGCAACAAATAATTTAAACTAACAACTAATTTAGTCTTTTAAGTGTAAGCTTGCAGATCAAAACGTGTTTATCATTGTGATCAATTTTAATGGAGTTAGATGTATCCAAATTTTTGAATGGAAGTGTATATGGGGAAAATCTTTACATTTTACAAATATAGATGTTAAATACATTGTTACAAACCTTTAATAGGTCAGATTTCTAAATAAATTAATTAGTTAATGTTTTAGCAATTTTGTCTGTAACGAGTTCTCAGGCTTTTTTAAATGAAATAATCATTTAACATTTGTTTAAAAGAATATTGCATTATTATGAAGTGTTAGTTAAGAATTGTTTCGTAAACACATTTTGACTGTCAATAAAGACTGTTAATGCTAATGTTATTTGAATAGGTTTTTAAGCCCCCTTGTCTCCACATGCTTCCTCATCATGTCAATACCACTGAAGGTTTTTTGAGGTTTTGGTAAATCTGAGATTTTAAAATTGAGAGACGTTCTGCCTTACAGTTGTCGTTCCATCTACTTAGAAGAGACAGTGAAAGCAACCAGGTACATGTATTTATTTGCTCATATGATTATGTTGAAATGTGTTTTCGCCAAGAGCGAACCTTGGTTGGTATGAAAAGGATTTTTGTCGTAATAAAAGGTACCAAACTTAAAGGGAAAGTCAAGGTTGTGTGATGTTTTGAAGTGGGTTCAGCTTAGGTCAAACAGTTTAAGGGGTGGGTGTGTCTGTGTGGAAAGAGACAAATCGTAATCAGTTTACGGTCAGTGTGCTAAGGCCTATTTTGTCCTTTCTCTTTGCCCCTGAACAAACAGAATCTGTTGCCCACGGCAACGCCACAGGAAGCTCAGCAGTGGCTCCATAGAAACCGCTATTCACCATTCTGCCGTCTCTTCTCAAACTTCTCGGGTAAAGGGACGATCGGTGTCGCATAAGTGTGCATCACATCCCATAAAGCTTCTGTCATCCAGCAATCATACAGTGCCACTTCAGTCTTTACATCAATCTCATCAAGATGACCCATACCCTTTTATCTAAAAGCAATGTCTTGTGTTCATTAGACATATGTATAGGACTGTTAACTGTAATATGCCTCTTAATTGTATAGTTTGTATAGCATGAAATAACATTGCAGGAGAGAGTAATGTGAGCATATCGATCGTTCTTTGGCTGGTTTCAGGGGCCGACATGCTCAAACTAACCCGAGAGGATGTCATTCAGATCTGTGGACCCGCTGATGGCATTCGGCTTTTTAATGCACTGAAAGGACGGTAAGGGTCCCTCTATGTATATGTGTGTGTTCAAATGTGTCATTTCAAGTCATATTTACTACGTATGGGTATTTTCCTGTATAGGGTGGTCCGTCCCAGACTCACTATTTACGTGTGCCAGGAATCCCAGCAGGCTCGTGAGCAGAAACATGAGAACGGAGACGGAAGCAGCAGCACCTTCTTTGGTGAGTGATGGAACCTTAAACTGTGTGTTATACATTGAACACAGCAAAAAACGTGGAATCCACAGGAATCGTATCCATCAGGATTTGATTGTTGAGCTAATAGCATCACACGGTCTGATAAAAAATGTCAGGTCAGGTACAGCTTTGGTTATGTCAGCAAAAAGAAAAATTGTTCCGGATGTGCAGGAGGGTTGATGAAAGCAAACCCTTTTTCTTAAAAATACAGTGCATCAATGCATAATGCACAATAAAAGGAGGGACGTCTGTAAGAAAGTAAACCGAGTCAATGTTGATTTCATATCGTCAAGCGGTTTAAATGTCCTGAAAGTGTTTATGATCCTTGATAGCTTGTATGGTTTGCTTAATTATTTGGATGATTTTTCTATTCTATCGTCTGTTGTCCAGCGTCTCGTACAGTATATCTATAAATGTTTTTTTCACTTTGCCCTCTTGTTTAGTGTATCATGCCATCTATCTGGAAGAGTTAACAGCCGTGGAGCTGACAGAGAAGTTGGCTCAGCTCTTCAGCATTTCTCCACGCCAGATCAGTCAGATCTTCAAGCAGGGGCCCACTGGTATCCATGTGCTAGTCAGTGATGAGGTGAGCGTGTTTGTGCTATTTTGACGGATCTGTTTGTTTTATTTGTGTAGCTTTCTTAAAACTGTTTTATGATCATAAACAAATGGCTGGTAGCAGTAACCAGATCTCTATACAGATAGTTCTGGTCGTGGATGCTGATTGGTCATCACAGCTTCCCAGCTGTAATAAATGACACAATATAGTAATAGCTGTGTCTTTGTTTATTATTTTGTACATTTTATCAAACCCACCTAAGGTACCTTAGTAGAACATAGACTCTTGCACTATATTGCTTAAATATGTAGCTTTATGTGTATAAAGTATAACATTTATGTTTTTGCTCATATAGATGATTCAGAACTTTCAAGATGAGATGTGTTTTGTCCTGGATACAATGAAAGGTATGAGCAAGCCAGTTTTGTTGGGGAGTACTATCCCAGATATCTTTATTTTTAGTACCCTATTTTGCATAACTTAGTCTCTTTTAATTGAATTTTCAGCTGAAACAAATGATGGCTATCACATCATTTTAAAGTGAAAACAAAGGATATGTGGGGGAGTGAACAGGCCCCTATGTTTCAAGATTCAACCCAAAGCCCCGACACTCCACACTTCCTGGGCTGCGCTGAAGCTCGCTTTGCTTGGAATAGTAGTGGAGGTGATTTTGGGAAAGGAAACTGAGATCTGACTTTTTTTTAACCCCCCCAATCATAAAATTCCTGTTTGCGTTATTTGCTTCACTTTTCTTTGTTGCTTTTTAAAAGCTAAACATTTGTTTATAACGTGCTAAGGCCGTACTGCCTTAAAAAGAGCGATTTAGCTTGTATGAAATACAGTATTATTGTATACATTGAATACAGCTCTGGAAATCATTCCTCAATATTTTAGCCTCTGTATTAGAGTCCCATGTGACTCGCAGTTCACATGCCTCAATGAACACGCTCTTTATAAACAACACGGAGCTTATGTCACAACTAGCGAGTTCCCAAGAGCGGCCATGCAGCTCATCTATTCGGAATAACTAGTGTCATTTGCAGTTCAAGATCTTGTTGTTAAACGTTACGTTGGGCAGTGCCTTTCTCAGATGCGAAAGAAACGGTTTAATAACCTCAACATAATATTGTTAGGGGCAGATTCAATGAAATTCTGATACTTCTATCAAAGTGTATTGTTTGGTTACTTGGGCGTTTTCACAGCAGGAATTGTTAATTTCCCAAAGTTTATGTGCTTATGTGATTCTTCATGACTGTTGATTCATGATATGACGTTATAGTCTTGGTTCTTCAGACGCTGCCACAAATGCACATTACGTCACAAGCAGGAGATAAAGCTGGCAGCAGTGGGCATTATGTATGTTTTTTCTAAACTGTACTGAACTTCCCCAACTAGTTTTTCATGGTTGCGTATATTAGAATAGTTTTTACTGATGACAGAATTACCAAGAGCATAGTTTTATGGTATAAAAGAGAGAAATCATGTTTTACTCGGTTTTGTTTGTTTCCTTTTGGATATGACCACTGATGTACTAATCCTTAAGACGAGGTAAAGGGAATAGAGATGTTGCACTGCATGAGAAGAGATAGCTGTGGTTAGTGCTAGATGCAAACCAGACCAAGATGGTAAAAATGTGAGCCGGTATTGTCTGTTGTGACCCTTCACCTTGTCATTGCAATGATTAAAATGACTTACTCTGAAAGATACATCTTTTGCTGTGTTTTTTTGTTTGTTACACAAACTTATTTAAACCCAATTTTAAACAAGCAATTTATGTGAATTAGTGTTTCTCATTTTGCAGCATTTAGAAGATATGTGTAGAATTGTAGAAAACCTATTTGTAGGGCCATTAATATTTCCATATAACTCTGTTTACTTTAATATATTACTTTTAACTATTCATATAATTTATATTATTAATATAATTGCATATTAATATAATTGCATAGAAATGCCAACTGGATGTGAAAATTAAGGTTTCTTCTCTTAGCAACTTTGGTTTTTATTTTGGAACAAAGTGTCACCCTGACACGTCCTTGAGAGGTTTTATTGTCAGATTCGACTACTTACATTTTTGGTATGTATTTCATTTTCACTGTCAATCTCTGTCTTGACAACAGTTTGAAAACCTCGCTTAGTTTCCATGGAAACCGAGCTGTCAAAAAAGAAGCGAGGACAACCGTGTGCCTTCAACGATCCCAGCCTGTATATCAAAGATTTAGATCTGCGTTAGACACTGTATATCTATACAAAACCCTGTTACCAAAACTAACGTGAAACAAAACAATATCCGTTTCCTACCAAAGAAAAGCGTGAGTTTAAACCCTAACAATAGGTCCCGTAAAACTTCATTTCCCAGCAGCCCCTCTGCGGCACTGCTGTGACGTCACAGCGGGTATATATGGATCCCGTGCAGCATTCCTTACTCTATTGTTACATTGTAACAAACCGGGGCAGAGGAGAGGCCCGCGGGGTCCTCGGGCCGAAAGATACTACACCAAATTTTTGTTTTTTTTCTTTCCTTCGGCGTGGAAATATAACGTGGCGACTTGTCTAAACATAGCGCAGAACACAGCCACCTATCCAAAAGGAAAATATACCTCGAAGGCTCGACTCTATTTGGTCTTTTTCGATGCATGCATTTTAAAGGATCACCTAGAGATCGTCCGTTTCATCTGCACGTATCCGATGCTTCCACGCCGGGATTTGTAATTTTTTTTAGTGAATGAGGTCCTTGTCTGCCTTCGTCTGCCCCGTTTTTTTTCTTTAAAGAGCTTGAATGCAACGTTGAACGCTCGCACTGGCTTCTTGATTCACAAACCCCCTTTTATATTAAAGCCAAGAGTAATATCCGTTGTTTACGATGCTTAAATGTCGTGGCATATCGAGCATCGCTATATTTTCGTGATTAAACTGCTATTTCCTCATTGATCTGACCATTTCCATGGGCTGAAGTCGCTTTTTGTCTGTCATCTTGTAACCTTGTGGATCTCCGCTGAATAGAAGCCGAATCTTCAAAGAAAATAATATAATCGAAAGAACGAATAAAGCGAAGATTTAAAGGCACTCGGTTTGTTCACAAGGTAAGCCTATGACAAAGGTTTATGTTTCCCTTCTGATTTGGCTTTCCTTATAGCCTTGCCTATATGGAAAAAAAGAGAAAAAGTGTTTGTTCATTGGACTGCTTGCAACACAGCATTACCATTTTCTGCTCTGTCATATGCCATTCTGTGTATTTGTTCCATCTTATTAGAATATGAAATCACGAGACAAATTCTCTATAATTTGTCATCTCAATCGTATTGGCTGAGACTTTACAACACCGCCTTCATGTGTTGTGTTTATACAGGAACTGTGTAATACAAACATACATGTGATTTAATTGTGTTTACACGTCACTATAATTCATTGTAATATGTGTAGCATAGGCACTGTAATGTGGAGTGTGACGTCATATTGTAGTAATTCATCCACTTCCTGCATTGTTAGACCCTTTTAAATCCTCAGCTGCAGGGTGGGCATGGGAAGTGCTCAATGGATGCACCCATTGGAAAGGTGTTTTGGACGATAAGAAATCGCAGCGTCACCAATGCATGGTTTGTCAAAAAAGCAGGAACCAAAAGAAGACTTGACATTTGTGTGTCATATTTCTACCGTGGGCTATTTCAGTGCAGACCAGCCAAACTGGCTGATGAGTTGTCAGTATTCTTAGGCGGTTGTTCATGCTTGCTTTCCAAGCAAATAGGCCACAGGATGTATGTCACGAGCTGTTTTCAAGCATATTGCAGCATTGCAATACGGTCCCTGCTTTTCGGTTACCTGCGATGGATTTATTTAGTTCATTTAATGTTAACCTTGCTTTTCCTCCAGTTTTTGGAATCGTGCATTGCTTTGTGTGGCGCTTTCAAGAATAAGGGGAAGCTGTTGCTGAACACTGCCTGCGAATATGTCTGGGATGTGTAAATGATATCATATGACATTACAATGTAGAGACGTAGGGCTGTGTAGACGTGGGTTTTGTGATATGCATTAGATTCCATTTCCTGCAGACCCGTAAATATAGGCTAAACATTAGGGTGTACCATCTTAACTAGTAATGCATTTTAATAGTGAAGTCTAAGTAGATTCGAGGTCCATATATGTGCTTTCACATGTCACAGAACATGACTCAACGGTAGTTACGTGTTTCTTACATCTGTAATAGTCTTTTCATCTGTAATAGTGACATTTAAATTACACACAGACACGAGTTTGTTTTGATTTCTCGAGATGATTGTGGCATGTGGCATTGTAAAAAAACGAACTGCAAATCTTTCTTGGACAGGATCAATGGCATTAAAAATACTAATCTATTGTCGCTTGTTGTGTATAATTATGATGTTTTACCGCATAGACCGTATGTGATATGTTGTAACATATGTGCTTTTAAGACACTGCGAGTATACATGGCGCTGTCCAATATTTGTAAAGTACTCACAATTTGGCTACAAGTCCGAAGAGACCTCTTGGCATGCATCACTTGGTTCACATTAACTGAAGGACGACCTACAGCATGATTCGCTGGCAGCTCACATGTGTGCAAAGCACCATAAAACCGTTTCAGAACTGACGTTATAGTGCATCATCAATTAATTCATTATAAAAAGCAAGGCATTGCTCCTTGAGCAAAAAATGGACTGCCTTGTTTCTTAGCATCTCTTGTTTCTATGGATACGGTTCATTCAAAGACATTGTAATGCAGAAATGCATAGTTCTCATTTCGACACGTTGTTTTAATATAACAGTGTTTGTAGCAGCTGCATTTGATCGCTGCTTTTGATGTTTCAAGGTCGATAAGTGATATAACGCATGCAGATGTTGCCGTTTTATGCAGACTCATACCTGAATTAAAGGAATAGCTCAGCCAAATATGAAAATCCTCAGTTTATGGCATCCCAGATCTATATGACTTCCTTTCCTCAGTTGAACACAAATTAATCAAAAGCAAAACGCCACATCAGTGAAAGAAAACGGTTAATATTTGAAGCATAAATATTGATTGATACATCTTGGATCCATGTAAACAAACTGATCCATGTGCTAGATTTTAATATAGTGGCACTTGAATAACTTTGAATCTCATTGGTTCTCGTATGTCTTGTGACAAATTGTCACATGTGTGTGTGTTTTGTCACAAGACAGTCAAGGTCCAATTACTATTTTTATTTATATAAACATGCCAAAAGTTTTTCATATTTGGGTGAACTACTCATTTACCCACCCCTATTATTAAACATCTTATGAAAATGACTAAACGCATGTAATGCCAGATATAGCTTAATATAATCTCTTTTGTGATCATCATCATTAGAATTAAGCAGACTGATCTTATTTTTGATCTCACAAATATAATTCATAACTCTATTTTCTAGACAAAGTTGATCCTTCCTCAAAGCTAAACAGCCTAGTTCTTTTAACCCACTAAAAAGCCACAGACTGTTTAAAAATAGTGTTTAATCATGAAGAAAATCAGGCATGGAGCGCTCAAAGCAGCTGTATTACACAGTTCCCTCAGGCTAACGAGGTGGCTTGATCAAACGTCCTGACTCGGGCTTGTGTGACCTCTCTGGTTTGACTTAACTGGTCTTGTCACAGGCTTGCAAAGGCCTGTTGTTTGTAAGATTTAATGGAGTAAGAAGATGCAGTTTTTCTGAGCCTCTTTGGCTTTCCCAGTTGCCATGGTGATGTTTTCAGTCTCTGTGATTTTTAAGCAGGACTGTGAGATGGAGAAAGTAAATGATTAGGTAGAAAATGTTGCATGTGACCTTTTTTGTTGTTAATTGGTTGCGTTTTGGTGACCGTGGCTTCCAGAATTTCTATTTGTGCAAGACCGCTTTATTAAAGTTAATGGCCAAGTTGATTTTTATGTCTAAATATTTCGTAAGTTATATTTTGTTTATTTCTAACTTAGCACTTTTAAAAAGCTTATGTTTGAATGATTTTGTAGGAGTGCAAAACAGTTTATTTAAAATGTCATTTTTATACCTCATTTTCAGTATGCACATCTAAAAATCTAAGATTGGCTCATTCTAGTGTTCATGCACACACTCTGTCAGTCTGCCCCCAGACGCTGTGTTTCCATGGAGACATTGTTATCTCGTGGCCTGAAGCGCAATTTCGAGGATGTGGACAGCGGTTCGCCGTGTTCCACACCCAAAGATTCGGATGATGACATCTCCAGCAGTGACAGTGCAGATAGCTGCGACAGTCTCAACGCTCCCTCCAGCTCTCTCGCACGTAAGACACCATAAATTAAGATTTTATGAGGTTCATGATTTTAACAGCATACTGGTTATAAGTAGTAAAGTAGTTCAGTTTTCCCATGTGCCTCTATAACCCCATTCACACAGACCGCTGAGCCCAGAAAATTGCCAAAAAATTGCCATAGTGCCTTCTGTGTGAACGCAAACGCATCCTGGATTGATCCGAAAAGTGATTCCGGAAAGGGGACCTAGTAACATAAACGGGATCAGTCGCGGAAAGCAGAAACATTGCCGTAAAAAAAGCTGTGTAGTGATGACACGCATCTATAATAAATCATAAATAATTTGGCTATGAAAACAAATATAGTTAAGCGAGTCATTTTTGTTCGTTAGTAAATGGAAAACAAAAAAATAGGCCTACTATTTGTCTTTAGCTAAATCATTGATGAATGCAAGAGGCCTAATCACCAAACTTAAGGTCAGATGCGAGAATAGCGTTGTCTGCTTCTAAACGCAGTTTAAACTTGAAATTACTTTTATCAAAATTATTAACACTAAAATACACAGCGCTTCAATAAACTTGATCGATTACCAACCTTTAAAACACGTCTGTGTGCACCTGCCGAGTTCGTGCTGCGCTGCGGAGAAGCCCACGAGTTTCTGTGCAGACACTGTTTACAGACTAACTCCAAACTTTCACCCGAACATTTATGTGCTTGTTTTTCTCAACAAAAACATTGTAAACAATACAAACATGATTATCATATACCTACCTAAGTGTTTATTTATGGTTTTTATAGCATTATGTGCAATATGCTTTAGGCCCTATTAACGGCTTTTTCATTCGATCTGCGTGAGCTTATTCCGAAATGGTTACAAAATCTAAATGCTAAAAACTTTTCTCAAAGTTTGTTTTAAAAAAACGATAAACTTATTTTTAAACTCACATTTTTGTACATAATATTACTGAAAAATTATTATACCATGCCTTTTGTATTGCAGTTAGGCTATGTTGCAAAAATACTGGCTAATTTTTACTTCTCAGCATGCCGTTATATTTTTAATTTAGGCTCTGTAAATTCTCACCGAACAAGCCTGAACAATTTGCTTTTATTTGTTTTCATATCACATTTTATATTTATCTTATATTTGGCTTAATCTCGTTGGGCTATATCCTACCTTGCGTTCTTGTGCCTCATTCCATTTCGTTGTTCTGCATTTACCAATAAAAATATAAATAAAAAAGTTTGTTTTAAAATTGATGTCTTTGTCATTTGCAAAAGGCAACAACATATGCTACAGAATAATAACCAAAAAAAAGATAATTATTTAGGCCTATTTGGCACTAAATAAAGGAAGGCAGTAATAATAACAAATTGCGCTATTTAGCCACCTAAAAACACTGCAAGGAAATATCTTTCACTGTGATCAACTATATTTTCATGGCAAAAAAAAAATGCACATAACATTACATTGCAGTACATTACGTCAGGTGTCTTTACGGGATCTTCACGGGATGTGTGTGAACGCACGCACAGATTCCAGAAAATCACTGGCAGTTAGGGCTGTCACGATTATTAAATAATCGTCTCATCGCGATTGTTTGACCTCATCGCTATGATTTCGGATCATCGCAATTATCGCACATCTCTATAGAAGACACTAGGGGGAGCTGTAGTGCATCTGCATATTGCATATTTTAGTGTATATATTGTTACTAAAGCATGGTAATACTTGTAAAATGTACCACCACAACACAATCACTTAAAAAAAAAACTAAAACATAACATATACAAATTACCTGCTGTACAATTTAATATTATTTAAGCAAATCTCAGTGTGAAAACCAGTCTACCAAAATTTCATTAACACACAAGTAAAATTTTACTGTAGTCTTGCAAGTGAGAAAAAAACAGACTAGAAGCTTTTCTATGACTGATAGTATTTTAATGGTGGCTTCAATTCACACCTGATCAATTTACTTCATTTACAAGTATTTGGTGGTTGTATTATTGACAGGTAAAAGCCTAAACCTTAAATATATGATGACCCAATTTTTTCCGATGTATTTCCAAGAAAAAAACATAGTCTTGTATTCAGAACAATATGGTCGTTTCAATCGCTGAATCAAAAATGAATGAGAATTAAATGCCAAAGCTCAAAAACAGACAATTAATCGCCATAATCGCCAAAGACCTAAAACAGACAATTAATCGCCATAATCGCAATGATTTATTAGACAATTAATCGTCAATCAAATTTCATAATCGTGACAGCCCTACTGGCAGTGTGAATGAACAAAATCTAACGATCCTGGGACAAATTCCTGGAAACCTTTTCCGTGTATTTTCCAGGATCTCTGTGTGAAAAGGGCTTATGTTAGCTCACCACTTAAGTGGCCGGCAGTAAAGAACATAACATTTGACCAACTGTCTCACAACTCTAAGTCTAAATCTGCTTTGTTGTGGAGTATTTCATTTTAACAATTAACTCATGAGGAAAACGTGACTTGAAACTGCATTGATACTTGATAAACCATCTATCCATTTTTTTTTGTAGCTCCCTCCATTCTTAGAAGACACAAAGCCTCTTTGGGTCGTAAACAGGTTCGCTTCGATGCAGTGACGGTCTACTACTTCTCCAGAAAACAAGGCTTTACCAGCGTGCCCAGCCAAGGTGGCAGCTCCCTGGGCATGGCACGGCATCACTGCGCCATCCGCCATTACACCCTTGGCGAGTTTGCACGAGAACAAGAAAGTAGCCACAAGCTCGTACTGCATCAGCATCTACGTCAAGAAAAGCTCAACGCTCGCAAGTTAAAGGTTAGCTGGGTTTAATGTTTTTTTCAAGCTTTATTGTACGTTACAGTGTTTCCTGCCGTTTTCTTCAACGGGGTGGGTTTTCTCTTTAACCTGACTGTTCCCAGCTGACAAGGAATGGAACTGTAGATAGTCCAGAAGCAGAGCTTCTTACGCTGGATGACATATCGGATGAGGATCTGGATGTGGAAAGCGTAGAGGTGGATGACTGCTTCTTTCTTCAGCCTCTACCTACCAAGCGGCGCAGGGCGCTACTGAGGGCCTCGGGCATTGCCCGGATAGACACAAGGGAGAAGGCTGAGCTGCGCACAATACGTCTGTCCCGTGAGGAGTGTGGCTGCGACTGCCGCTTCTACTGTGACCCTCGACACTGCGGCTGCAGCCAGGCTGGAATCAAATGCCAGGTAGTTTCACAAGCCTAACTTGTCCAAAGTCTGTCCAAAAGTAGTTCATTTTAGCCAAATAAAGCTTGTTTCTTTCCATAGGTGGATCGGATGTCCTTCCCATGCGGTTGCACCCGTGACGGTTGTGGTAACACCGCTGGACGAATTGAGTTCAATCCTCTTCGTGTACGTACACACTATCTCCACACAATCATGAAGCTTGACCTGGAAAAAAGAAGTATGCTGGGTGTTCGGTCAGGAGAAGATTGCGTAGAAGAGGCAGAGCTGGTTTCCTCACCATCCCTGTCCCTATCGCCCTTGGAATCAGATGTGGAAGTGGAAACCCAGAGTATCCAGGAACTGCAAGAGGAACAGTGTGACAGTCTAGAAAGTGAGAACGAAACAGCCGTGCTCCACCTGCAGAGCGCAGAGGAACTGGAAAGGAGGCGTGAACAGGAGGAGCAGCAGGTTGAGGAGGCGCAGACCGCTGATCCGACCCTTTGCCTTCTGCAAGGGGCCTTGACCGATCAGGCTAGCATGGAGGACATGGAAGGTGTTGAGGGAGTTCTTCTAGAAGGTCCTTTTCCCGAAGGTGCCACCTTGGTTTGCATTACAGAGAACCATGCGGATGACCAGAGGCTTCTCAAAGACCCTGCTTCTGTCCTCTACTATCAGGTTGGGCACTTGGAGACGGCTGCTTTTGAGACGCTTCCTGCTCAAGTAGAAGTGGTGAGCGACGCCGGGGATTTAGAGGTGGAGAGCGGTCGGCAAAAACAAGAAACCTGCGGGCAGGACTCAGCCAAAAGTTTGTCTGCTGAAGTACCTCCGCCACCGGAGAGTAACCCGAACGGGGGCGAAGAACAGCTTTGTCCAGAACTGGCCTCAAATGGCGAGGAATGCCTTGAGACGTGCCTGGCGCTGGATGAAAAGGCAGTACAGCTTCCTCCAGAAGTGTAGAGCCTATCACCTCTGCAGATGTTTTGCACAAGTTAGTCATTATATTGATAGAGAGCCTACTCCACACAGTGCGGTATGTTACCAGACTGCAATGTTGATTAATTGTTAAAAAATACAAGTTAGCTACATGAGTTTGTATCAAATTTAGTTGGCGATAAGCATGTACTGTGTTTGAAATAGGTTGTCAGTGAAATAAGTTATTAAAAAGAAAAAAATAGAATAATTTATTCGAAAAAAAATAAAAAATAGGGGAGATCCGTATCGCTTCATTATTTGATACTGGTGGACATCGTGGCCTTCATGTCGAGGAACAAGCATTTTCAGGAATAACCAGTGGCTTCCTAAGGCATTTCAAGTAGAGTTTCTGGTAGAGCACCCCAATAAATAATTGGCACTGTAAAAATAAAAGCATACTAATGCTGCATTCATGTCTTATCTAAATTAGCGCAGTTCATTCACATTAAATTCATGCCAAAATGTATCTATGTGCGCCTTTGTTTTTGATGACCGAAAAAATGACTTTAGCGGTAAAACATTTGCGGTAAATATCCTAGTTTCAACTTGTAATTGTGAGTTTTGACAAAGATTTCAATACTCGTAATTACAATTATTCTGACATGACATGAATGCACCATTAGTAATCTGCATATAGCTATTGCTAATTCAATGCTAACGCTAAGAGAGGGGTCGCTTAAAGTGGGTGTTTGTAGCATCCTTTCCTGTGAAAAGACTCAAATGATCCTGGAAATACTTGGTTTTCATGTACTGTATAAGCGTTTAGCCAAGAGCTAGCATGAAGATGAGTGAAAAGCTGCTTGTTCTCCATATGCACGTTGAAAACTTGATTCGTTTGAAATTGGTGGACGGGGATCAATGAATGTGCAAGCCATTTGCACAGCAGACAACGTTTGAAGCTGTAGCCTACCGTCCCAGTCCATGGACGTTTATTTATTTACAACCGCTTTGTATTGTGAGGGCGAGGACAATGTGCGATTGTGTTTGAAGATTAGTGTCATCTACAATCATCTAAGTTTTAGTTTATTTTTATTTTTTTAAACATTGTATTAGTTGTTTAGGGGTGAATGAGATCTTACACCTTTTAATGCACATCAAGCCTTTAAAGATAACAGAAGAGCATCTAGCTGTACTGATGGTTGAATGTGAAAATTTAGTCCCGTGTATGGGTGAATCTTATGGAAACATTTTACCCCAAAATGTGATTTTAATGATTTTGCATTAAGAAGAAAATATAAAGACATTTTTGATATTGGTCTATTGGTTATATTTGTGTCGTCAAAACGTCATAATGCAGAAACACGTAATGGTCTTTACATTTTTTTTAATATAATTTCTTCAATTTTGGGTTAAATATGACAGCTTGAACGTTTTCATGAGATTCTATGTGTTAAATATTAAGTGTACCTAAAATTATTTTTATTGTTTATTGTGGACTTATATGTATAACATGGCAAGTGAAATTTGGGGGAGAGGTTGAATGTCATAATGTTGACTTGATGTCACATGATCCCTTAATCCCTTAATTTGTCACACTGGACTACATTTTTAACAGGACCGGTATTTATGATGGGCTGATTTTACTTACCTGTCAACAGTGCACCTTGTTTTAAATGTCCAAACTCTGTGAAAACCAACCCCTCCTTTCTTCTGTTGTGTGCACCTGTTGTTTTAGAATATAAATAATGTTGTTAAATTTTTTTATAAAGATGCTTTTGTTAAAAGTCTTTTAGATTGTTTACTTTTGTTTAACATCAGTTAAAGACATAATTTGAATTGTTATATAAATGAAAAAATGCGGTATTCAAATAGTATAACAAATTCTGTGATGTTGCTAAATTATTTAAACATAAGAAATGCAAGAAAACAGTCTTTTGCTGTGTGCGTGTGTGTGTCGGAAAGGTTTGTGAGATGAACCAAATCTGTGAGTGCAGTATGACATCTTCATATTTCAAAAGGTGCTCTTGTTTTAGTTTTTAAATATTCCTATTAACAGTGTATGTAGAAAAAATAAACTTAATTTAAAAATAGCAGATCATCGTCTCTCAAGAGGGTTACATTTTAACATTGAAAACGACTAATATTGCAGTTATCTGTCTGAATTGGGTTTACTTGCAACACCCTCACAGGTTAAATGTATCGTTAGATTAGCTAAAATGAAGTATAATAAGGCTAATCACAAATTATTTAGCATGATTGTTCCTATGTATATCTTACCATTGTAAAGCCCCAAGCATTACGCTGGATATTCATACCTAAATTTGCAATAATTTAGAGCTTTTCAAAAGACCAATAAAACTAGAAGGATTTTTGTTGTTTTATATATTTACTGTGATGATATGTTTTTTTACTTTGAGTATGCCTCATTGTTTGTTAGCATGTCTCTATGTATTGGTTTACTAATTGGTGTTAATGTTCTGGCTCCATGTGTGCGGTTTCTGTCTGTTCTTTGTATCAAACACGTAGAAAGAAAATACCACCTGATGGATCCCATAAATGGGTGGTCTATGGACCAAAACATGTTATACAGAGTCGGACATTTCAGAAAGCTTTGTTCACTGCTTTAATGTAATCATGCTACAGTCCAGTGGTCTAAAACCTTTGAAGCGGAGGTTTCAATGTCGCCCATGCTTAATGCACCCATTGCTGACGTGCAAAGCAACATTTTGCTCATTAATTTTTGTCAGATGTGATTTTTTTTCCGATACCACCTCCATCTTGATGTACACAGATGTGAGACCACTACACTTACTGAAGTCCAACTTGCATTATGATTGTATGTGCTTATGTTTGCGTGTGTGTGCGTGTGTGTGTGTATTAGAGGTGCTTTATTAATAGGGCTGAATGGAGATTAATTCTACTGTAAGAGTGACTTATGCTATCTGTTGCCTACAGACAAAACATACAAAGTTTTATATGAATGTGAGTGACATAAAATCTCAAATAAAACAAATTGAAAATGTCTTGAACTGTGGTTTATCTTGAAATTGTCAGTTTAATACAAATTAGTATGTAAATAAAGGAAATACCACTATTTTTTTGTAGAAAATGTAACCAGAAATGTACTACGGTCTCACCACAATAACCACAGTTTATTGTGGTTTACTCTTTTCTACTCTTTCAATATATATATATATATAACTTAGCTGTATACTGTGGTAGGCTATATGAGACCAGTTTTATTGCACTTATGCTTTTTGTTGTCCTTATGTTATTCCAACTGCTTCCATTGTTTACCTCATTTGTAAGTCGCTTTGGATAAAAGCGTCTGCTAAATGACTAAATGTAAACCACAGTTTAACCCTGGTTTTAAACTATTGCAATACAAATTGTATCCTGTCTACCAGGAACCATGTTTATTAGAGTAGGTTATTAGACTCATACCTCGGATTTAGAATATTACCCACCTCAAACCGGAAATAATTTCTGAAACGGCTCTGTTAATAAATCTTTTATTATTTTAATGTTAGTAAATCAGTAGAAACATTCATGTTTTTATGTTACTAAACTATTTTAATTGGACTATACCCATATACCCGTTATTTCCGGGTCTCAGGTGGGAAATTTCCTAAATCCGAGTTGTGGAACGCGTCATAAAACCGTGGTTTATTGTCCAAATTATCTCATTCTCAAAAATCGCATTTACATTAATATATATAATTGGCATTACACTAAAAGGAACAATAATCAAACATTATACGAGTTAGCATGACGTGGGATAAATAATATATGATCTCAGTTTTTAGATGAACGTTAGCGCTAAAATGTCGACAAGAATGTTACAGACGTGGTTAACAGAGTTTACCTTGTTTTGAACTCGGAGCTTTTCTTTCAAAGAACAATTTGTTGGAAGCTTTAGTACTGAGATAATAAAATGGTACTATTGCAAAACTACACGTGTCAAATTCAAAGAATGAAGAATAGAAACTCTACTTCATGCGGCGCTGCGCAGACTGTTCGGCGTATGGCATCAAAATACCGCAAAAGCGATTCGAAATCTGTGAGCTGTCGAATATCTCGCGGTGCTGTGATGTCATACACCGGTCAGTCTGTGCATCACCGCATAAAGTCGAGTTAAGGCAAACGACCAGTAGAGGGCGAAACTGTCTCATAGATGGAGCGGTTACAAACAAAACCTTAACAGATGTTTTAGCCTCGGGCATTCATCCAGAGAAAATCTGCTTTTCTTCCTCAGACACAAACCGTAAACTACGTGAGTAATTTTTATTTTAGTCTTGTTCAACGTGTTTGCTCTTGCTATTGAAACCAAAAATACTCCATTGTAGATCTGAAAAATAAATTCATTCAGACTTTGAGAGCACTGGTGCGTTCTGATAATATCACGTGACACACATTTTAAAACGTCACACCACGCTGTTTATCATTAAAACCATTACAAAATTCCTTTATGTAGTGTGTTTTAGGTCTTAAACTAGGATTTAATGGTCTGCTATTGGTTCCCATCCTCCAGATAAAGTCCCACCAAAAACCAACACATTACCAGTAGAGACCCTCAGAGACCATTATAGTCTCTGTTCAGTTATGGGCAAACCATTAAATCCATTAGACTCTATTAAACAAATAAAAAATCTATATGTGCTGCTTTTATATTTATTGGAAAGAAAATGTTTCCTCCAGATAAAGTCCCACCAAAAACAAACACATTACCAGTAGAGACCCTCAGAGACCAATATAGTCTCTGTTGAATTCCCATTATGGGCAAACCATTAAATCCATTAGACTCTATTCCTTTAAAATGTTTAATCTAAAATGTGCTGCTTTTATTTTTATTGGAAAGAAAATGTTTACTGAAAATGACAAAAGTTATTTGACTCAAAATGTATCCCTTTTTGCAGTGGGGACTGTGTGCTAACAGTAAAAAAGTATTTATTTTTGAACATTGTACTTTCACCAGCTTTCTTACGAATGCCATTGTTTGCCACACTTTTAGATTTAATTTTAGCAAAGGGTATGGTGGGGGGATTCTGCAAAAGCCAGTGTCCATTAAACATTGTAAAAAATCAACCAGCATCTACTGCAGTTTATTGATGATATGATATGATATTATACTTTATTGTCAGACAAGTCTGAAATTTGCTTTGCATGACATACCATATTTGCACAACATTTACAGAAACAATAGACAATACACATAGCAATCTTGACAGGACATTAACAAACTATTAAGTCTGTGTTGTATCTGTTTTGACTACCACTAATAATATTTCTACCATCTTTTCAAAATCACTTAATCCCTTGCATGGAAAACAATAACATTTTCCTGCATCCCTTGAATTGGAGGAAACTGCTTGGTGGGTACAGTTACCAAATGCCAAATATCTCAGGGGTCTTGTCTGTCCACATTGTCTTCCTGTTTATAAGGTGGTGGAAAAAATGACCATAAGTCTTTTAGCTAAGATATCTTTATGTTTTACTCCAAATTTAAAGAGTAAACCTTCAGTATAGCTGACACCTTTTATACTGTACATATGATGCTAATGTCCAATATACTGTACATACATATTGCATCCCTGTTAGTAGCAAGGATCTGAGATCTGAGACATAAGTTGGCAGATGTGTCAGTCATTCAACACTTCCTGTCTCGGCTTCACTATTGTGTTGCGTTTCCAAAGGCCGGAAGAGCTGAAGGAATGCAGATAGCGTAAGAAACCAATGACTGTGCTATACAAGGCAACTATAGGAAATGCCTCAGTTTTAACGTGTATTTGCTAAACAAGGTTGAATATTGTGAATAAGAACACTTAGTAACAGGTTTTTGTAGATAAGATGAAGAACGTGTTTGGAACACAATAGCCCAAGTGCTTTTAGTGTGACAAACAACAAGTGACGAAAGCAAGAGTATGAGTGAAATATGAATCAGAAAGCAGCTCTGAATCTACACAGGATCTTAAAACACTTCAATGGGGAATCAGTTCTGTTATTTCTCAATGCAATGTGGGTGATTCCCTGACTGGACGAAACCTTCATTCTGTCAGGCCAGAAACGTATTCTGTGTAATACAAATGTTTACCTCATTTGTAAGTCGCTTTGGATAAAAGCGTCTGCTAAATGACTAGAAGTAAATGTGTAATATAAATACAGACACACGCTCTGGCACTTCATGTACAGCACATCACGACGACTTTTGAATTTCCCAAGATGATTTGAAGGAAATTGTTTTAAAATCTCTCAAAAGAGCTCAGCCTCACATTTAAAACAGTCATGCCTGCTGGTGATGCCCGTTCATTGCCAGCTCGCCGTCACTAGAGCTGATGGGCTACAAAGATTTCCTTCATAACTCCAGCCTGAAGGAATTCTGTGGTGCTTACAAAGGTTGCGACACACAATCTCCCATTGACAGCAGCGTGCTAAGTTCCAATAGATCAACTCAGAACAGATTTAACACCTCCATCTGGAACACAATGAATGGAGGAAAGCTCAAAATGTGAGGAGAAATGCAGAGCTGTTAAATGTGACTCAAGAATTGAAAGTAGCAGTTTTATGCAGTTGTAAAATGAATGAGCAAGTTAGGAACTTGGCAAATAGATGCTGGTTGGCAAATGGAAAATGGTTTATCACAGAAAAAGAAATTCAGTGTTGGTGATTTATGTGTTTAGTTCTAAACTTCTAGTGTATATAGTATTACTTGTACATTTTGGAGCGTATCCGACTCAAACTTGTTTGTGCTATGAATTATTCAATTTACGCCGCTTGTTGGAGAATTACTTTTCTAAGCAAATGAGCATTGGGCAGATGATGAAATGCACAAACAACTTCCTTAGACTTACTTTAAGGGACATTAGCCATATGCAAGGATCAAAATAATATATGGACAAGTTAAAGCTCTTTTAACTTGGGCCAGTAAATAAATAATCAGCCTCATGGCAACGGTCACAACAGCCGGGCATCATGGTGGCATCGTTTCGCACAGCCAGCTCAATTTGGCACATGTGTTTCCTTTCATAACATAAATCGAAATGTAATTTTCCTTTCAGTGTTTTCCTGTAAGGCCAAAAATCTTTCCTATAGTAACGGAAGCAGCTTTGTGTTCTTGTCCAAGTAACATACAAGAACCCATGTGAGTAAAAAACACAAAGGGTGCCATGACAGCTGAAAAAATAGCAGTGAGTGGAGACATCTCGGTTTTTCATGCAATGTGCCCTGAGCATGCGGGTGACTCATTTTGTAAACAGCAGCTAACAAGTACTTGTTGCGTCGCTGTTCGTTGTGGTCAAGGCAACATGTTCACTTCAATAGCAGATTATGCCCATTTAAAAATGGCTGATTGAGTTAAATCCTTCGTTCCTCTTTATGCCTTATATTTGTCTAGAAATATCCACCTAGCAACCAAAGGCAGCAGTTTAAGGAAACTGTGGTATGGGACATCCCTTTTTAAGTAGATATTAATTTTCTGTACTTTCACATTTATAGAGGAAGCTATGAATCAAACAATGAACACACCCAGATGATGAAATCATATGATNCAAGTTAAAGCTCTTTTAACTTGGGCCAGTAAATAAATAATCAGCCTCATGGCAACGGTCACAACAGCCGGGCATCATGGTGGCATCGTTTCGCACAGCCAGCTCAATTTGGCACATGTGTTTCCTTTCATAACATAAATCGAAATGTAATTTTCCTTTCAGTGTTTTCCTGTAAGGCCAAAAATCTTTCCTATAGTAACGGAAGCAGCTTTGTGTTCTTGTCCAAGTAACATACAAGAACCCATGTGAGTAAAAAACACAAAGGGTGCCATGACAGCTGAAAAAATAGCAGTGAGTGGAGACATCTCGGTTTTTCATGCAATGTGCCCTGAGCATGCGGGTGACTCATTTTGTAAACAGCAGCTAACAAGTACTTGTTGCGTCGCTGTTCGTTGTGGTCAAGGCAACATGTTCACTTCAATAGCAGATTATGCCCATTTAAAAATGGCTGATTGAGTTAAATCCTTCGTTCCTCTTTATGCCTTATATTTGTCTAGAAATATCCACCTAGCAACCAAAGGCAGCAGTTTAAGGAAACTGTGGTATGGGACATCCCTTTTTAAGTAGATATTAATTTTCTGTACTTTCACATTTATAGAGGAAGCTATGAATCAAACAATGAACACACCCAGATGATGAAATCATATGATGTAACATTAAATAAACAGTGAACTGTAGCTCTAAAACTTTTATTGGTACAATATGTAGAGTATGTCTGTAATTTATTGACAGAAATGTCATAACAGAATAATTTTATAATCATAAAATACAAACAATTTACAGCCTCAAAATAATTTTTCGCCACATGAGATGTGTGACAAATAGCGTAGCTAAAGTCTTAAAAATCAATTGTGTCATACAAATGTGAGCTAGTCGGTCAAAGCAATATCATTGTTATATTTTCACATAATGTTCTTTAAATGATGATTTTTTGTTTATTTTATGTTGTGTTTCCATCTTTTAAGGGGACATTCCATAGATGTAAAGGTTTTCATATTGTACAAACTAAATATTCAATCCCCTACCCCTAAACCTAACCCTCACAGAAAACTTTCTGCTATTTTTGATTTTCTATATGATTTATAAGCTTCTTTCCTCATGGGGACCCAAAAATGTCCTCACAAAGAGAAGGATTATGGATATTGCCATCTTTGTGGGGACATTTTGTCACCATACCGTGGGGTTTACCAGGTCCACACGCACACACACGCACTCACGCACGCACGCACGCACACACGCACGCACACACACACACACACTTTATCTGCCCTCTTTTTCTCTATGTAAACTGCAGTCTTAAATGTTCACAGGGCTATGCCTGCTATGCTCCAAATGTGTAAATTCTTGTGTAAATGACCGTGCTGGGAAGGGATCTTCCCTTCTAACCATTTCTCACTGGTTGAGAAAAACGTTGCCTCACATATCCATTCTCATCTTTATTCCCTGCCATCTTTCTCTTTGTAGTTTTTCGCCACTCTCAGTGCCTCCCATCGTTCTGACAACACAGATATGTAAACGCGTGTGGTGCCGGAGCGCCTTTTGAAAACAATACCGCTGAAATCTCTTCCAAATAGTTTTTACATGACCTAATAAATGACATCTTCACTTACAGAAGAAAGCAAAGATGTTCACAACTCTTAAATTAAACTGTGTGATGTAGAAAAAGCTTACTTGTCCACTCACGTGAATAAATGACAAAGGTAATTTAGACATAATCCCTCATTTTAAAGTGGCTCCCATGAGACATATCATTGAGAGCTCACTCTGCTGTTGGTCGCCCAACACGGGGGACTTGATGACATCATTCAGATGAAAGATGAGAGAGGTATGTAATTAGTTGCAGTAGCGTGGATGTGGTGCCCCTTGCCTTTTATGGTCTTCTAGAGGCAGACCTCATAAAACACTGCTCTAATCCGTGGAAGATTTTCAGACCCCCTAGCTGTAAAAACATGGCTTTAAAGGTCCAGTGTATGAACTTTAGCGGCATTAAGTGGTGATGTTACGAATTGCAACCAACGGCTCATTCCATTGTTCGCTTCGTTTCGAAGCACTACGGTGGCTGACACAGAGCTAAGATGTCGTCATGTTTTCGCTTCTTTGCCGAAGGAGATAACGTATTTACGAAACATGCTCTGTAGAGCAGTGTGTTGTGTTACGGTCAATTAATGTTTTATGCAAAAGTTACTTTCCTTTAAGTTCAGCAGGGGCAATGACATTACAGGAATAATTCATGCAAAAGTGAAACTTTGAATGATTTAAAAAAATATATATTTTTTTTAATAGCACTTTTCATGAGTGACCACTATAACAAGCCATGACAGTAATTAATGACAGACTTTTTAATTTTGGTCATTGGATAAACTATTCCATCTGAATGCCATTCTATGTTGACTTCAAAAAAGTTTTACCAACATGTTATGCTTCATTACCTTATAAAAAATAAAGCATTGTTATTAAATGAGATTCGATAGATATTTATAGGCAAACGTGTCAGAAAGTCGTTTCCTTCTTTCAATGGGTTAATATCCCAGCATTCCTTGAGCTCTGAGTTGTGGCCTTTCACAGGTATGACCCTGTTTTCAGCAAAAACACATTGCCTCACGTTCCTGACTAATACATCTGTTGCCTCTGCAGTGTGCACTTTAAATTAGCTCAACACTCTCCTATTTACAGGGCCAGAGTGCATGTGGGAACTCAGGGGCCTTGCCTGACACGAATTGTGCACGGTGATGTCAGCGGAAAACTCAAGTAACTGATTTCGTGGGGAGGGGAACTGAGAGATGACATCATCTCATTAATGCTTTGGCCATGAAATCATTTCAGTGCATGAAGAGCATTGCATTGTGGGCAGGGGCGTAGTGACCATTATAACACATCCCTCTTTTTTGTTTTGATAGATTTGCTCGTCCAAAGATTTAAATAATTAATTACTCAATTTATATAATTATTTACTTACCCATGTCCTTGCAATTTTGTATGACATTTTTTCTGTGAAACAAAAAGGTAATTTATGAAAATTATACACGAACCATACTTTTTCATTTAATGAAAGTGAATGAGAAACAGGGCTGTCAAGCTTGAAAAAGAACACAACCACTTCACGAAATATGAGATTGTTCCATATTCCGATGAGTCGTATGGACCATTTAAATGAAACCTTCATGTTTTTAAAGGGTTTTAGGGTCACGCAGATAGAGTGCCGAGAAATGCTTTCTAAAAGTTAGGCGTGAAGAATGTTGGGATTTTGGGAGAGATATGGATAAGGAGAAGAGCGGGAGGGAGGTAGCGGTGCCTGTTTCTCTGTTGCACTTGTTCTAAAGGTCTGTCATCATTTTGATGTCGGCCTATCATGTCTTGATCATTTGGTGAGGGAGTAGAAGAAACATAAGGAGTCGATGTAAGTTGTGGCAGGACGGTGGTTCTCGTGAGAAGATCTGATCGTGAGAAAGTGTAGAGGGAGGTTTTTATTTCTCAGAGTTGCCAAAGGGCCTTTACACCATCTGCGTGGTCAGGTTGGGTGTAAAGGATAGCTGTGGCATGCATCTTCTTTCATCGTGAATTTGTTTATCGTGTGATATGAACTTTAGAGAGAGATTCTCAGCATGTGAAGGGTTGCTAGACGCTGTCATTGACTGATTCAGGATGTTAATGGTTTCACATCAGGAACTAAAGGTGGTAAAGCTGGATCGATACAAGCAACAAACAGGTCAAGAGTTCAGGACGTTTTCTGCGATCCATAATATCAGGTTAATGATGAAAGAGAGAACGTTCTGCTGTGATAAAACATCACCTGATCCACCACACTCAATATCCAAATGCTTCTTTTAAACCAGATTGCAGGTTGCAAAAAATGCTTGCTTTTCCAGACAGCTAATAAACGAGAGCACTGTGAAAAATAGGAAGAGAGAGACAGAAAATCACTTTTTACCAAAATATCCCACAAGAGAACTATTCACACCGGTTTACTGAAATCGTTGAGAACATTGCAGAGGACCCTGCTGAGGGAAGGGATACATAAAGAGGTGACTCAGGGTAGGGATCGTTTCCTTTGCGCCTCAGAGAGAGAAACCAAGCCCTTGGGGTCAAGAGAAACACGCTTTAGGTTTTTTTTTAGGGTTTCTGTAGATGTTTTAGTCTGGGAATCGGTTTATTTAATCTGAATATATTCTACATAAATTGAGGTGTGACTAGTCAGTGATTATTCAGATAAAAGATTTCTGTATGGCACCTTCTGGAATGAAATCTTTGAAGTCTTTTTTCTAAATTGTCACGTAAGAAAGTAGATTGTACCAAAATGTAGGAATGAGATTCAGCGCATATAGTTACAAATTGCTTTGAAATGATGTTGTTTTTTCATAGTCTTTTTAACACTTTCATATGAAGAAATGAACCGAAGTTTGCACAAAACAAAGACTTTGTGTACTAGCCATTTTATTGGAATGGAGGTAATATTTATTATTATTTCATATTAAGGCTGTCAAACGATTTAAAGTGAAAATCGCATCCAGAATAAAAGTTTGTGTTTACATATGTCTGTGTACTGTGCATATTTTTTTAGTGACAAAAACGTACATATATTGTAACAGAACCACTAAGACGGTGAGAGGTAAGAGCTTCAACTTACCTCTCGCCGTTCAATTTACCTCTCGTGTGTTTATTCAACACACAAGAGAATGACAGGCAAGTACTGAGCATTAGATATTGACTGATGAAGGGATATAGTACTGTCCTTGTGTTGCAGGAGATCGTGGACGGTGGGCTGGTGAATCCGGGGGAGTGCAGGTGAGGAAGTGCAGTGCGGTGAGGACGTGGACAACTTGGAAGGCTTGGGAATCCACTATCGTCTTACTCAGAATAAGGCAAATAATTAGATTACTAATTAGATTTACCATATAAATGTAGTCAATGACTGAAGGTGAGAGTGAGTTTTTAGTAGTGAGGCTGATGATTGATTGCAGGTGCAAGTGATCAGAACTCTGGAGATTGTGAGCTGGGTGTGGTAGTGTTGAGAGAGCCTACTGTTTCTGTGACATATATATACAGGTATATTTAGAAAATATTTCAATGTATTCATTCATATTTACCAATAGTTTAAATTATTTATTAACATTTATTCATTTTTATATTTTTCTTAAATATATGCATGTAAGTGTTTATTTATACAAAATTAATATGCACATTAGACTGTATTATGTAAACATACACTTTTATTCTGGATGTCACGATTAATCGAATAATCGTTTGACAGCTCTATTCATACAATGTTTATACAAGGTCATAATTTAGCAATATTTTCTTCCAGTGTTTCTTACATCTTTTTGCTAGTCTACATTTAATGAGGCCTTTTTGATGTTTGGCCTCTTTGGTGAATTCAGTGCTATTGTTTTCTTGAGTACACACACTTACATTCTAAATAGATGCTCGTAAATTTGGCACCCTGGGTGGACGTAACAGGCATTCGTTGGTTTTCCCACAAGGCCACCTGTTGTGTTTGGTTGGCCAGTGGTATCCAGTGGTGTTTAGTCTCCCGTGTGCTTCCTGTTTTGGGTGAATGTATGGGAGGGGTGGTGCTTTACTGGCCATGGAGGTCTAAATAATTTTCAAATATGTGACCCTGGATCACAAAACCAGTCTTAAGTAGCACAGGAACATTTTTAGTTTTTCTGTTTTTATGTAACACACCCAGTTTTAATAGCTAAAAAGAAAATACGGTTTTTAGTAATCCTATAATTCATTTCTAGTACAAGGATGAAGATATTTTGTAAATTTCCTACCTTAAATATATCAAAACTTTTATTTTTGTGAGTGGATGGTCTGCCACAGTGACCCTGATTAACAACTTCAAAGGCAATTTTCTCAATATTTGGATTTTTTTCGCTCTCAGATTCCTGAGTTTTAAACGGTTGTATCTCAGCCATTTACTCATCTTTCAGATTATGTAAAAATCTCAATTTCGAAAAATTGACCCATAAGGTTTTGTTGTCCAGGGTCACATATATGGTTAGCAGCATTGGTAACATTTGGAAGTTTATGTTTTGCAATAGAGCCAAATGTTTGCTAGAAAATCTTTGTGAAAAACAAGACAAAATAAAAAATATATTAAATCATCTTAATATCAATAAAAGGGTACATTTGAGGAAGATAGATGCAAGAAGCTAATAAGACTTTTCAAAGAATATATGAAGAGTTTATTTGCAAAAACAGATAACTCTGGGGTTTTTAAAAAATCCCCAAATCATGTTTTTATATTATATTATCATGTTTTATTGTGTTTTTAGTTAACTGTATTTTCTTTTGAGTTATTATTACTTAATCGAAACAACCCAACTGCAGTTTGATTGATCTTGCGGAGTGCACAATAAAAAAAACATGATTTTTAAAAATAAAATAAAAACGGAGGTATCTGTTTTTGCAAATGAACTCTTCCTATCTTTAATCAAGTTAGGTTTTCATAATAAATCTTAATAAAAATACGTTTCTTATTTTAACCATGAACCCCTTTAAACTTTGGTACATTAATCATTCGAACAAAAAGAAAAGCTTAAAGTTATTTTATCTCAAAACAATTCAAAATATTTTTATTTTTTTAATCTCCAATTAACCTTGTTTTAAGGATTACTTATTTCTATTTGAAAACAACATAAAAATGGTTAAATCATCTTCCAGATGCATAAATATATATTACTATTATCAATAACATGAATGATTATAAATACATCGCTAATGGAGGAAACACAATTTTATCACAATATTTCATATTTCACACCTAAAAGTAGTCTGAAAATGATACGCTCATTCCAAGCACTTTAAAATGATCACACAAGTAGTAGTAAAAACAGGGCAGAAATATGTACGCCACCGTAAGACCGGCGTGTTTTCATAGTTTATGTGTCTTTAATTGAATTTAGTGTAAGAGGAAATGTTATGTTAAGCACATTCAGCTGTGAACAGATTTACTGTTAAAATCTGTACAACAGCCAGAGCACATAGAGGAAAACTCATACAGCACAGACACCAGCATGACAGCCACTGTTTCCGTTCTCTAATGTGTTGATGTGTCCAGCACCTATCCGGTTCCACAGTGGCCATTACACACCACTGAGAGAAACTAACCTGGTTACCAACGGGAAAACAAGCCCAGCATGGGTCCAACAGGTGATGCTGGGTGCAGTCGGTGTGTCATATACCCCACAGCTTCTCCTGCAGGGATCCCCCACCTGTAATTAATTACAGCTTACAATGAGTTCATAATGTCATTTATAGTGTCTCTCCAAATACAGGGGGTTGTGGAGGGGGATCATGTTATCCTCTCTGAGAATAAAGGACATCTGGGCTCTGGACCTGACCATGTGCTGCTGAGCATACTTTTACCAGAACTATGATGAATGTTTGTTGTCATGGGAATAGAAATGACTATGGATTGTTTGTGTGAGTGCTCGCAAATGTTCTTGGTTAACAATTATAAACCAATGAGACCCTCCATCCGTCCGTGTACTGTAAATAACATTCCTCCAATCCACTGGATATACAAAATATACTTCACTGTATATCAGCGAATGATCCGTGTGAGCGAGAACTCATAAGGAGTGTCTTGGTAAAGTCATAAACCATAGCAGGGTACAAAGTGGGGGATTCCAACAGGCACAGATGGAATTTAGGGTCAATGCACGCAACGATAATTTACTGCCATCTTGAAAGGGGAGATACGGGATATCGTGCCACCAGCCGTCCAAACTCAAACTTTCTCTCTTTCGCATTGGTTTTCACCTGAGCCCGTCTGGTAGGGTGGCAGAACGAGTCTCAGATGTTTTTCCGTAAAATTCCCTAAGAGTAATAAAAACAGACACAAATAAAAGTAATGTGGGTAGCATAGCTCAGATAATTCAGTCAATTTGAAGAATTTATGAGAAATGTTGAGTTTATATTGAAATCTCATTTGACCTTGAAGAGATCTGTTGTAAAGCACTACAAGAGACACACACACACAAAATGCTGGGTTATTTCCACCAATGTTTGGGTAAAATACAGACAATTTGTTGGTTTATGTTTACACCCTGATCGGTTTATACATATATTACCCAACCATGAGTTAAAAAAAACAGCAAAATGTGCACATAATGTGAACATAATCTTAACAAATGTCTCAATTGCTCTGCATTTAATGATATTGTTGTCTATGAGAAACAATCAAGACAATAAAGAGATCTCATTTGTGATTATATTTTCCTATGGGTGTGTCTTTCCACGAGACATTTCTCTCTCTTCACCTTCTCTCAGCAGAAGAGATTTTATGGTGAAAGGTTGTCCAACTTCTCATTTATCCAACTCGCCCAAACCAGGCCTGACAAAACGAATTCCTTCAGACAGACTTCACAGGAAAGGCTCAAACGGCTGCAGATTTACGCTACTTCCACGCTGGCTGGCTTCCAGAGGAACTGATAAAACAATTTATATTGCAACCCAATCTCGCCATGCAGGATTCAGCTCGGAGGGAGGGAACGGCTTTTAGCCTTCATAAATTCTCAAGCGGTAATTTGAGATGTTAGGGTTTGTTTATGATTTGTTAGTGACCTTACACAGGTACAGTGAATATCCAGGTCATGTCCTTAATAAAGAAAAATGATCTTCAGAAGACGAGAGTGGAATCTTGAGGCCACTGAGAAGTCTACTGAGATTTTCAGAGATAGCTGTTAGGCATATGTGGTGATAAACTTAAAAGATACCAACGCCCTAAAGTATATACTTATATATATATATTTTTTTAGATGTATGTGGTGCTTGATTGTGCAAAAGTGGCCATCACAGTGCCTAGGTGTTGTGTGTGGTTGTCAGGGGGTTGCTAAGCAGTTGAAATGTGTTTTTAGCATGTTGCTAGCAGTTGACGATGCTTAGCTCATTCCATCAACAGCTGAGGTGGCAGAGCTTGAAATCTCCACACTTAATCTATGGGTCCTCCATTTACAAGAGTTCTAATGTGGCAAGAGGAGCATAATGTAACCAACATGTCCAATAGTTCTCTATGTCATTAGCTGCCTAAGATAAAGGAAATTAATGATTTAGTAGTATAGATACAGAGGCACAAAGGATCCCATCACATGATATCTGCCATGGTCTAAATAGTTTAACATGATTGGTTATGGATAATTATAGATGAAGCTGTGATTCGCCTAAAATGTAAACAAATCTTTGTATCCATGTCATGTGTATGTCTGTCTGTATGAGTACAATTTGTGTTGACAAAAATGTGTTTCAATTCTCAAGGGTTTTTTTTGTAAAACATGTCATAAAACATTAGTTAATGAATAATTAATTAATAAAAAATGTTTTTCCATATTGTAAATATACAGTTTTGAACTTGGTCAGTTAGTTTCATTAAGTCATTTCATGGATAGTTTGAAGAGGTTTTAAGAACAACATAAATCTTGTAATTGATAAGTAACATCTGTTCTTTCCTGCTCACTGAAAGCACCACACAACACTGACCAAAAATATATGCATCCTCATTTAGACTTTCTTAAAGCTTGAATGAAGGCATGTGGGGAGTGATTAAACTCATATTTCCCTCGGACGACTTGTGTGTGATGATAGGTTTCATAGGGAGTGAGGGGTCATAGTTTTCTCTTTAATATCTGGTCACACACTTCCCTGTTAACAGGTATATCAAAGGTCTGCGTTTGTAAAAAATCTGTTGACACATTTCAAATTATATCTATTTTTCTTGTTTAGGCTAGGTCAACTGGGCACTTGGGTTTGCTTATCATAAACAGAGTATTTTGATTAAAACTAGTTTACACATTTACTAGAGCTCACTGATTTTCAATCACTTATTCGCTGAGATGATCTGTCATGTGACCCAGGCGCTTTGTCATTCAGTCTTTTCCACTGACCACTCCTGCTCTTGTGTTTATAAAATTAGAGGGCTAGAGGCTGGTGATTGAATTGAGAAAGAGCCATTATTATATAGACATAGCATGTGAGGGAACTTAACCATCATGAGGGCAATGAGTCTTAACGGCTCCAGAAACTCATGCTGGGATAATGAGGGGGGACGTCGCAGTGTCTCTGCCCAGCATGAATGCTCTCTGACCGGGCTGGATGTCTGCTAATCACTGCTGTGGGAGGAATCCATGCCCAAAACAATGGACTGAGGAATTCCAATAATGAAACGTAATTAATTGTTCATTTTAAACAGCCACAAAAAGGCTTTAAAGTTCAGAGTGGCATCTGAAGAATGCTGATTTAAATATAAACAGTATTAAATTGTTTTTGACACAGTGTCTGCACCGGACGCGACCGGCGCGACACGACAAAAGACATTAGAAACGCATTAGAACCCATTATAATTAAAAATTTTGTCCACACTGGATGCGACGCGACAAACCCATTGAGAACAAGAAGGCTGTCATGTTGCGTCCGGTGTAGACACGGTGTAATTCCGAACAGCAGAATTGAAGAATCTTTGTTTGGTTCTCGTAACATGAATGAATCATGACTCCATATACTGTAGCCGGATTATGCTGACACTACAGCTAAATTAAAGCATGTCCTGTGAAATCTGAAGTCATGACTCGCTGTGGCTATTTAAAAAGTTCCAGAGCCTTTCTTGGAAAAGAGGGATTTCCATAATTTCTGCTGTTGCAAGATTGATCATTTCCTCTTCGTAAATCTTACCAAACCAGACTGTACTTGAAAATTGTAAAATCAGTCATAATTTATTTGTCTTCATGTCATTCAAAACCTGTATATGACTCTTTCTTCTGTAGAACACAAAAGAAGATTTTTTAAGACATTCTCATTGGTTTTGTGTCTGTACAATGGAAGTCAATGGGGCCAATGTTGTTTGGGGGCCAATGTTCTTTCATATATCTTATTTTGTGTTATTCAGAAGAGATAAAGGTTTGAAAAGAAATGGAAAAGAAACAGTAAACTACTTAACGTTTATTGTTTTTGGATTAACATAGAAATGGAAGCAAAACTTCCCTTTTGCGCTTCAATGATCTGTGAAGCCTCCATTGTGTAACCTTGGTCACCCAGACGTGTTGAATGACCCTTCAGGATAAGATAAGGCCAGAACGCTTGTGTTTGACCATTTATCTTTGGCAAGTGTCAGCTACGTTGACTACGTGTCCACTTCACTTAATCTAGATCGCATTCTTTGAGGTACGGTCAAACTGAGATATGGTCCTCTGGAGGTCAACAGTTTCATCAACTCTTAACTTAGGTCAAAATAGGTCACAATGCTAAAGTTTAAATGATGAACCAATCTGCTCTATAGACATTTGAAAATGTATTCTCTTAAAGGTCCAGTGGATGAAATTTAGCAGCATCTAGCAGTGAGGTTGCGAATTACAAGCAACGGCTCACTCCATCGTTTACTAATCCATTTCGAAGCACTACGGTGGCTGACACAGGACTAAAATGTAGTCACTTTTTTGCTTCTTTGCCGAAAGAGATAAGAGATTTACGAAATGCGCTCTGTAGAGCAGTTTGTCCGTTTAGGGCCACTGTAGAAACAACATGGCGAATTCCATGTAAGGGGACCCGCAGTGTATGTAGATAGAAATAGCTCATTCTAAGGTAATAAAAACATAACGCTTCATTATGTAAGGTCTTTATACACCTCTGAAGACACAGTTATGTATATTATATTGCATTTCTGTCAATAGATCCTCGAAGAAATTACACATTGGGCCTTTAAAGGAGCAATGTGGGATTTTTAGGAGGATCTATCAAAGCAATTTCCTTGGGGGTGATTTTTAGACGATCTTTCTCTCCAAGGTCTCTCTGCCGGAAAGTATCTTCATAGATATCTATGAGTATCTCCTCTAAAAGCCTTAGTACCGTGGGTCCTAACGCGTCTCTGCTGGAAATTCTTTATAATATTAACGCAGGTCCTGACTTTTATCCTTCTTTTTATACTTAAAATCCACAGACCCTTTATTTTAAGTAATAAATAAGACATCACTCTTCCTACAGTCTTTCTAATGCCCGCATGATCTCTTCCCTGCGTCAACATGAGAATACACGCTGTCTCAGCCGACGACAACTTTCTGTACTGTGGTGGCCACCATCGTGTTTCGAAAGGGAGGGGTGAGCAAAGGAATGAGAGATTGGTTCTCAAACTCACCGCTAGTGGCCGCTATAAATCACACTCTATACCTTTAAATGTAAATCTGTAATGATACTGTATACGACCCAATGTCATTCTGAATATTCATACTGGAAGTATTTTTTTGTTACTTTTCATACAAACTCTTATAGATCTAACACATGCATAAAGTTCAGACTTGGTAATTGAAATTTTGTTTGTAAAAGTGTTGTAGATAAGGACAGATGCAAAGCAAACCCTCTAAGATGAAGCACCTATGTTATGTTTTTTCCAAAAACATTCCAAAATGACTCCAGGCAGCAGAGAGAAAACAGAAATAAAAGGCAGAGGGAGTTATTGAAAGACACAGATGCAGAGCGAGAGACTGTCTCTCAACATATTGCCTCTACCCTTTTCTGCTCTCTTTCATAAGAGTCTGGCACATGTCACCAGTGTTGGGTAAGTTACTCTCAAAAAGTAATTAATTACTAGTTACTAATTACATATTCAATAGTGTAATTAGATTACTGTACAAATTACTCTCTACAAAAAGTATTTAGTTACTTATTACTAATTACTTTCTATATCCTATATCAACCTTGATTAGTTAAGTGATTCAAGGATAGGCATGAAACGACTAATTCATTCAAATAAATAATATTAAACTACATAAAGTAGTTTTAACTGACCAAAGTATTACAAATGTGAGAATTATACATTAAAGCACAGATTTTAAAGTTAGACTTTGAATTTTGATGTCAATTCCACTATTGCACACACATACAGTATATTACACAAAGCATTTAATTTAATTACATCAGAAGTAACTGTACTTACAGAAAATTATATTAAATTACAGAAAAAATAAGAGTAATCCCTTATTTTACTTTTTCAAGGGAAAAGTAATTAAATTACAGTAACTAATTACTTAGTAACTAGGTACACCCAACACTGCATGTCACATTGTGTGTTTCTGCATGGGAGCACAGATGCATATTTGTGACATGCGTGACCCTACCAGAGCACAGATGCTGATAACATCTAGGGCTTTTATTCCCACTGTAACACTCTGACCTCTCGCTGTCTTCATCACACAAACAAGTGGTGATACTGCTGCACCATGACACTCCAAATACACACAACCTCACCATGACACACTATGGTCACGCTAGTACTAATACGCAGTATTAGTTTCCATTACACAAAGACAAGTTAATTTGTGTAAACAATGAAAGTTATTTCATTTCTAAATGCGTAAATAGAGGCAGGTGATTGGAGGAGAGGGATACTCATCTGATAAAGAAAATACATTTCAGGCAAACATTATTCAGAGTGATGTGCACTCATAAATCTTATGAAATAAGACCAGGTCCATGAATTAAATAATATGGCCATTTTTAATTTAATGTTGACTTAAATCTTTTATAAACTGAAAGGAGAAGTTTGTCTTACCATTGCTTTAAAAACAACTTTGAAAAATTATACAAACTATGCCAAGACATTGTAGTTTTTAGTACCTTCAACAGGTGGTCTGTTTTTAGTCACTTTAGATCGTATTTATCTTTATGGGAGGACAAACGTATATTTATTAATATTATGGACAGAAAATTCATCAGAACCTCTATTTTCACTACCATTGCTACATGGATTCTCCCAGGGTTTAGTCTCATTCCAGAGTAATGCAAGTTATGCTTCATTAAACTGGACCTGGAAAACCTCCAAACGATGTTAACATTTAAGTTGACGTTCCCACCCTCCTTAAGTTGTGAAATGGACTTATGCACACATCCGTGCACTCTGACATTCACGTACACAAAAACACACTCTTTGTCCCGTTTCATTCACATGAACATTTCCCAGACTGAATTGGATTCCTTGCTAAATGCTTCCTTATTATCATGTGACTTTAGGAGACATTTTCGGACAGATAGCGAGCGGATACTATCTCTCACAAATACACACATGCACATATGCGGTCAGAATTTGAGGGTCACTTGCTTATTTTTTTACTAGTAAACTCATCAAAACTGTGTAATAAAAAAAATTACCCATGTTGTAAAAACCCCTAAAAAAATTTGTTATGATTTAGCCTCTTCACAGTGGCCACCGTTTAGTGCCTTAAAGGGATAGTTCACCCAAAATAAAACTCTGTCATAATTTACTTACCCTTGTTTTCCTTACCTTGACTACCAAAGTATGAAAAATGATTGTATCATTTTTTTTGTTCTGTTGAACACAATTAAGATTAAGGATTAAGGAAAAATTAAATTAAGGAAAGCGAACTGTTCTGGGGCGGTCCAAGAACTGTCCAAAAACTGTCAGTTACTAACATTCTTCTTTCAACAGAACAAAGAAATTTATACAGGTTTGGTACAACTTGAGTAATTCATGACAAAATGTTCTTTTTTGGGTGAACTATCCCTTTAACCCTGAGATGATTTTTAACAATATTGACGTTTCCATCTTTTGACTGCTTTTCATTTTTTTCATTTGGTTGAAATCATCTATTTTAAAAACATCCTAATAAAATGTTAGTTTTGTAATGAAATACAAAAAGATACTTTTTTTTGTCTATACTAAATCAAAAGTTTGTAAGTGTCAGACAAAACAATTAAAATCATGAAAAACATTTCAGTCAAGTAACCCTCAACTTTTTGAATTGCATGTGTGTGTGTGTGCATGTGATAAAGCCATTTTCTCCATCAACAGGCATCTGTTTTGGCTCCAGGAGGACAGGATGATAGTTCGAGCAGTGAGGTTGTAGCTGGAAGACTGGGTCACTCACCGCGATGACTGTGGGAACTCTTTTGCTGCTGTTTTCCTGAGTCTGCCATTGTAAGGCGAGCGGAGCCAGGTCTCGTGCCGACTCCCCAGGTAAAGCTCTCATTAGCTCAGCTGGAGTCCCTCTGAGATTTAAGAAACAATATGCCTGGGCTCAAGCGTACACAATGGGAAAGAAATACACCCACCCTTGACCAGAGACGGGTCGGGGTTACATTGGTGAAACAGTGGTTCTGCTTACAACGCACTCTTGCTTATAAGGTTTGTATAAATGTGTTTGTTCTGATGAACACAGAGAAAGATATTTGTAAGAATGCTTGTAACCAAACAGTTCTTGGCCACCATTGACTACCATATTAGGAAACATGACAATGGCAGTCAAAGGTGCCCCAGAACTGTTTGCTTTCCTGCATTCTTCAAAATATCTTCTTTTGTGTTCAACAGAACAAAGAAATTTATAAATATCTTTTTCCTGCTATGGTAGTCAATGGTGGTCAAGAACTGTTTGGTTACAAGCATTCTTCCAAATATCTTTCTCTGTGCTCATCAGAACAAAGACATTTATACCAATTTTGAACAACTTTAGGGTGAGTAAATGATGAAAGAAGTTTCATTTTTGGGTGAACTGTTCCTTTAATGACACACAGGGACCTCTGATGGGGTGATTTACGGATGATGTAGTAATGAAACAGTTTTCAAACTGAGAGCCATGCAGACCTTGTTCTCCCTCTCTTCTAATCCTTGTGTCACACCTACCTAATTCATATCAAAGAGACACGTGTTCAAGGTACACCTGGAGACTGCCAGGGCTTAGATAAAGCACACCTGTGGAATTCAACATCCTCATCCACTGGGAGAGACTCATTCCACGTTTCAGCCAGAGGCTGAATGCTTAGACCTAAAGGCATACGAAACCCTTATTTGAAAATCTATCTTGAAGGGATAGTTCACTTAAAAATAAAAATTACGTTATTTATGACTTGAAGATATTTTGAGAAATGTCTCAGCGGTTTTGTGTCCATACAATTGAAGCCAATGGGGGCCAATGTTTGGTTACCATCATTCTTTAAAACATCTTATTTTGTGTTCTGCAGAAAAAAATAAAGTCATACAGGTTCGGAATGACATGAGCGTGAATAAATGATGACAGAATTTACATCTTTGGTGGATTATCCCTTTAAAACACAGTTATCACAAGCTGTGGTTTCTATACATGCATGTTTATAGGAGAAAACAGTTGCTGGAAATGTGGGTGGACATCATCTGGGTTTAAGGTGTTGTTATTTAAACTTGCTCCATGATGTTTCTTGTTCCACCAAAAGTGTAGGACTCAAGAGAACCCCATGTTAAGTTCAATGAGACTCAACGTAAAGTCCTAACAGGTTCTTATCAAGAAGCAGAACATCTCGGTATCTGACAGCATGCTTTTGCAAACCCATTTGCAATGTGCTTCCAATCAAAAGAACATATTTCCCTCTCTCACTTTTATTCAGCCAGTTTTCGATGTCCAACTACGAATCTATCCTCTCCTCGAATGGCTTCGGTTTACTTTATCATATTTGTGCTTGCGTACATCATGATCTGGCGATGGATTTTCATCAGTTTGTGGTTTCCAAGTTTTGGGACTTTACCCACCTTTGCTCTCGGGCCACAGAAATGTGAATGAGTCCTGTTTTTACTCTTTTAGCTCCTGTAGGCAGGAGGTCAAAGCAATGGACATTTGATGGTGAAGGGCCCCATCCAAAAAAATGGCGTGACCTAATATTGCCCACCCGTTCCTTTCTCCCGGCGTTAATTCTGCAGCAGTCAGCTTTGACTGCACCACAACTGAGAGATATGGAAGCAATTAGGGCCGTAGGAAAGCACGGGAACATTTAAAAAGCCTGAACGCTCTACGGTGGGATCAAAGCGACTCTGTCTCCCCGCCTGCCAAACCATTGATCAACCGTTAGACTCGTGTGACACATGCGAGATGGGAGGTGAACATGAGCGTGGATGAGAAGATACTTGGCTTTACTGTGGTGTGATCTACTTTCTGGCTGGGGAACTATAAATGCCAGATGATGTTACATATGTTAGAAAAATAAAGCTTTTGGTGGACAAACTACTCTAAGGACAAAGTCATCTCTTGGAAATCGAGTCTGGTTGCCTGGAGTGACATCAGTAAAGCTGGCTGTCTACCCGGTTTGTAAACCCTGTCAATTCCTCACTCTCTGAGTCAGATTTCCCAACGTCCCCGAGTTCTTGTTTCAATAAGCTTACCATCATGCATCATCTCTCTCTCCCTTTCTAAATTCCTCTCTGGGTTGGCCACATCGTACATAGTCTCCTTCATCTGTACAGATCTGCTGACGTCAGAACAGAGTTTCCAGCTTTAGTTAAGCGTACACAGACAGAACATGACAGGGTGGGCTCGCCATGAGAGCATGTGCTCTCCTCAATGATTCCAGCTTAGCAACCAGTTTGCTTACACACCAAACTTCCAGCTCACTCACACGTTCCATTCTCCAGCCAGCGATCTAAATAGTCTGTTGGGAAAAAGGAAATGCCGTGAGTGTGACTGAAGGGGGCCGGGGCGATATGATTGGTGGAGGGAATGAAGACAGGCGGGGGTCCGAGCAACGACGGTTCCCGCGGCCGTGTAAACCGCCCCGAGGGGCACTACGCCAAATTGTTAATGCAAGCCAGACCTTAGGCGAAAAAGAAAGACAGGAGAAGAGAAATGAAGGATTTGCATAGAGGAAGAGCGGGAAGTGATTTATGGGTTCCCTTTGCGTGCTCTGCTGGCATGACTATGTAAAAATCACATACTCCAAAGGTCACGTGTCATGGTATCGTTATCCTAAAGTTTATTTCTTTACCTCATCCAGAGTTCTCCAGATACTCTCCAGGCCTACTCTCTGCCCATAAGTGACATCTGGAAGGACCTCTTGGAGGGAAAATGAGGTTGATGGGATGTCACCGATAGGACAGCAGCCAAGTTCAAAGTCTCATGAAGTGAGATGTTACATGATGTTGTGCTGTCAGACTCATATGTTTGATGCAGCGTTCTGGATCTCTAGTTTGAGAGTTATTTATATCTATTCGTGCACGAGGAGGTGGATGAATCTGTATTGACAAGGTCAGATGTAAGTGTGGAGTGACAGACACTTCAAGTAATTTCTTTCCTGCACATGTTCAGTATGTTTGCCTGGTTTCCCTGTAACAACTGAAATTAAACCTCAAATTCTGAAAGACAAGAAAAAAGACTATTTGCCAAATGGGTAAAACAAATAAACTCAAAGGGATCGTTCATCCAAAAATAAAACTTTTGTCATCATTATTCACCCTCACATCATTTAAAACCTGTATAAGACTCTTTCTTCTGTAAAACCAAAAGAATATATTTTGAGAAATGTCTCTGTGGTTTTGTGTCCATATAATGGAAGTCAATACGGACCAATGTTGTTCGGTTACCAAACATTCTTCAAAAGATCTGCTTTTGTGTTCTTCAGAAGAAAGAAAGTCATACAGGTTTGAAATGACATTTAATTTGTTCCTGAGAAGCAGCTGACTTCAGCAGAAGTCCCTGTTAAAAAAAGGAACTGAAATATTAAAGAGAGTTGTATATTTTTATACAGGACACCACAACACCAGGACACCACAACACCTCCGTGTCCACGGACTGTCCAAAATGATTCATACTCAATGACAGGCCAAGAAACTGAAAGAAATAAAAAAGCCTGTAAGAAACAAGAAGTGGGTGTGTGAATATTTGAAGCAGTAAATCATATGATTCACATGAATTTCTGAGTCATATTTACCGAGAGGTCTTAGGGGAGAATACGTCTCTCTCTTTCTTTCTCGCCCGCTCGCTCACTCTATTCACTGTTAGAACTTCTGAACTATTATGTTCTCATCTGTCAAAGAAAGAAAGCACAACATTCAACTTCCAAACACTCAACAACGTTCATGTGATCCTGTCGAAATGGCTCCACTTACCCTGGCCACTTATCAACAGATCTGGGACCATGTTCCCTTTCTGTATTGAGATCATGTCAGAACAGACTCCACATCACCTCCTTTTGGAACCTTTGTATTAGGTATTTTTGGGAGGTATGACGTGACCCCGGGAACGATTTCTTACTGGTGGTCAGGAAGGATACAGATAAGCTGTGTCTGTGTTCTGTTTCAAACATCGCACTCACTGTAGTCACCTTTAAGCGCGCTTGAATCAGCAGGCTACCGCTAAGGCCTCTGGGTAATATTCACCCGTGTCTTTTTATGGGAGCACAGATGGCCATACAAGGTGGTAACAGTCAGTTGCAGTAAAGAGTCAGACATTATAATGTTTGTCTGATAAAAGAGGACGATCTGATTCACTCGGAAGAACCCATGCCTCACATCCTGTATACACGGAGGATACAGACCTTATGTCTGTTTGCACGGGTTGTTCTGCATAAAGGTTATATTTAACAATGAAATTATTATGTGTTCCGTCCAATAACGCTGTAATTTATCTTACTGAATACGAACAGAGTTTACAGAGAGTTTACAGTCACGCTAAAACAAGCACTCACAGAATGGCAAATATAAACAGTTGTATAGCATTAAAAGCGGTTAAATTCCTGGCGGTTTACATGTTGAGGAATGCAGAACCTGATCCAAAAAGAGCTCTGATTTAACCAAATCTGAAGGTGTTTCGTACCACCTCTTGTTCTTCGAAAGCCTTTCTAAGTTTATTTAGGTGATAATGTCAACCCTGTTACGCTCATGTCAGCCCCGTGGACTGATACAACAGCATCTGACCTCTGTTAGGCTTAGCCTAGCTGCGGAAAAAAATTGAAAATTTATTTACAGTTTGGAATTGAATTTACTAGGTATACGTGTTGAAGGGAAGTTTTCATTTTGGTTTTATTCTGTGAATTAGAGACATTTTATTGCAGAAAATTGAAACGGGACAAACTGGTCAAAATAACAGAAAGTATATAATGACTTTAATACTACAAATAAAACAAGCTCATGTTCATGTTTAAGCAACACAATAATAAGGTTTTACATGTATTTTATTATCAGTCCAAAAATAAAAATATACAATGGATTAAGCCTGATTTTTCATCTTTTACACTGTTGTTGGGTGACTTTGTCATTCCTGAATATTGTGTCTGTTGTAATTCGACAGACACTGGAATTACCACAATACATGTAGAAATGCTGATTAAAGGCAAAATCAGAGTGCTATTTTTTCCACAACTGTATGTTGTGAGGAACTGTCCTTAGTTGATATCTTTGTTGTACAGAAGAAACAGGGATGAATTATGGCAGTGATTTAGAAGGCCATCATCTTTTCTGCCTCTTGTGCTTCTGTCACCCTTCAGATTGTATATTGGTGGATGTCATTAGGATTATTTATTTTATAGCGAGGTTGTGGTATCTCTAAATTGATCAGGGACAGACTCTCACCCGCTAACAGCTAGTTTTGTTTATTTTCACTGACTAATGTCAAACAAAGTTAAAGAGGGCATTCAGTGTAAAGTGGGCGCTCAGTGAGAGAACTGGTAATGTCAGAAGGTTGTGATAGATGACTCTTGATTTATGGGCTACCTTCACCAGAATGATAAACACCTGAAAATGATTTCTGATGATAAGTGTTATTTTCTCCTTAGATGCTGTATATTTTTCACACAGAGACCACTTCTGAACACGTAGACAATGGTGGTCCAACGATGGTCCAGAAGAACTAGTTTTTAACACTACACAAACGTTTGAAAAGAAAGCAACCAACAGAACATTTATAAATGAATCAAAATGTTAAAGGTCCAGTGTAGGATGGACTTGTGTATAGAACAGACACGTGCATAAATTCACTAGTTCTCACCATGAATATAGCCTTAGATGCTGGAATGGTGTTAGGAATGGAACAATATATAAATAAAGGTCCAGTGTATGAAATTTAGCAGCATCTAGCAGTGAGGTTGCAAATTGCAACCAACCACTCACTCCACCCCTCCACCTCCCTTTCGAAGCACTACGGTGGCTGACACAGGTCTACTATGTCGTTGCTTTTTCGCTTCTTTGCCGAAGGAGATAACGTATTTACGAAACACGCTCTGTAGAGCAGTTTGTCCGTTTAGGGCTACTGTAGAAACAACATGGCGATTGTCATGTAAGGGGACCCAATGTGTATGTAGTTAGAAAAAGCTCATTCTAAGACGCTTCATTATATAAGGTCTATACACCTGTGAAGACATAGTTATGTGTTATATTGCATTTCTGTCAATAGAACCTCCAAAAAAATACACCTTTAAACAAATATATTTACGATTTAATAATACATTATGTAAAATTTAAAATATAAAAAAGTGTTAAAGTCCCCGTGAACCGGAAGTTGCGATCGTTTTTACTTCCGCATTTTGAAGTATGGAACTGGAAACAATCTGACAGTTGAAGGGGAGGAGTTAACGGATGCTCTGCCCAAGCCTTCTAACATACATCATTTAAGGTGGATAGTCATTACAGGAAGGAAGTGCATTTTCAGATTTTAACAAAAGATTATGAGGGCACACGAATGTTAAAAAGAGAATGACCCACATTGATAAACTATTTATAATAAATGCTGCAATATTTCATGAAAAAGCAGGCATTATAATTTTTTATTTCCCTGGGACTTTAACATCTTGTGAAATGGTCTATACGCCTCATCCACCTGTGAATGTATCTGAAGACTTTGCTGCGTTAACCTGCATTTTTAAGTTGACATTCTGGGCCTTTTTACTCTTTTGTGCTTACCACTAACAGCGGCACATTCCTGTTGGAAAATCAAATCCTGCTTTTTCTTGTAAGGGCATTTGGATATGATTCATGCCAACATAGTGAACTCAAACAGCAAAAGCAATACACGTCACCTCTGTGTTTATCTCTGTGTTAATTCATTGGCTGGCCACATTCTACATGGGTGTTCCAATAAGCTCTCGTAAAAAGTCAGACCTGATAGGGTTTAAAAGCACATGCCACAGTGTTAAAGCAACAACGCTTTGGAACCACCAGAGTCTGTCTGTCAGCAGGAAAGCAACTGTCTCATCATTCTTCATCTGCCTGTCAGTGGCCAAACGCATTTATCAGAATGTTTGTTGTGCTCTCATGTGACATACCGTGCATTTGTGTTGGGATGGCTATAGACAGGCAGGCCTGAATTTCAGTCATCTCTCTGGGAAACTCAAAGAAACAAGGCTCTTAAAGAGGAGATCATCTCTGGGAGTCCTATGTGATGTTAGGCTGCTTTTGCAATCCAATGAGCTGTAAACCAAGTCATGAGAAATTGTCAGCAAATGTTGCAATGATTTTTTTTACTAGCATTAAAGTTAATTCCTATAGCAAACACCATTGCACTTTAGTGTATAGCTTGTGGAGAGGCAGACAAAACAGCGTATGTCAACATTCAGTTGTATGAACTTTTTTTTGCTTCGCACAGACTTTGATCTCTTTGAGAACTGTTGGCTCGTGGAGTCGTGGTGACCTATAGGTTCGAGTCCTGGGTCTCACACCTGCTTTCATGTGTGCACTTTACTGTTCTGCGAATGTAAAAATGTATGCCTTTTATTGTAAGTGTCGGGAATGCAACTTTGTGCAAGTCTCTGCACAAAACATAACAACATTCCTTCATACAATAGCAGGAAGTGATGAATTGTTCCTGTAACAACACATATATTCTGGACCAGATGCCTTAAATGATGCTCATGCGAAACAATTGAAAGGAAAACGGTCTACAGTATATCCAGTCTTGGTCAATCGTAGATGTTTGAGGATTATACATAACAGAGCTCCAAAAATACTTTATTATTTAAAAAACTTTCGCATGGCTAAATAATAAAGTATTTTTGGAGCTCTGGTGTGCCGACTTTGTTACTACTTGGATTTACTCTCTTGGTCGAGCACCCATTTGAGATTGATGTGCGTGTTTTTGTCCTCACTTTGAGGATTATACGTACACATGAAGATTTAGACTCTGTGAACTTGGGTCATCCCGACAGGTGGAGATGCCGTCTGGATTTCACAAATGGAAAATGAACTGGCATTATTAAGGGTCAGAATATCTCAGGTTACCAGCTCAGTTTAAGCGGTCAGCATGCCTTAGACTTCTCCATTAAAAGAAACATCTCGGCCCCGCCACAAGTTTGTTTGTGAAGACAACTGTGGTTTATTTTCATAGCAACTCAAGCCCGTGAAAGGAAAGGAGAAGTTTAAAACCATTCCCCTCTCAGCCCTTCCCAAACAGTCACTTCAGTACGCTCAAAGCGTTTCTTTGGGTTTCACAAAGGTACCCGCTAAACGCTATTCCAAAAACCCTCATAGGAGATATGTTATTTTCACCCACCGACGGACCCAACAGAGTTTAACGTCCGTCAACGGTCCCCTCCACCATACAGATGCCAATATTATCACACCTCTTGCTGCCATCTATATAAGGGACTTTCTCGAAAGTCTCCCCCTTTTTGCACTGTGAACATAGTCTTATAAGGAAGACCCTGTCAGATCCTGACAGGGCAGAAAGTGTTCCAGAACAATTCGGAAACGTGGTGAGTCACAAAGTGGAACACAGTGTTATGTACAGTTGGGCTGTTACGGTGTGCTTAGGTGATGGTGACCTTTTTTGGAGAAACGACCTTCTCCAAACATGGCAGAGCCGTTGCTGCAAAGGATACAGCAAACAATAACAGAATGTATGATATGATGCAGAGTATTTGATACAATAAACCGTGGTTTAGAGGCCAACGCACGGAGGATGTGACCTGTCAGAGGGCTTCTTAGTGTTCTCTTTACAACAAAAATATAACTGTTGGACCCAGAGGTTTTATTGCTCGTGGTTGTTCTTTTATAGCTTAGGACACTAAATTGAGTTCTTGGTCATGTTTTATTGAGGTATCAACTTGAGGTCTCAGATAGTCCTTAAAAAGCTTAGGAATGGAAATAAAAAAGAGAATTAAAAAGACAAAATGAGACGATAATTGATATACAGTAAGTACATCGTTGTGAGGTTATTAAAGTTTGCTAAAAACAAATGTTAATTGAAATCAAATAAAATATAATAAATATAATACACAATAATACCAATATATTTGAGAAATTATTTAATTATTAAACTAAATATTTTTAAATACTGTAATAAAAAAACTAAACGAAATATAGAAATGTTGACTTAGCGTTTAACTGAAATAAGTTTGAGGCACTAAAATTATTCACTAAAAATAAAAAATAAAAAACGGAAATAAAAATATATTAAACTTATACGGCAAAATAAAAAAGTAAATTAATACAATGACAATAGCACAATAAAAAATAAAATTAACCTAACTATAAATATATAAATGAAAGCTAAATTATTTTTTTAAATACAATTATTTTATTATTTAAAATATATTTTAAAATAAAAAATCTGTTAATTGAAATTAAATAAAATTTAATACACATTAATATACAAACATATTAGAAAAATGATTTAATATTTAAAAAATGTTTAAGTTGAGGCACTAAAATTATTAATTTAAAATAAACTAAAAATAAAATGGAAATAAAATTATATTCAACGTATAAAGCAAAATATAACAATACAATGACAAATAGCACATAATCAAATAACTACAGATTTAACTAAAACTAATATATAAATATAAATATAAATAAAAACAAATTTCCAAAAATTAATAAAAAACTACAATAAAACTGAAAACAAAAGTATATTAATTCTGCAGAGTTGAAAGTTATGTGTCTAACATATCTAAGATCATCTTTAATGTGATAAAAGGCAATAAATTCTATGTTTAATCAAAGTTTATGTGAAGATGGCTTTGCAGTTTGGGCTTGTCATTATGAGAACTCTGCATGCTATAAATCCTTCTACAATTAATTAAATTCTATTCATTTTTTCATTAGATAACAGTTCTTCACACTATCCCTCCATGTTCCTTTATGCTTGCTCTGAATGATTTTCGAAGCTCATGAATGTAGAAAGACTTCAAGTGTGATCCATGTGTGTTTATTTGTGTGTATGTGTGCTCAGGGTTCACGATGGACGGAGCGGTGTTCCCCTGTGGCACCCCCCTAAAAGTCTGATTTACTGCCTGTCTGTTCTATGCGCGCGCACACACACATACACAGATCCAAACACACTTACCCATACACTATATTGTTTCCCCATCGGGCCTTACACTTACTCCACAACTTGGATTTACCCAATGAGAAAACACAGGGGGAGGTCAGAGGTCACCATTTCTCTATAAGACGGATGCACAGAGCAAATACTATGCATGCTTGGTAGAACTTCAACAGAGCTCATGAGTATAGACTGGTTTTATAATGTTTACAGTACTTAGATCAAGATCACATTTAATGGGAAAACACAAAGGTTTGGATTAAAGCATACAAACAGGCATGTTTGTTTTATTGCATTAAAATAAAACCCCTTCAGAGTAAGAATTTAGAAAATGCCATGTGCCTGACTCATCGCACACATTTAAAGGAGCTCATTAACAAAAAAACAGAGATCATTTAGAGATTAACAGAGCCTTTGCAAACTTACTATCCCGTTATTAGCTTAAGGAGAAAGCAAAAACTAAAATAAACATTAGCTCTGTACAAATTACAAGCCTTATCCAACATTTAACATTTGTTCACTTTGCGCAATGCATTCTGGGATTGCACACTGTGAAGTGTTGCTGCTTTAAATTTAGCCGAAAGGTTATTCACAGGACTGTTTTTGGACTTTTGTGTCGGGTACTTGCTTATGATGACTTAAATGCTCCCTAGATAGGCAGTTCACTAGGTCTTAGAACAGAGCTTACGTTAGAAAGGTTTACGTTAACTTGACGTTAGTCCAAATGTTTGCTCTACATGTGCTCACCTTCTCACCCGAGGGCATTCACACACATCTTTAAACACTCTCTGTCAACATACCAGCTTTACTGTTGACTGTCCAAACTCCTATCGGCCTGTGAAATTATGTCACACGTTTTATGTGATTCTTTAAAATGCATGTAAAAGTAAGGGACCATCTCAAAATGACAGTGATTTTGTAACATAATTGTAATCTCATTGACTATTGAAAGTTTACATACTTGACACTGAGAAAACTTAAGATAAGACTTAAATAATTGTAACCCACTTGGATGATAACTGATCCTATGCTACGGCAACATATGTGCCCTGTAAATGGTTGGTGGGATGTTTATGTGGCTCATTAGCTGTCTGTGGAACTCTGAAACGGGGTTCAATGCAGGGTACTACGCCTCCCGTCTCAGTGTGGGATTCCAGCGGATGTGCGTTAAACACAAACACGCGTCGTGAACCGTTTTGTGGCTCTTTAAAGAAGGTTTCTGAACAATGCTTACTTTAGTGGCACCTTAGACTGATTTCCTGGTGCCACTGTTAAAAGCTGCGCTCCCAGTCTGTTTGGAAAAGAAAACAGTGCCATGAAACTTTAGGCACAAAAGATGAGATTTATGGTTAGACTCCTCAATGGTTATACTGTAACATGAGGTTAACCTCAAGTAACATTGCATTTTCTGTTTTATGTATTTGACACCTACTGAACTTGACCCCGACCCTTAGGACAAACCTCACCACAGGGAAAAGTGTGTATGGTACGGAACACTCTAATGCTCTACTGCTGAATGAATGCTATTCTCCTCTGTCTAAAAATTGCCTACCTGAATGAGGTAAATGGAATCCAGATGAACTCAATTTAAGTTATTTTTAGTATAGTAAACGATCAAAATTTTAAAGCTAAAAGTAAAGTGGGGATATAGTTGCTTGAGCACAATGGTTCACAACTGGTGGCTCACTTGTTGCATATATTTTTAATAAGTTTAATTATTTTTTTAAAGAACATTTCGTTTAACTTCTGTACTATAAACAATTCTGGTACCATGTTGGGTCATCACAAAGCCCAATGTAATCTTGAACCAGTTAAGAATCAGTGCCCCAGCTTGTAATGTAATAAGGTAATACAATAACAACAGTTGGCAGGAAAATATTTGGTTAGAAATGAAAATATGACTGCTGGCTTAGGGTCTCTAACATTAGAGTTCTTGACTGATGTTCTTTCCATACCAAAGCAACATACAAGACTTACGAGTTTCTTACTGCATGCCATGAAAACTACAGTGATTTTGGTGACCCTTTATCACTTCTAGACTCTGTAATGAAATGACAGTGTGAAAATTTATGGAGTCTGCACTGTTTCTCAAAGAGGACATAATTCTAATGAGCCTTTGAAACGTGATGTAGCTCTGGACTAAGTTACTCAGGGAATCTGAAGGAGGTCCAAGCAACACAAACTAAACATAAAAAACGTACACATAATCTTTATCATGGTCACGGAAACAAAGAAAGGACAGAAAAGCGAAGCGTTTCTTATTATTGAGTGTTTAACTTACAAAAGAGTTTTCTATTTTTAACAACAAAGTTGTGTTTGCATATGCAAAACTCAACACGCTGCTAGGATGTTTTATGTGGTTTTCACACGTCTGTGTAGTTGCTAGGGTGTTGTTTGCTTTTGCTAGGTGTTTATGTATCAAACAAACCCATTTGTGGCCAAGCAAATGACCCTTCAGGATTTACAGGTGTCTTAGACCATCAAAGACATGATCAATAGTACAATAATGAAATAGCGATTTCGGCCTAGTGGAAGACACTACTACTACTCAGAATCTCTATAATAAAGCCATTCAACCATTGTAACGATGTAACAGGCAGCCTGAAGCTATCGGCAACACCTCCCTATTTCTATAACAGCAATGGTTAAAGAATACAGTGAAGGAAAGAGTGAGTGAGTGAGTGAGTGAGTGAGTGAGTGAGTGAGTGAGTGAGTGAGTGAGTGAGGAGTGAAGTGAGTGAGTGAGTGAGTGAGTGAGTGAGTGAGTGAGTGAGTGGAAGTGAGTGATAGTCGAAGAGTTGAGACGGAGGAGAGGAGTGATGAGGAGGAGAGAGGATGAGAGAGTAAGAGGAGAGAGAGAGAGAAGGATGAGAGAGAAAGAGATAGAGATAGATAGATAGAGATAGAGATTAGACGATAGAGATAGAGATGTAGAGAGTGAGAAGAGTGAGCTGAAGGAGAGAGTGAGGGAGAGGAGAGGTAGAGAAGAGAGGAGAAAGTAAGATAGAGATAGCGGATATAGGTAGAGACTGAGATGAGAGTGAGAGTGTAGAGTGAGAGTTGAGAGTAGTGTGAGTGTATGGTGAGTGAGAAGAGAGGTGGAGAGAAGAGAGAGAGAAGAGAGTGTGTATGAGGTGAGGGTGAGAGAAGAGAGAGAGAAGAGAGAGAAGAATGAGAGGGCAGAGAGGAGAGAGAGAGGAGTAGAGATAGAGATTAGAGATAGAGGATGAGAGAGTGGAGTGAGTGATTGAGTGAGAGAGAGAGAGAGAGAGAGAGAGGGGGGGGGGAATGGCATGCTGATCTCAAAGAGATGTAAATGATAACAGCAATGTTATTTTTCAGTGAACTGTCCCTCAGTGGCACATTTCTGCTTTTCAAACACTCCAGAATGCCTTCATTACTGTAAATGTGATTTTTGTTTGTTTTACAAACTGACTCAAAATTATTGTCTGTGGTAATCGACAGCATATGCCAACAGAGCTGGACTGAAGAAATCTGTTTTATGTATCTTCTGTAAACAGATTCATAATTGAATCTTAACTTGCAATGTTACGTGAACCTCGCAAGTACAAGTGAAGGCCGTGGAACAATCTACTATGCGAATGCAACGTCTGTATATATAAATAAAAGAAACGAATATGAGTATGTATAATATTTATATACTTTGCTCTTAAAACAGCTCCCCAGCTGTTCAGGGAACCGCACAGGCTACTCGCACTATTTTTGTTGTGCTCTTTATCGTCGCCTTGGCAGCTTTTGTGATATCACAATGCAAGTATGAAAGTCCTCCACCTACAAATCTTTCCAAGAAACATTTAAAAGTTATTCACAGACGATGGAAAAAGGTTTTCTATAGGCTACATGTATGTCTTTGGAGTGTGTGAAATCCTCCTTTTTTCTTAGTCACACAGTAAATCTTGATTTCATGGTCATGATATTTAAAAAAAAACTTTAAGAGAGGATGAAAGGGGTGGGGTGCTGCACTGGGAGTGCAAAAAAGGCACAGATCAGCATTTAGAGTATAACACAAGGGATGTAACGTCACAGTTCAACCAAAAAGAGCATCCTCCTGTTACATGAGTAACCACAAGAGATGCTCTCACAGACTCATTCTGTAGTATTTAAACTTTGAGACATCTTGAATGTTCTCTAGACTCCAGACACGTATGACAAACCACCTGACTCAGAGCGGAACAACCAAGTACAGCAAAATTCCATCCAAAGTTTGTAATCACCTTCTGTATAGACGCACACTCATACCAGTCCTCGGTTTAAGGAAAAACATCCCATATGTTCAAAATATTTCACGTTAACGCATATCAGACTTACATATACAATCCTCATTTCAGCCCTCCGGAGAAAACATTTTTAACTACCACCCGTCATCACTTATTAATGCTCCTTTATACACAATTCATGCACAACCCTTAAGATATGATAACATCCCAGCACTATTATCAACACGACAGCCCTTTTTGCTTAGTTCACGAAAAGAAAATCTGACCTACATCCAGCCCCATTACCTAATCTTTTCCTGTTATTCTTACTGAACACTGGTCTGGACCGAGGCCTCTCATGCTATGGATTTAAAATGGTTCCTCGCATTGATATGTCGTATTACCTGTAAACTGCTCGGGACCTTTATGTTCTTGCTTTGATTTGTGAAATGTACAACACACATTCTCCTCAAGGTGCCAGATGTTGAGTTGCAAGGCAGACATAATGCGTTTAGCGTCTAGAATTTAGAGTCTCCAGTAATTAGGAGGATAACCTTTTGGAGTGTGTGTGGGGGACGGCGTGCTTGTGTAACAATTTATCTCTCTCTGAACTGTGTATGCGCGAACCTCTCCAAGATCCTCAAACTTTTGACCTCTCTAGTGTCAGTGGAATACATGTGTGTGTCTTTGTATATGTAAATATCATTACGCCTCAGTATCTGCACGTTTTATGGGGTGTATGACAGGAATCAAATAGGTATAAAAAAGGGGGAAAGACGGAATAAATCCAAAATGCTGGAGGAGTAACCACATTCCTGAAGATCAAAGTTGTGTATATCTTGTCATAATGTGGCCACATATATTTGCATTATGGGTGTGACAGTCAAAACACTTTGATGTTGTATTCATGCATTATAGGACATCAGCTCAATTGCTCAATTGTTATAGCATTGCGTTCATTCGATACCCGGGGAACACACATATTGTTGAAATATTCGTTGAATGCACTGTTAATCACTTAAAACCAAATGCATAAACATACCAGTTCATGTGTGTGTAAAGTGTGATTAAAAATGTCAAACTCACATATTTTACTGCAATTATGGTTACTCTAATAATGAGCATAATTACATTAACATAATCACTACATAAACATAATTAAACAGTCTCTCACTACAATCCTAAATAAAAATCTACATCTCAAAAAAACACTGTTACCGCCAATTTGTTTTACCAATGCTTGCCAAGCCTATGTCAGGAACAGGGTCGCCAGAATCACATTTAGCTATAACATAATTAATCAACTTAACCATAAAAAGTATTTAAAAAGACATTGAAGCATTTAATATTAAATCAATTATTATTATGCACTCTTACCTTGTTTGTGATTTGTATGGACCTGTATGCTTGCACAAAACCTGAAGTGTTTGTTATGGCGAGATTATGATTTATTGTTTCAAAACTTGCTGTTAGTAATGTTGCATGTCGATAAAGCCTGACATGCAACTTTATTTATGCTGTAACGAAGATAAAATAACGGCGACCTGAAATAGTTTTGCGCATCCCAGAGGTCACTTTACGCGCTTTACTTAACATTTTTAAGAAAGAGGTTCGGACAGCTGTAAGCTCCCACTTCACACCCTCACTTTCCCAAAGAGATGTATTCTCGTGGAGTGTCCTGTGGCCTTACAGCCAAATTTGGCTGCCCGTTCAAATCCCTTGAGCCGAGGCTGAATCAACTAAAACAACACACTCTATTCCAGTCGACGGGGTCGCGCAATTTCCAAGCTCCGTGCGTCTCGACAGTCACACCCCAAAATAGAGTTTACTCAGTGTGCAGGCCCGCGCAGTGTAAACAAGTATCAAAATAAAAATGGATTCATATCCCGTTTTACCTACATGCGGAATTCGTTGTCGTGGTTCAAATATTTTTATGACGGCATATCCTACCACATCGCCAAATACAGCGTTATCGGTATAGACTCTATTTAGTCAATGAGAAGGCCCGAGTTTGAAAGCAACAAGTTTGGAGATCGTTGTTTGGAAGATAACAGTCTTTGAAAACAACTGTTTCATTGTTTAAAGGGTTAATCATTCATTCGGCTATCTGTGACAACTATGCAAAGAGTCCTTCAAGTGGACAGATAAACTTTTGGACAGGTCACCAGAATTACGCGTAAAAAACGCTTGTCGTATTTTGAAAGGCCTAAACTGTTTCTAAAGCAAACATTTTTAAGTAAACATTCTACATTTTTAAAGTAAAAACTGTTAAAAAAGCCATATGTATATTACGTATCCGTATTGTTAAATGTGTCTCTTTTTATACAGGTTGTTGTTTCTGGTTTTGCGAGCACTTGGTGAATGAAATTCGAATCAAGTTATCCATGTCCCGCTACATCTCCACTTTGTGAATTGTACTTTTAGCCCCACCTCCATGACAGTTTCACGAGTGGAAGAAGCGAACGCCCTCCTCCTAATACCCCTTCAATTAAGCAAGAGGGAGGACGCAGAAAGGAGAGACAGAGGCAGATACGCACAAGCGCTTGGAAAAATAAGACTCAATCCGGTGCGCAACACCAAGGCATGAGATTTGCGTGAAGCAGCGTCGTTTGCGCGCTATCCCGGGAGGACTCCGTTCAAGTGACCCCATTTTCTTTGTGAAGAAGTTGAATTAAACAGCTGGATTCAGAATTATCGATTGCCATGGGCTCCAAAAGGCACCGTTCAAAGACTACGGCGGCTTTGCGCTTCACGAGCTGCTCTCCAATGGGACTTTCGCTGTTGCTTCTTCTACCTTTGTCTGTTGCCTTCAACTTGGATGTGGACAACCCAGCGGTGTATAAAGGACCCAGCGGCAGTTATTTCGGCTACTCGGTGGACTTTTACATGTTCGGGTCGAGGTTAGTTTGCTTTTTGGAAGCACACATATTGCACAAATTTAACACGCTTGGAGAGAATACAACGAAAAGTCCGCTTGAGAGATCTGCTTACCACGCTCACTTTTCATTCGTTGACATATATGTGTTACATTAAAAGTTTCCTTTCATATTAAACAAATGATTTAAAAGTGTTACCTGGGATGGTTTAAAGGGCCACATCTTTCTCGTCATTCAAAAGTGAAGTATACAATAGTGTTTATGGCCATGTGCACAAAATACCAGTTTGTTATTCAGTTTCAAGAAAACGTACTATTTGATTGGAAACTTAATGTTTTAAAAATGTTTTAAAACATTGAAAACGGACTGGTTTGGTCTTTATTCCAAAATAATGATCATTTGTACGTTCTGTTCATTCATTGCTTATAGTTTTAAAATAGCGTTTTAATTCTCCCTCCCTTCAAACGCATCAGAACGGTGGACTCTGTTGTAGTAATGTATTAAAAGTCTTCAAGAGCTCAGGGTTAATACACACTCACCAGACCTGAGGGCAATGAAACCAGGGGTATCCCCCAACTGTTGTTTACACCCCCAGCCAGTGTGTGCACTGCCATTTAGATCAAAGCATATCACCACAGTTGGGGAGCTATGGTCCCCTGTGTGATTAAGTGTTTGTGTAACTGTAAAGTGTATGTGAGCACATGATGATATATATATATATATCCGGTTAAGTGGCATCAGTGGTGTTTTTTAAGAACATGAGTGTAGGTGATGTCATAGTAAGGTAAAGAGGGTACAAAAGACTGATATCCTCAGGCTGAATGAAGACCCCCCACACATACAAAATAATCCCAGATTGCATGTGTTGTGGACACTTAAAGCCAGCATGGAGTCTGGTTCTATAGTCTAGTGTGAGACTCAAAAATGACCTTTGCTAGATTATAAATATCCCTGGAATGGACAGCTAGCAGTGACGGGGTCATGGCTTCGATACCCTTTGGATAAAATGTATCAAAGTAAGTTGTATTTTATGTATTGTGGTTGGCCTATATTATGATTTAACTGCTGATTCTAGGTCAGAGGGCGCTGCTTTTGTGCTGCTTTGTTTAATGAGCAACTTTGATATTTAAAGTGCCTTTAATGCGCATGGATGTCTGTTATTGAAATGGCTCGGGGTGGAGAAAGGTTGGTGAAAGGAGTAGCCCTAGTTGTAGATGTAATCTAACGGTGATTGTTAGTCGAGACAACAGGACCACATAATCACCTTCGACCTATAGATATGATCTGTGTGGCCATGAAAGAGCATAAATCTAGAGGGAAATCACAAAGACATGTCATTCAATCACAGTGCAATCACATCGGAGTTTCACTCCCCCCAGGTTGCATTACCGTGCATTGCGTTTTGTGCTGCAGACAGCCGTGCAACACCGACCGATGGTATGATTGCTGTAATCATTAACTCGCGCATGCCCTGACTAGAACAATCAACCATCTCCATCTGTGTTTTTGTCTGGTGGGCCGTGTCTAGCCGCGCACAGCTGTAGAGGGGTCTTAGTCAGCATGAATCCGTGATGGCTCCACAATGGTTTTATTCTCTTTGTGTCTCACTCTCTTATTATGTCTCCTTTACTCTTGGTCTTTTTTGTTGTTGCTTACCTTATTCAAGGCAGGTTATTTGTCTGCTTTTCCCTTTATTAAAAGCTACAGTGTTGCTCTGGGTGTCTGAAATTCAGAAGCAGTCGGTGATTCGGAGTATGACACATTGTGAGTGAGTCAGAGAAGTGTGTCATTGCGTGTGTGCGACCTATGAACGTGTGCTTCTTCACTCCGTCTCCCTAATGATGTAATCCAGCATGGTATATAAACCCCTTCCACTTAAATATTCTAGACGTCTCCCTCCCGTTCTTACGAGTTGTGAAGTCACTGCAAGACGCAGCCCGCTCTGCGATGACTTCATCTGAACTTTTCACATCCCAGAGTTGTCCTCATGGAGGAGGACGGATGGGGAGATGGGCCTCCTACAGGAGGCTGAGTGAAGGGGTGGCGGGGTGTATGATATCCGAGGTTTTCTTCTTAGAAAGAATGTTTAGATTTTGTGTTCCTTCATTTTGGGTTGCTGTACATGACGCAATACAGTAACAGGGTTGCCAAGTAGTTGAAAGGAGTGGAGCCCGGAGTTTATCATATTTTGGAGGAATCAGCCATTTGATTGCAAATATTTTCGTGTTTACTATATCATGCAAACACCTGTAAGATAAAACAGACTTAAATCGATAGGTCTCCCAAAAAGGAAAATTCCGTAATTTACTTGCACTCTTGTCATTTCAAACCTGAATGACTTTCTTTCTTTTGCAGAACATAAAAGAAGATATTTTAAAAAATGTCGGTAACCGAACAATGGCATACCCATTCACTTCTATTGTATAAACACAAAACCCGTTCAAGTCAATGGGTACCACCGTTGTTCGGTTACCAACATTCTTCAAAATACCTTCTTTTCATTTTGTCACCACCTATTATGCAATCGTACATTTTTCTGTGTTTATGTTTAATGGAAAATCTACAGAATTCTGGAAGTCCTGACCTACACCCTTGTAGCTGAAAGCATTATCAAAATAGCCAAATAACACGAGAGAGTGATGCATAAACCTTGAATGAATGAAGTATGAATGAAATTTAAAATAATGGCTTTCATGGTTGTAGATATCAGAGTAATACTCTTCCAAACTAAAGTTAAAACGCAGCAGGCAGCTGTCTAACTTTCTGTTCTTTCTCTCGAAATGAATCGAATGTCAGGTATGTTCACTGTCATTCTTTTTCTCTCAAGCTGTATTTTCTTTCTTAGCCCATGAACAGTTCCTGATAATCGGCATGATGTACGTCTGAGGAGAATAGTACTGCTTGGCACACATTAATTGAATTAGTTAGCGTGCAGACCACCACAGAGAACTGCCTGAGGACAGAGTTCATGATCTTAGTGTCAGGGGGCTTGTCAGCTGTATACGTGGAGGAGAAATTTATGGCCCTTGGATATGGAGAGAAGAACAGAACATTCTTATGTTAGGGGCCTCATTGGGACGGGCTGGTAAATAACCCAAAGTTGTCCTGTTTGTAGCTGGTTCGTGACCGTCGTGTTCACCTGGGTTGAATTTAGAGCTTTTCCAGTCAGTCACTGAGTATCTTTTGAAAAACGAAACGCTTCTCCATGTCCTTGGATGCTCTTGTCGGACCCAACAGTTAATGCTTGACAGTGAAGGTAAAACCCTGACAGACGGTGATGTGGAGGAGCGCCACATTTTTCGTCTCAGCATTCATTGCTTTTGGATAAGGAGATGATCCTGTGTGTTGTGATAGGTCAAAGGTCAGGGTCTGGATATAGGTTTGAATGTCAGAAAACCAAATACCTTTATTTGAAATGTTTGGATTGCACAAACTATTGAAGGAGAACGTATCTCATGCTGGGATTCGCGTGGCTCCAGATGCTAAGTGTTGTTCTTAGAGAATAATGTATTTTTATGCATAAATTCCTTTTGTGTTTATGATGTTTAAAAAGACGTTTTTGGTGTTTGATGATTGTTGGCGGCGGTTTTATTCTTGCGGTCGAATCTGAAGAGCAGGACTGTCTGCAGCATTCGCCAAAATCAACAAATTTACCGCCACAATATGATCAGTACTGGAAGGAATATTACTGTAAAAACATGAAAACTTATCACCTGCTTCTATATTCTTTATTACCCAAGTTGAGACTCTTCTGATAATGACCTCAACGCCTTGTACCGTGTGTTTGAAAGGAAGTGACATCATGGTTTGGCCCTTACTGTGCTGATCACGCTCACCTCTTCTAAGAGGGTCATTGCTAAATCAATATTTATCTCGGACCTTGAGCTCTTGCTAAACCAGAAAGGTCTCATTTGTCGTTTATCATCGCTCGTCCTCCAACGGATTAATCTGTCTGTTGTCCGTAGTCTTGCATCCAGCTGGAGATGGGTGTGTGTTATGTTGGCTGCCAAGCTATTCTCCACGCAGGTTCTCCCTTCGACGACTAGTGTTTTCCATGGAGTCTGTACAATAGAGGCCTTTGTGCTTTAGTAGAAAAGGTTTGCTGTTTTCAGTAGCCCGATGTTTCCATGTGACTTAAATCTGTATTTATTTAGTCATGTTTTGGCTCCTTCGTTTCTTGATAAAAACCTCATTTAGCTCTCTTGGCCCCGTGACATTTGGCTCCGATGCCGCTGTCTATTTGGTCAAATTAGACCTTGCAGGTTAATGGGTACAATCATACACGCTGATTGGGAGTTCGGGTTAGGTTGTCTAACTTGTCTTAGTCGTTGAAAAGTCGTCTGCTTTTTATGGCGTAGTTGGACCTGGCAGGCTTGTATAATGGGCTCTTGTGTGTGAGGTTGTACATGCGCCCTGGTTGAAAAACATGCATGCGTTCGATCATGGTAGAACAAATGGCCCAGTCAACTACAGACGTTTAGTCCTTGGGCTTCATAATGGCCCGGGGTTGACACATAGAGTAGTGCAGATCTCTGTTGTTCAGCCTTGTACATTTTGGGTAGATCATTATCTCCTCATCTGTTTTGTTCTGGTGTGTAAAGCCCCTGCTGGGCAAGCAATGACAATGACGTCCAATGAGCGTCCATTTAGATGGCCTGCTGGATTAAAACAAAGAACATGAGGTATAGCATGTAAAGGTGATTGATTTATGCTAATTGTAGTTGATGGCTCTTTTTACTTTTTTAAAGTGTGAACAAAAGGACTCCATGGTGAATACTCCTCATGAGGTGTCAACAGTCACAGCTTACAATGGGATGTTTACTGGTGTCTGTAAATGTGTGAATTATAGCTTATTGGGGGGTTGGGGTTACAATTTGGTATCAGGAGATTTAAGAGCTAAAAACAAACAGTGTTTAGTTAATGATGTGGGGTGCTTTAAATTGTTGTGCAGCCAATTGAAAATAAATGAAAATGAGGTCTATAGTTGAACAACATGGCTGATTCTTCCCTGTTGAATAAGCTGATGGATGTTTTTTTCCAACGTATTGTTCGTTTACAGTTTGATTGCAAAAAACTGCTCTTTTTTTGTGGTGTGACAATTGTGCAAAATTGAAAAAAGTGTCAATATTAGTGCATTAATTTTTATGCTTAAAGGGACAGTTCACCCAAAAATGAAAATTCTGTCTTAATTCCCCCCTCAAGTTGTTCCAAATCTGTATGTCTTTGTTCCGATGAACACAGAAAAAGATATTTGGAAGAATGCTTGTAACCTAACAGTTATTGGCCACCATTTACTACCATTTTAGGAAAAATTACTTTTTTTTTCTGAACACAAAAGAAGATATTTTGAAGAATGTAGGAAAGCAATTCTACAACACCTTTGTCTACCATTGTAATTTTTCCTACTATGGTTGTCAATGGTGGCCTTGAACTGTTTGATTACAAGCATTCTTCCAAATATCTTTCTCTGTGTTCATCAGAACAAAGAAATTCATACAGATTTGGAACAACTCGAGGGTGAGTAAATAATGACCGGATTTTATATTGGGTGAACTTTCCCTTTAAGGACAGTTTGTGTTAAATCTACATGCATTTGGCATAAAAGTAATGTATGTTTATTTCACTGGCCAATAAGACAGAAGAATGTAACCACACAAAGTGCCATTAGAAAGCTATACAGGAATTATATAAACTTGAGGATGTTTGATGTGGAAAATAAAGTTTTTGCAACTGAACATTGACTCACTTTTCTCTTTACAGTACACCTTTCAGTTTGCCGTTCTTATGCTTCCACTTTAACTTCCCTCTGGTTTGTTAGTACTTTAATTGGCATATCAAATAATTCAACACTAGATGCCTGTTTGTGCAGCGAGCCAAGTACACTAGATCTGGCTGACCCCTCTGCACCTGGTGCAGTGATGCTGAATTGGACCATATCCTCTGGGAGGAAATGTTTTTGTGGTGACATTAAAATCTTTAAAACGGGATGGGAATGTTTAACAGATCAACAGCTGAAGGCATGTGTGCACTTTTAACGGCTATTCCAAACCAGCACAGCCTCGCAGCAGACACTATATAGGTGCATTTTTCGTTTTACAAGATCTTGTACATTTGACATGTGCATTGTTATCACATGTTGGAACATTCAAACGCCCAGGCCAAGATTTTGAAAAAGTTTCTGTCCTATCAGGTGTTGCAGAAGCTACATCTCAATTGCTGCGTCCGAAATCACATACTGTGACAGTACGTACTGAATTTGAATAAGTTCCTACCTATCGGCCGTTAAAACAGTACATTCTATTAGAGCTGCACGATAATTTATCGCGATACCACTCAATCCTATTGTAATCGAGCTGGCTGCGATATGCAATGTGTCGATATTTTTTTTAATGCGTAGCTTGTCCGTGAAGCATGTCTCTGGGATCAGTGATAAATGCTGCTCGATCTAAAAGCAGTGCGAGTCGCTTATAATGTGGTTTTGAAAAAGCAACACCCGTCAAACATGATTTACTTTATTATCATCAAAATACCTGATGAGGCTTGAGTAACAGTGATAAAAAGATGTCCATAGGCATTTCCTAGATTCTAAAAGGTGTTATGGTCTTCTTCTGAGTGCGTATTTGGAGTTTCCGCACGAGAGCGCCCTCTGGCTTTCGGATGCAGCAGCATTTTCCCGTACTTCACTCAAAATCTGTGCATAAATCACGTGATATTTATTGTCGGTTTATCGTGACAGCCCTACATTCTTTATAGTATGAGTGGGAGTAGTATGAATACATTTCGGACATACTGCGTCCTCCATGTTTTATGGTCATGTGACCCTTATGCTGTTTGACCTATGACGTATTAACAACAACCTATACGTGAGCATTGATAAAAACATAATTTAGTCGCGAAAAATTCATTTATTGGCACTTACATTAAAAACGTACGTCCACCTTACAGTTTTCCGCTATATTTATTTGATTTACTTTTGAAATTTGACCGTTGCTCAGCTCCCGTGGCATCATGGGATAGAAAAGTGTCCATCCGATCCACATTCTCGAATCTCGGCAGAAGTAGTAGACCATCCGGGTATTTCTCGCATACTGTTTTTTGCATACTGAGGTTTCAGACATACTATTCATGACTCGTACTCATTTTCGGACGCAGCAAATATCTCAGTTTTAATACAACGGATGCATTTAGACAGTTTAGAAATGAATGCATTAAAACTTATTGTAAACAATGTGAATTTAGCCTCCCAATATAAGTGTATGAGATTCATTTTGTTTTGTATTACTGTGAGATTAAGATATTGGTTTCTATTGTCTCCCTTCATTACTGTTCAGTTCTCCATAGAGTTCCTGGCGCTTTGGTTTTGTAAGTGAGCTTTCATCCCTCATTGCCAGCTGACCCAGCGGTCACTGCTTTGCTCATCATCTTCGGGCCACGGCTCCCAGACAGCAGAACAGATCACGTGCGGATCGGCTCCACAGAGCAGACGGTGGACAGAATTTCTTTATCCTGCTTTTATCCGTCTCATTATTAGCTGCTTAACGATACAGAGACAGACAGGAATCTGTGTTAATGCCCACTGGCGTCTCACAAAGGAAAACACCCCAAAACGAACCATCCGGGCCTTAAAATTCACTTGAGCTTTCTTTGATTCGAGAACGTCGGTTCATCGAGGTCAGTGCGTGTTCCTTGATGTAGAAGAGTTGCAAAGGCCTAAAATTTGTTTTGGATCACTTCCACATCTTGTGTGAGAACATGGTGTGTTGCCACCATAACCTTTTTTGCTAATAACGGCATTCAGATTCCACATGCCTCTGAATGGCCTGATTAACCAACTGTGTTTGCAAAGCGTTTCAGAAATGCTCCTAAGGCCAAACTACAATCAGTCTGAAACCTCATGGTCTTGTTTATGCACGTCTGGTGGGCATGGGAAAAGCTGGAGCAATCACAAATGACGGAAGTCTCTAATAAATTATTTTGGCACGTGTATTGCATTGCATTTAGCTTGATTTATTTCTTTTTTTAAGCCCACAGGGTTGGGACATGGCTTACCAAAAAGTCCCAGTTGTGCCTACTTAAATTTTCGTCCATCACTGGCTGTGTACTGTTTCATTTACAATGCCATATGTAATGACGGAGGCAAGCGAAGGTTTTGCATTTAGTTTGATTGTGATTATCATGCCCTTCATCCAACCAATGGGGTTTCCTGGAAAGCTTAAGCAATTATAATAGCGTTCAAGTCACATAAGCTAAACAGCTGGAACACAGTGAAGTGTGGAATGGGTGGAGACATGTTTAAAAGTGGGAAGTAAAGCAAGAATTTGCCATCTGATATCCATGAGCCAATTAGTGCCTTTAGTTTTGCACTATCAGCGTCTTTCACCCAACGTTTCGTTGCCACAACTTAAGTAGATGTTATCTGTGGTACGTCAATTCATTTTTATAGCTTAATTCGGGTCTGATTACCAAACCTCAGACATGTTGATATTGCAGTGTTAAGACATCTTTAGCCTTAGCGGTGAGCATCTAAGCTTAGCATTTTTGCAGTAAATATCTGAGGCTAAATTCCAGACTAACTCAATTAGCTTAATTAGCGGTGCACAAAGAATGGTGTTTGCCTCTGCTGATTAGCGACTTTGGTTCGAGACGGTGGTCGTCTCTCTCAGAGACACCACAATGGCATTTAAGCGGTCTCCTGTCTTTAAAGGGATAGTTCACCCAACAATAAAAACGAAAAATTCTTTAATCATTTATTCATCCTCATGTGAACTTGTTTCTTTCTTGTGCAAAAACTCAAAAGAAGATATTTTAAAGAACGTTGGTTGGTAACCAAACAACATTAGACCCCATTGCCTACCATTGTATGGGCACAAAACCACTCAGACATTTCTCAAAATATCATCTTTTTGTGTTTCACATGTGCAGGTTTTGAATCATACAAAGGTGAATAAACGATGACAGACTTTTTATTTTTGGGTGAACTATCCCACTTAAATTGACCAGATTATACCCTAGTTATTTCAAAGAAAAACATTCTTTTTCAGATCATTGTAGATAAGATTAAGTCCAACTCTTGTTTTGAATATCCTGTTGTGGATATTGTATCATCGACTGTTAACAGTTGGGTTTGTGGGTTAACACCCTCTATTGCAAAATATTTAAAGTTGTTTAAGATTTTCTCATAGAAAAGAGTGGTGTTTTTATGCTTTAGCTTTACAATGCAGATGAAAGAAATATAGAAAATATAACTTACTTTATGGTAAAAGTAGAACTGTAATCGTAATATTTTCTGCATGCCGCACGCTTATTTTCAGTGATTCAGCTGACGCGGTAACCCCTTTTGACTTTTGCAATAAATCTGCTCAGCGGTTTACGGTTGCTAATAATAGTTTAATAATTTGTTCTCCTTGCATCTAGAACAGCATTCTGTTGTTCTCTTACAAGCCAGATTGTTTTAATCAAAGTCAGAACTCCAGTATTCTCTCCACTAAAATGCCTCCTGTAGTCTTTCTTATTTTATGCAGAGCCGTTGCAAAATCTAGCATCTAAGCCAAAAGCAATCTGGCTCTTATCATTATGCTAATGTTAGCTCGACATTTAAGGGCTTAGCGGGGAAAAGAGGGAAATTTAGGAGACGTGAGATCCCCTGTAAGATAAATCCCATTACATGCTAATTGTTTCTTATTTACAGTTCTTTCAGATCAGTATCAAACTACGGTTTTACGGTTTTTCGGACTTCCGTCAGTGTTAGACGGAAGATACAGTCATTTCCAACTGGGCTGATTAAAGCGTTTTGCATTTCTGAGTTTCCTGTTAAATGGATTTGAAAGTGAATCTAATGCTGCATGTTATTTATAAAGCGGCACATGTGAAGTTTAAATACTAAAGTACTAAATAGAGGGGGAGTACTAAATAGTGTAGCTATATATATATTTATAATATATATATATATATTTTTTGAAATATTATTATATTTTATTTTTATATTATATTAAATTATTTATTATATTATAAATGGATATTTGTTGTGTTTTGCATAGCCTACTCCAAAGTGCTAACAACATTCATACTTTTGAATAAAAAAAATGCAATGCTTATAAATACTGTAACTGTACACTTGTGAGCCAAAGCAGTAGTGAAAGTGCATGACATTCCAGAACTTGAGAAGTTAGATTAGATTGGAAGCGCTTGGGAAAGTTGGAGGGTTTGCAGCTGTTGATGCATTTCACATTTCGCATGCATCATAGCAACATAACATTTCATCAGATTTGTGCATGCGAGTTCATTTCTGGTGTGCTGGGGTTCAATTGAGGTGGACCAGCCTGTTCATTTCTCAGTTTTGACATTTAGACATCATCCAGTTTGGTGGTAGATATACTTGTTCATTCTAAATTCCTAGGGGAGAGCATCATGGCAGTCTAGAATTAACATTACACCACAGCCGGAGCTTTCTGACACCTTAGGGATGGTCTCTCGGTCCACACGTGGTGGAAAAATGGGATACTCACTCCAGGCCGGAAAGGCCTTTGTTTTGGTTGCCCCCACCTCCTTTTGGAAAAACAAATGGAGCATCTGCACTTTTTTCATGATTTGTGCTCTACTGTTTTTTCATGATTTTTTTACATTTTTGCATTTCTTTATTATTGTTTTGTATAACCAAATTTGCTTTGGGATTTAAAAGTTTAGTAGTGATAAGAAAAGGAAGAAACAAACATTCTGTAAAGATTAAGTTGTTAAACTATAGACATCAGTAAAGTTTGGTCACTCTTGGTTCACTCTTGTCACATACAGTGTGGTCAGCTTCGTCTTAGACTGTCCTTAATTTTTCAAAAATAAGATCAATTTAGAAATAACTACAGTACACTCTTGAGAAAAAGTTTAACAAGAAGATTGACAGTAGTATCACTGCAAAAAAAATCTGAACGGACTTGTTGCATGTACAATTTTCAGCTGGCTCAATTAAGGTTTCATAAATGTATTAATGTGAAAAAGACGAGTCTTAAACGATTTTGTAAAATTTACAAAAAAAAGAGAAACTTTTGACATTTTTATAATGATATTTATAAGAGAATATTTTGTTTTAGTAATAATATAATAATTTTTTTATTAGTTTTCTCATGTGTGATACCCTGAACAGTCTGTTTTTTGCTTGTGCAGCTGTTTGTGCTTCAAGTGGTCATCTGGTCTTACCTAACAGGACTCTATCTCTGTAGTGCATCTAAAGTGGGCTTGAGTGCACGACTGACCGAAGCGTTCGCTGAATGCAGCCATTGTAAGGAAACCCTCTGTTACGCGTCACTGAGAGCAGCCCAGGGGGCAGGAAAGGGTGTTCTCTTCCTGTACCTTGACCCCCCCAAGAGATGCCCCTAGTACCCTCTGACAAACACCTCCACACCCCCCACCCCCTGCTCTCAAAAGACCAGGGTTAATGACAGGAAAGATGATAGTAAGTTTACAGACAATGAGGTCATGGCGGCACAAATCCACACAGGCTCTTGGAAAATTAGACTCAGATTAGAAGAGCAGGGACACTGGGAGTATCCGTCTCACTTTTGGGTACTTCTGAGGGAGCTTGTTTCAGATGTAGCCTAAATATGATCCACTGCAAAAACACAAGGCACAGCACTAGTTACGGTTGCTTTAAAACAAAACCCCAAACCTTAAATTTCAGCGAGTGTGTCACCATCATGAGCGAAACCTATATTATATAACCCGTATACAAGGCTGGAACTAAGGGGGCAAGGAGTTCCAGTTTAAAATGCAGAGGATTTCCATCTCTTTTCCACGTTACAGCCTCCAAATGCTATGCAAAGTTCTTCTTACACAAATGTAGTTTCATTTATAGCAGATATGGTTGACAAATATGAATATGTTCCCAACAAGGGTCCCCTCAGGCTATTTTCAACCTTGCCTATGCTAGAAGAGGAGATCTGAGGCGCACCTAAGAACCAGAACCTTATAAATAGATATATGAGGACAGGAAGGTCTTGGCAATATCCTCGCAACCACCCAAAGCACTTTTTCAACCCCATAGCAATGCACCAAAAACTCCTCAGAACACCTTAGCAACTGCAAAGCATTATCTTGGCAACCACCCAAACCCAAAGCATCGTGGCCAAGTCTTTTATAGTGAAACAGTGTTCACATTTTTATTTTAAAATTTAATTTGAGTATGTCTCTTCCTGGCCAACCAACCACTATTGTTTATTCCTCATGGTTGAAAGTTTGTTGGGTTGTATGGTTTTTGATATGTGCAGTGCTTGGAGGATGTGTTTTCACATGCGTGTTGTTGTGTAGTGCGTGTGTGTGCGCGCGCGTGTGTGTGTGTGTGTAATAACCCTGAAGAAAACCATCTGTAGGTCCACCACAGACTCCACAGTCTCAGCTCTTGTTTTCTCATTGACTTATTACCCAGTGGGACTGGACGATTGCACATGGCCACACTGTTGCATAATGTGTATACTGTGTACTGTGGATTAGTAGCCAGTCCATTTCCTCACAGATCATCAGCATTTCTCTTCTAGTTTCTAGTCTGTCTTTATAATCCTATTAAAATGTAAAAAGGAACATTAAGATGTTATCTTTAGTTTAGACTTCAAATCCAAAGTTCCCCATAGCCCTGTTTGTGTCAGGGCACTTTTAGATTTGTTTTCGTCTTATAAATGGTCTTCGTAGTATGCTAACGGCTTCCTTCATCTTTTTTCTCCATTGAACAGTGTGAGTATTATAATTGGAGCACCCAAAGCCAACACCAGCCAGCCCAACATCAGAGAGGGAGGATCTGTCTTCTACTGTCCATGGAGTCTCGACCAATCAAACTGTAGCAGCATCGAGTTTGATCCATACGGTAAGTTTCAGTGACCTGATTTAACACACGATTAGGTTAAACAGCCTTAGAAATCACTTTCATGTTTAGTTTAGAAAGTCTTGATAAGTTTAGGAAATATTTAGTGAATAAATACCCTTTTGTACCTCCAAATTGAGAACTTCAGAATTGTTTACCAGCACTCTTAAGTAGATCCAGTCACTTAAGTTCCCATATCCCCTTAAAAACAATCCCTGTGGTGATGGATATCTGCTCCCTCCATTATGTGGCTTCCTGGAAGCTAGCACCTTTCGGTCACACAGCCCTTCACCTTTCATTGTGTGGATTGTTTTCTGTGATGCTGATGGAAGACGGGATTTGGAAGGAGGTGAAAGCAGACTCGACATGAACTTTCTCAAATTTTCTGAAAGTTTCTCAACAAGGATTCTCTTTCAGAAGAACATTAAAGCTAGCTACTTGTAAACAAGGTTTGGAATAGGCAAAAGCTGAAAGTGTTCGTGTAGTGCAATTTGTATAGGTCAGTTTTCTGTGGTCGTCTTATTAGTTCCTGCATATTTATCATCATTGGTCTTTGAAGTCATCTCTTGTGGTAAAACGAAATATGTAAATCTCAAGGCTTCAAATTTCCATGCACTACAGTGACCAGGAATAAACGCGGACCACAACATGCACTCTATCAAGTGTCTGTTTTCTTGATGTGGACTGAGTGCTAAGAACTGATCCAAGTTGAGTATGTAGAACACATGTCAGGGGGACAGTGAAATGTTCCCGACTGTTGGCTTCCTTCCTGCAAAGTGAAAGTGCTGCGAAAATCCAGATTTACTGTCTATTACTCACACACACACAGATATTCCAGCAAATCTTTGGCAAAACCTTTTACAGGGACGTGTGGCTTGGTTTATCTTTAGTTTTGAAACGTATGCTGCGCTGTTATACATTACCGAAAGTTATGGAAAATATCCATCCTTGTCATTGCATATAGCAGATTTTTGGTAAAATTGCGAGGGGCCTTTTCTACGCAGGGTGGTTTTAATAAAGGCAATGCGTGCTTATGAATCTTACAAATGCAAGGCCGTCCTTCCTATTACATTTGACTTCAATTAAACCGTAATTTTATTTTGGCTTAACTTAATATTCGAGCGGTAGATGGAAATTGAATTGAGGTAATACTCTGTGATGTGTGATGTATTGCAGCGGTTGGTTAAGTCTCGGAGGTCAATGTTTATCCAATGATCATTAAATTAGAAGTCAATACATCAGATTGACAGACGGATTTGAAACGGATGATATTTTGAGAAGTGTAAAACAGACAGGTAGACTGCAACTTTAATCTCTGATCTACAAACAAATATAGAAGCATTCCATCTGCTTGAATGGTTTATGCGTTTATTTACATTTTCTATATGGAGAAAATAATTGGCAACATTTTTGACCTCAGCAATCCTTGATGTTGCACTTGCATTGTTCATATTAACACTAAGTGAATATTTCATATTCACCACCTGAAAAAGGGCTTGACCCAGCGGTTGCTAATGCACGTCGGTTTCTCTAAGTGGGTCAAGAGAGGGTCACATAGTACTTCCTCCAGCCTCACGTCCCTGATAGCTAATCACGTCTCAAGATCTAACCTCTTTCCTCTTCGTCCCTGATAAGAAAATAACAGAGAATGACGAGGGAGAGAAGCTGAGTGAGGGGGAGGGATGCTGACTCTTATCTTTTCTCATTTCCTTCTCTTGGCATCTCCCAGAGGACACTTGATGTGATGACTGAATTTAGCCATGTGCCCCGTGCCTTCCGATGCCCCTCCCTGTCTCGCCCTTATTCACACAGGTCTGATGTTTTACTAATGGGATACCTCACTCACCGCAGTGAGAGAGAGAGAGAGAGTGGTGTGTGTGACCTCTTCACCCCGGGCATCCCATGAGAGTCTTGCACGTGTTTTTTTTGGCTCGAGATGGTGAGCACTCATAGGATTACGGATAGAGGGAATGTTGAGTCTCAAGAAATGGAGGCAGTCCTGATACAAAAACCAAGATCTTGAAGACCCAAGTGTTGTGTAGTTCTCCTCAAAGTTTTCCTCCTCGTCCCCGCTGAGCTTTATCATCCCAGCTGCACTCTTCAAGCGTGATGTGGAAAGTGAGATAATTGTTAGTTTTAACGCTCCACCTCCTCTGGCATTGACTGGTTCTCTTCCCACAGGCCGTCCAGCCCGACCGGCAGCAGATTTACATTAGCTGGCATCTTATTGGAGTGTCTTCATGTCTTGGAGTGTCTGGGAGCACATTGCGCACACATTTCATAGTTTTCAGTTGTAAGGAGTTGCGCAGGGGCAGGGCTGCTGGTTTTCCTGCGTGATTTTTCAACCCTCTTTACTTTGGCAGAGCACAAGGGAAAGGCAGGATTTGAAAAAAGGGAAACGGAGTGGGAGAATTCGATCACCCTGGAGGTGACCATAAGACTTATAAGTCTAATGTTATTAAAGGGCTGTAATCCCCACTGCTTTCCTACTGGGGTACCCATGATCCTTCAGAGATGGAAACAACAGACGTCTAGGGAAAGGAAGGCATGTGTGTCGATGTCTGTATGTGTGTTATGGTAGTTTGGAAGAAATAGGATGAGTTGACAAGTAGAGATAGATAAAAAAGCAATACATGATAGTAAAAGAATGAGTGGGAGATAGTAACTAGGACAGGGAAGAGAAAATAATGGAATTCCTTGAAAGGGATGACGGGCTTTGAGAAAAGGAAGAGGAAGGTGAAGAGCGCTGTGAACTGAAGGAGAGAACGAGAGCGTTTATCTGACAGATAGCTCGAGCCCCTGTTTTGCTTGGATGAGGTTTCCTGGCACTGTTTCCTCACCTAGGCCACGCCCCCTTTTGAGCCAGACAAAATACGACTGTAGGGGATGTTACTGCCAGTTAGGTGAAACTCATGAATTAGATTCCCATGAATCGCAAAGATCTGTCATATTTCACCCCCCAATCAAATATTGCATCATGCATAAAATGATGGTGCAAATGGAGAATGCTCTGTGGCAAAGTTCAGTTTGACAGTAAAATTGTAAGTGACCCATTTTTGAGAGCTTTTTGTGGTGAGTTTGAACATTATGGAGTGAAATCTGATTGTTCTGGTCTGCTGAACAAACCTTCAGCTGTTGAACCTGAGCTCTGACGGTCTCCACCTCTCTCATTGGTCAGGACATGTCACCTTTGTTTTGATTATGAATCCAGTTTCAGTCCATATGTGACCATCTGTCTTTTCCTCTTGAGTGCCGGTACTCTTTCAGCTGACCTTTAACCTCACAGGTCACCTGAGTCTGAGGAACTAATGGGGCAGTCTGTTCATTTTTTTCACCTGAAGACATTTATTCAGATTAATGAAGTAACTATGGTGTGTTCATTCTAAAACCATCTGAGCCGTGGAAGCATCTCTTAGTTTGTCTTTTCACTTGTTTTTGGCTGTAGGTGATCTAAACCTGACGGTGAACTTCACACCGCAGCAGGGAGAGTTCAAATCCCACCAGTGGTTCGGAGCAACAGTACGAGTCCATGAAGATAGTGTCCTGGTAAGATGTTTTACACAAGACATATATTCTGTATTAGAGTCTAAATTCATAGCCATACAATCCTGCGGTTCAAGAAAACTGATTATGTTGCGAAATTATGTAATTCCAACAAAACTCTGAACATTTATGTTTGAAGTCTGTAGAAGTCTGAATAATCTCCACTGTATTTTTTTAGATGTATCAGGGAGCTGTATACAATACATCAGTAATGTATCTCAAAGATCTAGCTCTATTCATTTTCAATAATACATTTTTTTTGGTTTTGTTATAATTTGCAGTTTTCTTTGTTATAATTTGAATTTTCCTGTCATCCGGATAATATTACATTTCTGTGGAACATTAAAAGCCCACACATTCAGCGTCATGGTTACTTTGCTCCAGATGTACCGTTGATTTACCTTTTCCGTGAACCTCTCTGACGTTTGATGGAGGTGACCTATAACCTAGTATTATCCTTCCTCTAGGCTTGTGCTCCTCTGTACTCATGGAGGGGCATGGAGAACACGCCCCATGCCGACACTACCGGATCATGTTATCTGTCAGTCAAAAATTTCACCAAGTTTGTGGAATATGCTCCGTGTCGCACAGGTGGGCTTGTCTCTGAACATTTGGTTTGATGCTGTGCATTTTACTTCAATGTATAGTTCACCCAAAAATGACAATTCTGTCATCATTTACTCACCCTCTTGTCATTTCAAACCTGTATGACTTTCTTTCTTCCGCAGAACGCATAAGAAGATATTTTGAAGAAAGTTGGTAACCGAACAGCACTGGACCCCGTTCACTTATATCGTATGGACACAAAACCAATGCAAGCGGATGGGGTCCAGTTAACAACATTTTTCAAAATATCTTCTTTTGTGTTCTTCGGAAGAAAGAAAGTCATACAGGTTTGAAATGACAAGAGGGTGAGCAAATGATGACTGAATTTTTATTTTTGGGTGAACCATCGCTTTAACTGTTGTATCCACATCAGAAGAATTTTAATGGGTAGTATTGAAAAACACAGCAAGGTGATGCTTTCTGAAACGAATGTGTACCTGTTGCAGAATTCCATGGAGGAAGAGAACAAGGTTATTGTCAGGGCGGATTCAGTGCTGATTTTACGCGGGTGAGAAATTTTGGATTCGGAAAAGAATGAAGTAGTTCAGAAATGCTATGGACCATTCTGCTATTGCATCTGCTGTTCTCACCTAGATTCTGTTGCTATGTTACAGGAAGGAAAGGTGGTGCTTGGAGGACCTGGCAGTTACTTCTGGCAAGGTTGGAATTCAAAATAAACACCAATATTATTTTTATTTTTCATACTTGTTTGACCATAGCGAGTTGTGTTAACATCAGATGAATGATTTCGGTTCAAGTTCTTCAGTCTTTTCATGTCTTCTAAATGTGGGGGAAGGAATGGCTAAAGACTATAAGTTCAACTTCTTAACATTTTCTCCAGGTCAAGTGATCACAGCAGTCAAAGAAAAAATAGTCCAGGCTTATTACCCAGGATACTTCCTCACATCGGTGGACGGGCTCATTCAGACCAAACAGAAAAAAGAAATCACCTTTGACGACACCTACATGGGTACGAATTGCCACCCTCCCTTATTAGTCAGCAGATGATGCTGCCATTACGGGTTGAAAAAACTCTGTGGTTTGCATTATTTACGTGTGTCATCATCTTTATTTTTTGTTTGTTTCATTTAACAGGTTACTCTGTGGCTGTGGGCAATTTCAGTGGAGGCGTTGAAGAAGGTGAATGGTTTGACCTGTTAAAAAATAAACCTCTGTGTGTCTATGGTACATTTAAATAGTTTGACTAGATGATCATGGTTTCATTAGCAGTATACATAAAATCATATGAAGTGTTGGGATTTCACTTTTTTTTACTTAAACAAATTCGTAAATGGAGCCCTTGGAGGGATTCTGGCCCTAATCGCCCTAAGAGTTCCTGTGAAACCCGCACGTTTCCATGTTTCCACTACTAAATCTTGCTCTTTTCCTGTGTTTTGTTGGCATGCCTGCTTTCCGTCTCTCAGACATTGTGACTGGAGTTCCCAGAGGACTAAAACTACACGGGCAGGTGAGAGAAAACATCAGAGAGATTGAATTTGTTGTCACATTTTGCCGGAGAACTTTTCACTCAAAATGCATGTTAAATGAGCTTTTCGGTGTTCCGTGAAATCCATCATCAAATCGGAATTTGTCCGAAATCACTCTGTAGCGTATGAACAATCCTTTAACCACAAAATGTTCCGATGGCATGTGATGAAAAATAAATGCTATGTTGTCTTGTTAGGTTTCCATTCTGAATGGCTCTCTGGACATGTTGAAGAACTTTACTGGCGAGCAGGTGAGAGTTCAAATAACATCAGCACACAATTTTTTGCCTACAATTAATATGAAACCGCACCAGTATCGCCCTTTTAAAACAAAAGAAAAAAGGTCACCAGTTTATTGCCAGAATATCTTGTTTTTTTAACGGTGTAAAAGAGAGTTATGTAATTCTGATTACGGCAAAACTTTTTCCCACCCTGATTTTTATGGACTGATGACATAAGCAAAATCATTTCCTTAACAATCTCTTTAAACCGGTCTGGAGTGCTCGGTGGTTGGCAGGAAACATGATTATTTGAGGCGAGAGCTTACGGGCAGTTTTCGAGCACCACGGTTTTGCAAATGGAAATTGTTGGAGCTTGCTATGATTGCTTCAGCTGAGTAAATACAATCAGATCGCGTCTGCGTGTGCCCACCTCGGGGGGCTGGAGAACAGAGCCACATCTGAGTCCTCAGAGAGCTCTTTTCATACACCGAAAATCATACGCAATTGGAATAAATGTCAATTTGTGTGGTAGGCGTAACGATGCAAAGCTGCTGTTCGTGTGGCATTCATAAGAACCTTACACAACGTTTCCACGTAACCATAGTTTCGTGAAAATAGCCTCCTTTTAGAATGAGAAGATACTTGCATACTTAGTTTATTATTCAGATCGGGGTAACAGCGGTGGGTAAGATGTTGAAAATGAGAAGGGAGAACGTTCAGACCAGGCATGGGAATCAGTTGGTTTGTGAGATTTGGGTTGACCTTTTAAAGACGTTTGACATTGACGTTTTTCAGATGGGATCCTACTACGGTCATGCGGTGGCAGTTGGTGATATCAACAACGATGGGTAAGTGAACATGAATGTGAAAAGGATTTTTATATTATATTTTGCTCAGTTTCACTCTGTATAAGTGGTTTCTTAAAGGGACAGTTCACTCAAAAATGTAATAGGAAAAATTACAATGGTAGTCAAAAGTGCCCCAGAATGGTTTGCGTTCCTACATTCTTCAAAATATACAAAGAACAAAGACATTTTTCCTACTATGGTAGTCAATGGTGGCCAAGAACTGTTTGGTTACAAGCATTCTACCAAGTATCTTTTTCTGTGTTCAAGGACAAAGACATTTTTACAGATTTAAAACAACTTGAGGGTGAATAAAGGATGACAGAGTTTTTATTTTTTGGGTGAACTGTTCCTTTAAATTTATGGTTAATGTCCCCTCCAGTATGACAGATCTGCTAGTTGGAGCTCCCATGTTCATGGTTCGAGATTCTGATGGGCGTTTGGAGGAGTTGGGTCGGGTTTACGTGTACCTGCAGAACGGACCTCTGGACCTCACGCCTCAGCTACCTCACCTCACCGGCACTCATATGTTCGGCCGGTTTGGCAGCTCCATCGCTCCTCTCGGAGACCTCAACCAAGATGGCTACAACGGTTAGAGCATTCACATCTTTTATACTTTCTTATATCTACATACGGGCTTAAAGATTTGATAGTTATATTCTGTCATCTTCACTTTGCAGATGTGGCCATCAGTTGTCCGTTCGGTGGGGAGAACAAACAAGGATTGGTGTTCGTCTATAATGGATTCGCTGGAGGTCTCCGAGAAAAGCCGTCTCAGGTGATCGCTGGCCAATGGGCTTCATCTGTATCATCACATTTACCTGCCAGTTTCGGATACGCCCTTCGTGGAGGTGAAGATTTGGATTACAACGGCTACCCGGGTGAGAAACTATAGCCCGCCGAGTGAAAATCTTTCCGGCTACCGCAAGTCTGAGTAGTCTAGTCTGATACTAAGTTTCATTTCCATCTTTTTTTAATGCAGATCTCATTGTTGGTGCGTTTGGTGCAGACGCCGCTATTTTGTACAGGTGAGTCCGAATCAGAGATATTGCCAACATAGAAAATGATAATAAAGAGATACTACAAGCTGTTTTGTCTTTTATTTATTTTCCAGATCTCGTCCTATTGTAAACACAAGTGCCACCCTGAGTGTCTATCCAACTATTATTAATCCTGAAGAGAAACTTTGCACCATTAGCCACGGGACTGAGACCCAGCACGTTTCCTGGTATGTTTCCCATTTTTCAGCTTTGTTTTTAAGTGTAAATAAATATGCAGTAATAAAATCAAACACTAAATTTGTAACAAAGTTATGTGATAGGATTGAAAAATACAGCATGATCATTTGTTTCGTTTTCAGTCTTTGACATCCACAGTAGGGCTTTGTAGGACAGAACGGGCATGTGGCAGCGTATATTTAAGCTGTCAACATAAGCTTTTTGAAATGGTTTGGACATCCACGGCTGGTTGAGCGTGAGCCAGGAAGGTGGCGAAAAGCGTGAAATGGAATTTTCCCACCTTTGTGACGTGCGTTTTTAAAAATATGCATCCTATCTGTGGAGGGAAAGGAAACTCTGTTGGGCTGTTCCCCATCTGACGTGAAACGTGTCTCTCTCCGCCTGTTCTGTTTTATACAGGAAAGTTTGTATACACATGTCTTGATTACAACTCGTTGCCTAGACACAGGGCTTTTGGGAGAAGTTAGACAGAGAGAGAGAGAGAGAGAGAGAGAGAGAGGTGTAGCAGTGGCTTTGAATGAGATATTGTTTAGTGGTGGAACACAGCTGGGAAACATCAGGACATACGGAGCCGCACATGCGTGTGCGCTAATACCCACACACAGACAGAGAACAGTATACTGAGGCTTAGAAGCACACATGTGAGCACACAGCATTTATTGCACAGGTTGGGAGTAGCCTGGATTGTGAAAATATTTTGTTCTTCTCTCCCTTTGTGTATTTTTTTTATTTAGGAACGTTTCGCTTTCTTTCTTTCTTTCTTTCTTTCTTTCTTTCTTTCTTTCTTTCTTTCTTTCTTTCTTTCTTTCTTTCTTTCTTTCTTTCTTTCTTTCTTTCTTTCTTTCTTTCTTTTTGCCTCGTTCTTTATAGCCATGCAGCTGAATGAATTAATATCGAGTGTTGATAGACACACACAATCTTTATGTGTCACTGTAATAAATCCATCCATCTCTCATCATTTGTCTTTTTTTTGCCTTTTTCAGTGTAAACCTGAGCTTCTGTCTCTCAGCCAATGGGAAGCACCTACCAAATCATCTCGGTAAGCCAGCAGGACACATCTGCTACTGTTTACCCATTTGTAAGAGTTCCTAAAGTTTGAATAGGGGTGTATTAAAGTCCCAGTGAAATAATTTTTTCATGAAATATTGTAGCGTTTATAGTAAATAGTTTATCAATGTGGGTCATTCTCTTTTTAAAAATAGTGTGCCCTCATAAACTTCAGTTAAAATCTGAAAATGAACTTCCGTCCTGTAATCCATTTTAAATGGCGTGTTTTAGGCGGCTTGGGCGGAGCATCCGTTAACCCCTCCCCTTCAACGGTCAGTCTGCTGCCAGTTCCATTTCAAAATGCAACGGCTGTTTTTATGCATCCAGTCAAATCGCAGAGAAAGACGAAAGCCACGCCCTCTTTTTTTCTCTTTCAAAATTCCATTTCACTCGGAAATGTGCAAAATACGGAAACGATCGCAACTTCTGGTTCACCGGGACTTTAAGGCATTTGTCCCTTTTACTGTTGATTGTTTTCATTACACACGATTTGCACATGAACGATACCTCAAGTTTGCTAGTACTATTATGTGATCAGGCCCAGAGTGAATGGGAAGACCTGGGGCGTATTTTCTTCAGAAACATAAACATTTGTAGTTTACATTTGTATTTTCTTTCTTAAAAATCTAAAGGTTTTTTCATGTCTTACAAAAATAGTTTACCTCAGTTAACCTAGAATATATTTATATATAAAATCCATTCCCATCTATAAGCACAACCTTTACAAAGTAGTTGTAACCTAATGACACTGCCATATGCCTGATCATTAAAGTCCTGGACTATGTGTGAAGAATAACACCCACTACACACACATAACTGAGCACAGGTGCCCTACACTCATCTCTCCGGCATTCCAAACGCATCTAAATTCCTTCATGCCTTCAAAGCTTTTGATCCAAACTATCATAGGCTTTTTTCTTCAGGTGTTGGATCATTCATGATAAAAATGAAAATGGTAAAATAAAATTTAATGTTCTAGTGTTCTTAAGGGATCAAGTTTAATGCTGACCAATAGGGTTTGAGATTAAGCGCTGTGTCAGGAAGGCTCTTGTTTCAGCTGACGTGAAAGTACAATGCCCTAAAAATAAACCATATCTTGATGTGTGTCAAAGAGTTTAACGTTGAAGTTCAGCTGGATCGTCTGAAGCAGCAGCAGAAGGGATCTGTACGGAGAGCTCTGTTTTTGGACACACAGCTACCAAGTCTACAGAGGACGTTAACTGTGCCGAATGGAGCCAGAGTCTGTAGTGACACAAAGATCTACCTGCGGGTGAGTTTGACCCCACGTTACAACTCCTCTACCTGCAAAACCACAACAAAGCAGGGTATTTAAAATGCACAAGGTTAGTTTTATAGTGCTTAGATTAGACATATTATAAGGAGAGATCAAAGTACCATTATGTACTAGAGACTTGGACATGGAGTCTTTTCCAGAATAGAATAGAATAGTGTCAAAAGCACTATTTGTTTCTCAAAAATGAAAAAAAATGACACATTTAAATGAGTTTTCCATTGTTAAATACAATATAAGTGTTAAAAGTGAGTTAATGCAAGTAAGATAAGTGACTCTAATGCGCCAACTGAATGTGCGATTAACGGCCAAAAATGTAGCATGGGATTAAGTTTCATACCGTCCTGGTTCGTGACCTTTCTCATAAACTCCCGTTCGTTTTTCTCCTCGTGCAGGATGAGAAAGATTTCAGGGACAAACTGTCTCCCATCTTTGTTGCTCTCAACTTCAGCATGAACCCGCAAGCCGCTGCAGACGTGCACGGACTGCGGCCCATCCTCAACTACCAGACGGCACAGCTCCTCGAACAGAAAGTACGTACATGTGGTGTCACAAATATCCCACAATGCCTTGCAACGGAGAGAGCTATTGAATTGAGCCGTGCAGTTCCTGTGTCCGTATGGCATCCATTTTCACCCAGACCTGCTCATCCTGATGAGGGAAGACGGCCTTCCTCCACATTTTCAAAACATGTATCTGGGAAGCTCTCCAAATTGTCTGGAAAGCCATTTGAGAGTAGAATAAAATGTGAAGCGTGTACGCTACAAGAGCTTTTCACCGTCCCACTAGGAGTAGCTCGCCAGGCCTCGTGGAAACTCCAACGTGGAGGGCAGAGTGCTTTGGGGGTGTTTGCTTATGTTCGGGGTTTATAGATTTCTCTTTTTTCCCCGGGTGGAGCCCTCATAGGCCATATGCTGTCTGTTTAGGTTTAGCTTTTTGGGTGGCAGTTTTCGTTCGGTGCTGGAACGTTCCAATCAAAGGTTTTGGAAGCGTTACAGATGGAGCTGTTTTTTTAACATATCGGCCAAAATACTAAGCAATCTCTCATTTATATCAAAGCTGAATTGTTGCTTATATGTGGTCTTCCATAGGTTTTACAGTTGAAGGAATAGTACACCCCAAATTAAAATTCTGTCATCATTTATTCATCCACATGCTGTTCAAAACCTGTATATGACTCTTTCATCTGTGGAACACAAAAGAAGATATTTCGAGAAATGTCCCAGTGGTTTTGTGTCTATACAATGGAAGTCAATGAGGGCCAGTGTTGTTTGGTCACCAACGTTCTTCAAAATATCTTCTTTTGTCTTCTGCAAAAGAATGAAAGTCATACAGGTTTGGAATGACATAAGGGTGACTACATGATAAAGAAGTTTCATTTTTTGGTGAACTATTCATTAAAATACTAATGGGCCATGAGGTGAATGTGTTTTTTAATGCTTCAGTGGGGCACAAAAGGCTCGCAAGTTTCATGATGTGGTCTATAATTTGGCATTAAACACTGCACAGTAAACACCAAAGTCACGGTTGTGTTCCTTGTGAATGCAAACCCATTTATTTTGCCTGTAGATGAAAGCGTTTCAGACCTCCTGTTGGTTGATGTTATGATGCATCAAATGAAGCAGACGAGCATTTCTTTATCCAGTTCTGTTTTCAAACCCTCATGATTCAGTAAACACTCTATGAGGGTTTTGGTCGTAGGTCCGATTTTTATGCACATGTGACCCCCTCGTATTCATATCTCTGCTCAGCCGCAATGAACCTCTTCTCTCCAGGACTTTTAGAGCGGCCCGTCGCAGGTCTGCGGGGAGCTGTGGAAAGGGGCGGCCGCCCTCATCGGTCGTAATTAGAGTTTGCAGCTAACAGATTATAGGGAAACCGCTTTCCCCTTTCTAATCTTCTCCGTCTATTTCTTATCCTCATCGCCGTGCGTCATTATCGCACATGTCGGAAACACGGCATCAGGAGGAAGTAATTAGCCGTGACACGACTTTTATTTTTTCCTATAGGTTTCTATACAAGTTTGATTCCCTCCCCCCTTGCTCATTAATGTGACATATATATATATATCCGTGTGTGTTGTGTGTTGGGTGGTGTCGCGTGCAGCTAGCATGTGGTTTAGGGGTCGGCGGCTTCTGATGTGGATGCTGGTGGCCGATACAGTTTCTTATCCCTCAGACCAAATGAGCGCTATACGTTTGTAAAGCTCGTGCACATCTGCTCCCCAGCCCAAAATACATTTAGCGATGTTTACTAACCTGGAACGTCATGTTTTGCTAGGCTGAGGAGTGATGTTTACCGGTCTGAGCAATAATGTTTATAGCAGTGCTACTGCAGACTATAGGTTCAGTTGCACCATGCGATAATGTATGAGGCCGTGCGCAAACACTTGACCCCGCCGAATGCACTGTTTATAATACAACAGATGATTGAGGTCTGTTGTTTACAAACACAGCTTGTCTTGCGAATGCTTTGCTCGGATTTTTATTTGAATCTGTAGTTGTTTGTAGTCGTTTCGTAGCAATTCGTAAATAGATTGAATATTTGGGATTGGTTGAGTTGTGGATTGAGTATTGAAGTTAATGATCATGTGAAGTGTGTTGTAGACGCTTATTTCAAGTGTGGGACACCTGAATGTGATTTGCGTTCATTAGAATTTGCGAGTCTTGTTTGCACTTGGTATCAACAAGTTAAACGTTTGTTTCGCAGTGTTTTTTTGGCGATGTAGAAGAAACGATGATTTAGTGAGTTGGCTACATATGACATAGAAGACACAAATTGAGACGCATGTTAAGAGACCAGGTATAAAGTGCAAACTCTTGGGTCAAGTGATACATGATGTAAATGATGTACAGCCAAAGATTCGCCAACAACTAAATTCATGTCAGAATTTGTTGTGTTTGGAAGCCACGTCTTTTCTTTTTGCCTGTAACCTATCATGAACTCACCTTGGTTTCTTGTCTGGCTTTTATTCTAGGCCCAGATTTTACTGGACTGTGGAGAGGACAACATCTGCGTCCCTGACCTGAAACTCTCTGTGCACGGGTAAGATGATTACCAAGGAATGCAAAAAGTAATGCCCTCGGGGGTGTAATTTGCTTGTTATTGAGTTTGCCGTTAAGTCATGTTTGTGAAACTATTGTAGGCATAAAGACAATTAAAAGTAATTTTTAACTACTATTTAGGTCCATTTATTTTAAGAGGCAAAGTGTGCAAGCGTGTTTAGGTGAGATAAGTGAAATTGTGCGCACAAATAGTCATTCAGAAGAAAAACAGGAGGGAGGGCTACGCAAACGATGCTGTGATTTGCCATTTAGGAAAAAACTGATGGACCGATGAAAGAAACAAGTTTGGAAAATTCAGGGGCTTGGAAATCTATGTGGCCCCCTTTTTCCTGCACTTCCAATGCATATGGGTATTTCCTGTTCCCTTTCAACTCGCTCTTTTATGCACAGGTTTGTTTGCCGAGTGTTGCTATTCTACAACCACAAAAATGCGACTTGCCAAAACCCTACAGAATTGTAACGTTGTTCTTAGATCGTGTGTTTCGAAAACGTTGGGGGACGTTTATTCTCGACTGAGTGATTTGGATGATCTTGACATTAAACAAGCAAAACTAATAATCTAGGAAATTCACTCGAGGGGTGATTTTTCAGGAGAAAATACATCCAGACAGATTTCTAGAGACAAGTTGGGGCCCATGTTGGACGTTATTTAGTTCCACTCTCTATTTGCCAAGACGCGTGACCTGCAAAAGTTCACTTTAAGGTCCTTGTTGAGAACTTGGGAAGTAACCAAATTATCCTTATTTTACTTTATTCACTGTGCCAAATGAATTCCATGTGATTATAAGCACTCACCGCTGTTAATTCTACATGAGTCAACAGTACAAAAATATTTTTACATTTTTAAAGATCTCATTTTGGAACCAAACTCTTCATATGACAACATTTTAAATCACAAATTTTTTAATTGGCCATTGAATACAAATTTCGACACCAGTGCCATATATGTCATCAGAAGGGATTTGTTATTAAATCACACCGAGCAATGGATTCTACATGGGGTCTCCCACCAACCCAATGCCAGTGTTTGAATTCAGCCCGCTCTGACTCTCTAGTGGGGCTTTACGCGGCCAGGCTGTAATTGGAAGCGTCTGTGTGGCCCTCGCATGGAATTTCTCATTGTGTCTGTAATGTCAAAAGAAAAAGTGGGCGGAGGGAACATGGAGCAATATAAACGGGGCACTTTCTGGGGTGGGAGGTGCTGTTCCACAGTTTTTGTCATTGCATGAACTTTATAACTACAATCAATTTTTTAAATAGGAAATGTCAGACGGAAAGACTTCCTGTTTGGAATATCTTGCTGGTGCATTCCGCGTGACTTTTCACCCCCATATCAGCACCATTTCTCTTTTTGTGTTACTGTACAGGAAACTCAAAAACTGGAGACACTGTATTAATATTGCACTTGGTTGCGATATGTATTAATATTACATTTGCTTGTACGTGGAAGTTTTAATGTTTGACAGGTTCAAATCCCCCTAAATATCACACTATAGAGAAAGTAAAGCTTCACACTTTGTTTGGTTTGTGTTCTGCAGGGACAGGAAGGAAGTCTACATGGGTGATGACAACTCTCTGACTCTGACTTTCAACGCAAAGAACGATGGAGGTGGAGCATATGAAGCAGAGCTGTATGTGGTCCTGCCACCAGAGGCCGACTACATCGGAATTGGGCGTAATAATGAGGTGAGATACGGCCGACCCACCCTACAGGTGCTGTCCATTAAACAGACGTGTGCCAGAACCTGTATATGTTCACAGATGTTCAACGTTTCAGCTGAAAAATCTCATAGTCAGGAAAAGCCTGACAGCTGTTGGCGTTTAAATGAATTTACAGTGTGCATATGTATTTTCAATGATGCGTTTTGAAGAAGAAGAAAAGAAGAAGAGGTGATGTAAGCAGGATGTGTCAGGGGTTTAATAATCACCGTTTACTGATGCTTGTGTTTTTTTTGGACAGAGTTTGACCCAACTGACCTGCAGTTACGAGACGGAAAATCAAACCCGTTATCTCAGCTGTGACCTGGGCAACCCCATGAAATCAGGCACCAGCGTAAGAACCTCACACTTTTACACGCTAAGAATGCAAATTTTGCTGTGAATCATAAATCTATGACTTTCCATAGCCACACTGCTTTAAAGGTCAAATATGTAATTTTTTGGAGGATCTTTTGACAGAAATGCAATATAATATACTCTTTAGAGGTGTATAAAGACCTTACATATGAAGCGTTATGTTTTTATTACCTTAGAATGAGCTATTTCTATCCGCATACACCGTGGGTACCCTTGCATGGAATTCGCCATGTTGTTTCTACAGTAGCCCTAAATGGACAAACTGCTCTACAGAGCGTGTTCCGTAAATTGGATATCTCCTTCGGCAAATAAGCGAAAACGTGAAGCCATCTTAGTTCTGTGTCAGCCTCCGTAGTGCTTCGAAAGGGAGGGGGGAGGGGTGGACTGGAGTGAGTGGTTGGTTGCAATTCGCAACCTCACCACTAGATGATGCTAAATTTCATACACTGGACATTTAAGATAAAAAAAACACACTGTTGGCGCTACTCCTGGCCTCTCATTGTGATTTCATTTTGCATGATCTATGTCTGCATTTGTCAAGCTTAATCAATTCGAAGAAACGACTAACAGCTGGTCTCGGATCAGCACAGGCTAGCATTTTACCTAGAACAAGAAAACCCTTAATCATGTATTCTGTTAGTCACGTAAACTAAGTGTGTTAGTCAGTAGGGGCTGTGTTGGATCACGTTTGGGCAGGAAGTTCCCACCAGCCACACAGGAAGTGAGCCCCTTGGAGACTGGAGTTCCCCTCTCTAAAATGCAAATTGTGGCTCTTTTAATGCAACGGACAATAAATAATGACTGTTCAAGCTCTCAGTGTGGCTTTCCAGACACCCCTTTAAGTGAGTGTATCGTTCTCAGTTTACACCAAGACTGTTTTATATAGCAATTTTATTATTAAGGTAATTCTTAACTCATTATTTTTGGGTTCCAAGACCACCAAAGAGGTTCCTTGTAACTCCTTGTACAGTATCTGTAATGTTATCTTATACAATGAGAAATTCAGAAATCATGTATGCGAGAACAGACACCCACACGCAAACTCTCACGCGTGGTTTGGGGGGAGAATTAGAGGCTCTTGTATGAGGTCTTGTTGCATGTTTGTGTGCGTGCGGTAGGATCATAAAACTATAGTTATAAAAGACAGTTGGGAACACCCGTGTACTCTTGAGCATTCGGTGTGCAGTATTTTACTTTGGAGCATGCATGCTTACATGACATCACGATGATGAATGGGAGTAGATACATTTCATTGGCTCTCGGTCAGTATTCGCGCTCATGTTTTTGGACAGAATACAGGAAGGAAACATTCCTCAGACATCCGTTCTGTTGCTATGGATGATTTGTATGTTTAGGGTTCTTGTATCAGTAAACCTGATGTTATTGAAATGAGATTTTAAAGTCATTGTTTTGTTTGAAGTTATGGGCCGGACTGCGCTTCACGTTGCCTCGTCTGAAGGACACACACAAATTTGTGCAGTTTGACCTGCAGATCCGTTGGTAAGACATTATATGTATTCCTCCACTCAAATATGATCGGAGATAAACTGTGCGTCACTCAAAACACTTCAATTTAATTCTTTGTACTTGATCTGCAGTAAGAATGAAAATAACTCCCAGAGTGAAGTCGTCCCCTACAAGTTGGAGGTGGCGGTCCAGTCTGATGTTATTCTACAGGGGTGAGTTCACATGCAGAACTCATTTATTTTCCTAAGTACCTCACAAGACCATCTCTTCTGGATGCTCTCTCTGTTCTCATTTTACCTTCTCTCTTCATCTTCACGTTTACAGCGTCTCCCGACCAGACAAGGTCATCTTCCCCCCTCCAAACTGGAAGCTTGCCAAGAATGTGATGGTGGAACAGGATGTCGGACCCTCCGTCCAGCACACTTACGAGGTAGAGACCTCTTCCTAATCCTTTAGAGGCACTCGCCGTTATTCTTATAGGACAGATACCTTCTGCCAGGCTTCTGCACATGAGTCACGGAAACTCACACAGAGAGGTTGTCATGGAGATGCTCATTTCTCCAGCAGTAATGCAGGCGTCCTAAAATAGCACAAGATATGGAGTCATCCGTTTTTGGTGACCAGAAGTGTCGGAGAAGCTACTTTGAAAGTGTTGTTACTCAAATTTTTAATGCAATAGTTTGCTACAATGCAAGGTCCTAGTAAAAACTAATACTAGTAAAACTAGTCAAATCTAATTTAATGTGATGCAGTGTTTTGTAATGAAACACCGCGGCTTACTGGAAAAAGTAGTTCATGTAAAACCTGTGCTATTTTTAAAACAGCTGAGCTACTGTTACAAGTTTATTTCTGCAGCATATCTTTGTTGCAAAACAGGTGTTTTAAAAACACATTGTGAACGGACAGACCAGAAATATAGATGTAATAGTAATAATAATAATGATAATAGCTTTTTATTATTAATTAATAACCATCATATTTAGTATAGGTATCATTATTCATAATAATAATGGTTTGATTATAGTTATTGTTATGATATTATTATAGTTATTATTATTAATAATAATGATAATTATAACAGCAGCAATAATAATAATAATAGCTATTTCTTATTAATTACAGTCATTATTATTATAATTATTATTAGCAGTAGTAGTATCATTGCTGTTGTTATTATTAACAACAACAACAAAAATAAATATGACAAATACAGTGAGGGAAATAAGTATTTGATCCCCTGCTGATTTTGTAAGTTTGCCTACTTACAAACAAATGAAGGGTCTATAATTTTTATGGTGGGTTTATTTTAACTGATAGACACAGAATATTAAAAAAAATCAGGGGAAAAAATGTTATATAAAGGTTATAAATTGATTTGCATTTCAGTCAGTGAAATAAGTATTTGACCCCTACCAACTAGCAAGAATTCTGGCTCCACAGATTGGTTATGTGCCTATATGGACCACAGATTAGTCCTGTCACTTTAAGAAAGTACTCCTAAATCAGCTTGTTATGTATATAAAAGATGCTTGCCAACAGAATCTGTATCTTCCAGTTCAACCTCTCCAACACCATGGTCCATACCAAATAGGTTTTAAAGGATGTCAGCGACAAGATTGGAGACCTGCACAAACCTTGAATAGGCTACAGACAGAAGCTTGGTGAGAAGGAGACAACTGTTGGTGGGATTATTTGGAAATAGAAGATATACAAAATAACTATCAAATGCCCTTGTTCTGGAGCTCCCTGCAATATTTCCCCAATGGGGTAAAGATGATCATGAGAAATGTTAAAGATCAGCCCAGAACTACACGGAAGAAGCCTGTTAATGATTTCAAGACAGTTGGGAACACAGTTAGCAAGCAAAACATTGGTAACACATTGGTAACACGCTATGCCACAGTAGACTGAAATCCTGAAGCACCCGCAAGGTCCTCCTGCCCAAGAAGGCCTGCCTGGCTCGTCTTAAGTTTGACAATGAACATAAAAATGATTCAGAAAAGGCTTTGGCGAAAGTGCTGGCACTGCTGTGAGACCAAAATGGACTCCTGTGTTTGGAGGGAGAGAAATGCTGACTATGAGCCCAAGAACATCATGTCTACAGAGAAGCACAGTGTTGGAAACATTCTGCTTTAGGGCTTTTTCTCTGCTACAGGTATACAGGATGACTTCACCGCATTGAGGGGCTGAGGGACGGGCCCATGTACCGTAAAATCTTGGACGAGAACCTCCTCCCCTTAACTAGGTCACTGAAGATGGGTCATGGATGAGCCTTTAACATGACAAAGACGCAAAACATATTGCCAAGACAACCAAATAGTGGCTTAAGGAGAAGCACATTAAATGTCCTAGCCAGTCTCTAGACCCTAGTCCTATAGAACCTCTGTGAAGGAGGCTAAAACTCCAATTTGCTGAGCGACAGCCAAGAAACCTTAAAGATTGACAGAGGAGTGGACTAAATGTATCCGGACACATGTGCAAACCTGGTGACCAACTATCAGAAATGTCTGACCTCTGTGCTTGCCAACAAGGGTTTCTCCACAAAGTACAAAGTTATGTTTTGCTTGGGGATCAAATACTTATTTCACTGACTGAAATGCAAATCAATTTATAACCTTTATATAACATTTTTTTCCCCTGATTTTTTTTAATATTCTGTGTCTATCAGTTAAAATAAACCCACCATAAAAATTATAGACCCCTCATTTGTTTGTAAGTAGGCAAACTTACAAAATCAGCAGGGGATCAAATACTTATTTCCCTCACTGTATGGTTAATAAGAAATAGATTTTATTATTAATATTATTATAGAAATTCAAGGAAAAGATATAAAACATCAAATGTAGTTAGATTAGTAGCTTTACTATTTTTACTTTGTTGCCCCAACACTGGTGACCGGAGAGTACAAGCACACCTCTGGATTTAAATTGTGGTAACAACTAATCCTGTGGTTGTCAGGGCATTCAGTGTAATAAAGGAGCGACCTGAAAGTTAGCGCAGTGTGGTTCAGAGGGCTTATTATGACAACAAACTTGAGTCATCTCTCTCTCATTCTGTCTCAGCTGGTGAACAATGGGCCGAGTCGCATCAGTCACACTGTCCTGCAGCTGAAGTGCCCCATGAGGCTCATTTACCCTCTGGAGGTCACGACTGAGGGCCCTGTTAACTGCACCACCCACAACATAGTCAACCCATTGAAGCTGAAGGTAAGAGGCCTTGGGTTAACCACAGGGCAGAGATGTAATCGCGGATTGACCCGCTGCAGTAAGAGTGCGGTTGAGTTCTGTGATTATGGGCATGACTTTGATCTATCAGCCTTTTTTAAAGTTGTAAATAGGAAAATCTCATGAAACCTGCACAGAACATGTCCAGGTTACATTTCACCCCCAAACCAAAAGAAAAACATAGGATTCTTTTTTTTAGCGGAGTTAAGGTTTTTTGCATGACAATTATTATTTTTTTCCTTGAAGTTACATTACTACTGTAATGTGAAAATAAACTGTGGAAAATGACGACAATGCAAAATCCTTCCAATAGATTTAAATAAATCGTTTAAAATAGATCATTGATGAATATATCATTTTCTCATGCAACATTTTTTATTTTAATTCTTTTAATATACGCAATGTATGTGTGCTAACACAACACACAAACATAAGAGATAACAGATGTCCATCACACATCAGAAGCTCATAAATGGGCGGAGCCTGTTGACGACTACTTGCATTCAAACCCAATGTACATCCGCTGTCAATCACACCCAGCATGTCCCGTTCAACTTTGCATATGCCAAGCACATGCACATTACCACCATACTGTCTCTACTCCAGCCCCACCCGAGAACATTAAGAAGTCTTTGATCCTCCTTCTGTTCTCTCAACTCAATTTGTTCCCTTTCATGTGCCACTTTTATCTATATAAACACAGCCATCCGCTCAATCTGACAGACCCCTGTGTACCATAAATCTCTGGATCTTTCTCTACCTCCCTAAGGAGTTCAAAACATGCATTAGAAATGATCAGCATGGCTGATGAATTTAATTGTGACGTGACATTTGCCCATCCACCCTCTGCACAATACTTTCTGAATTGTGCATTACAGACCTGACCGCCCGGCTTGTGATGGTAAATTGTAGCCGGCTGCATAAATCAACAACTTTAAGACAATGATGTTATTGTTTTATGCGGCTGTTTTTGTGGTCAAGTAAACTTATTCTTACAATGTTTTGACCATGTCCCAGAATTTCGCCTTTTTGGGGGGACATGCCCCCCGGTCTAGATGATCTTTAACACAAAACTGATGTAACGTGGGATTTGGCAGAATTGTTGTTTGTTAAGTTTGTTGTGTTGTTAAGGATGTGTTTCTTCGTTTTGAGGAGAGAATGGAGAAGTGGGGTAAAATTCAACTCTTGCAAAATGCGTCCCCCCCATTGAGCCCACGTTGAGTCAGAGGGCGTCTGTACAGACTGAACTGTGATGTGAATGTCCAAAAGGGCGGTACATTTCCACTTAATGTTCTATTCTATCTTTTCTTCTTTTTCCTCTCTTTCCTCCCTCTCTTTCTCTCTGCAGCTGCAGCAGTCCTCAACCGAGCAGCCTCCCTTACGAGACGGGGCGCACGAACATCACATCGAGAAGAGGGAAACGCACAAGGGCGAGCTGTCTCAAATGGCCAATCTGGTGAGATTCCTTAAATGTTTACAAAATCAAAACACAAAGAAATGAAATCAAAAACACAAAGGAAGTGAGTGAACATGCTAAAATCAAGTTTAGTTCCCTACATAGGCAGCTGCCTACTAAGGTAGCGTTATTCATTTATGTCACCTTGTCCATCGTCTTATTGGCACGCCAAATTTGACGCAGTGCATTGTGGGTACACACACTGGTTTCACGTGACTTGTACGCGTAACAAACATTCTCATGACCTCAGAAGTCACATGACCTTTCCTTCACTGGTGTATTCACTCAAAAGGTCGAGTCATACAGGGTCAAAGATCCGCTCTGACTGATTGGCTGCCATGAAGATTGATTCGCGTGTTTACGTACGCGCGTGGCCGTGTGATGCATCATTAATGACCTCATTACTCCTCAACCCGTTGGCCTGCCAGAACGTCCTCGCTCTACCCTTTAATTTTCAGTTCTTCTCTGCGTCATTAACCGGCCCAGTCTGCTACCTCTCTCAGACAGCAGCCGATTGTGTCGACCAGGTGCAGTTAGCGCTCATCCTTGCTCTGTACGTGTCCCGATGAGAGAAGGCTTTGTCCCGAAGCGTGTTGTGCTCGATCGCCCTCGCTTATTATACCTGGCTTGATGACGGGATGCTGGAGGGTTATTTCTTTCTCTGCCCTCTTCATTTCGCCAGAACACAAAAGAAGATATTTTAAAGATCGTTGGTGACCCAAACAACATCACCTCTCATTGACTTCCATTGTATGGATAGTCATTTCTCAAAATATCTTCTTTTGTGTTCCACATAAGAAAGAGTCATATACAGATTTAAAATGACACGAAGGTGAATAAAAGATGACAGTAGTTACATGTTTATGTCCTCATTTTCTTTTCTTTTCTTTGAAATGAGAGTCAGCCTTTTTGTGTTTGTGCGCTTTTGGCCATCATTAAATCCAGCACAAAACAAACAAACTAGTTCTTACTCCCTGTCCAAGACGCTACTCAAGAGACAATTGCTAGAAGCTCGAAACCTCAAGACCCCACACAAAGTTGTGTACTGTATGTACCATTATGGAAGGGTTTGCACGATCTGCAAACAATACAAAACAAGGATCTGACGATGAATGTGGTAGTGTACAGCTTAAAAAAACCAGGGAACTAAATGTTATTGCGACGTTGGGTTGGTATTTGGCTTTAGGCGACTCGAGGCAGGAGTTTACAGTCCTGTGACTCTCAAGCAGTCAATTCCCTCTAATTTAAAGCAGTCGATGCATTCGACTCTAACATTAGGTTCTTTGTCACTGCTCTTGGCTCATAATGCTGACGTCTGTCTCATGGTCTCCAGCTCTTCATCCGGATCATCACGTTCAGAATTACTTGTAATTGGAGCTTTCAATGAGAGTTTGTCTCAGTGGTCTTAAGTGACAAGCAGTTCAAATAGTTTTTATGTCGCCGGGAAATCTAATTAACTGTAATTGTTCTGAATTTATTGTTTGTTTAAAGCATGTCTTTTATGACCTTGTTGGATTTTATTTGTTTGTTGAAATAACCGCTATTATGAAGTTTTGGCAAAAGCTAAAATGCAAGTACAGCTATAAAAAATGGTTCTGTAACTGCATTAGGCCAATTATGTAAATCCACCTTGGTTTTCAACCAAGTTTTAGTCCTTTCTGGGAATGATTTTATATCATTAGTATGGTAAGTTATGACTTATTGAAGTGTCATTAAATGAATAGTAATTTAAACCAACAATAATTAAAGACTATCTTTGAATACATTTAAATAAATTATTGAAATTGCATATAATAAATGGCTGGTTTCTTGTTTGGCACATGACTGCTTGTTTTTCTTTTTAGCATTAAGACAGAAGGGTTGGCAAACATTCCTGTAAGGTGATGATTTTTTTCTACATTTCTGCCTTAGTCTTGCTCCAGTGTGGATTGCTGGACGTTAACGTGTGATGTTGGCCTGTTGGAGAGAGGGACGAGTGCCATACTGCACATTCGCTCGCGGATCTGGGCCGAAACATTTATGGAGGTGAGCAGAAGTTCAAGGACGCCGTCTCTGTTTCTACTGATAATGCAGTTAACCTAAAGCAAAGTTGCAAAAGCCGGTCTTTGAGACATGCCTTACATGCTCTCTTGATCTAGCCAATACAACGATTATAAATGAGTGCATTGAAAATACATTAGCAGGCGATTCTGAGAGCTCAGCGGATCGGAATGTCAGAGTATATTGAGAAATATTGAGTTTTAGTGAAGCAATGCTGCCCCCTACTGAGTTTTGGAAGGAATTGTAACATTAAAAATACCTGACAAACACCACTTAAGATCTAATTTATTGTGCAAGGTTAATATATTAATTTGTCACTTAAATACTGAATGTGTCTTTTTGTTTTGCAGAATCCATACAAGAGCTTTGTTTTAGAGTGTCTTGCAAGTTACAAAGTAGAAAAGATGCCCTATGCTATTTTGCCCAAGGTGACTCCTAGTGGTGCCAAAAAGGTAAACCTTTGTTTACAGTCTTTGTTTATTAGAAATCTGTTGACATGACTTCAGATTAATTTAGTATTTTTTCTCTTTTTTTTTGTAGATGGTCACTCCTGTGGTCTGGAACAAAATAGGCAGTACATATGCTGTACCTCTGTGGATCATCATTCTGGCTATTCTTGCCGGCCTTTTACTGCTTGCCCTGCTCATTTATGTCCTCTACAAGGTGGGCGGTGACCATTTTTATTAACATTTTATGTATAGTTTGTTATAATGAGTTCAATGAGAAATGTCTCGGGGAGGGGGAGGGGGTTGGGGGGGGTGGGTGGGGTTGTGTCCATACAATGGAAGTCAATGGGGGCAATGCTGTTGGGTTACCAACGTCCATTCAAATGTCTTCATTTGTGTTGTGCATGAGAAAGAAAGTCATATAGGTTTTAAATGACATGACGATGAGTAAATGATTTTTTAAAAATGATCTATATATATTTTAACTATCTATTTAACTAGGCTAACTTTAAAGTCCCCGTGAACCGGAAGTTGCGATCGTTTTTACTTCCGTATTCTGACACATTTCCGAGTGAAAAGGAATTTCAAAGGAGAACATGAGTGGGCGTGGCTTGCGTTTTTCACTGCGAATTGATTGGATGTGTAAAAACAGGTGTTGCATTGATTTTGAAATGAAGCTGGCAGCAGACTTGACAGTTGAAGGGGAGGAGTTAACGGATGCTCCGGCCAAGCCGTCTAGTTTACGTCATTTGAGATGGATAGTCATTTCAGGGGGGAAGTGCATTGTCAGATTTTAACTGAAGATTATGAGGGTACAATGACCCACATTGATAAGCTATTTACTATAAACACTGCAATATTTCATGAAAAAATAAGAATTGTCACTTTTAATTTCACTGGGACTTTAACAAATGTTTCACAGTTTTTTTTTTCCATAAATGGATAGATCCTTTGGGTTTTGCATTGACTCATTGTAATTGGCTTGGCTTATGTTTTGTGGATAGGTTATCGTGTAACTAATCCTAAACGTATCCTCCTCTTGCAATCCTGTAGCTCGGCTTCTTCAAGAGAACTCAGTACGGCACGGCTATGGAAAAAGCCCAGCTCAAACCTCAGGCCGCCTCTGAGGCCTAAACTACACGGACAAAACACGCCAAAGAATGTTTTTAACCAGAAGCCATCAAAGACAAGGTTCATTGCTGTTTAAAAAACAAAGACTAGACTGCAGTAGAGGAATGTGGAGGAAAGATCACTGGATCTTCACTGTACTGCGCTAAGGGACGAGACCCTGAGGACTTCAAGCCAAATGAATGTTGTGTTGATTTTATTTTTTCTTGCTGTGGGTTTCGATTTTAAACCACCACTTATAGCCTACCACTCGCAGACAGTTTGGGTTTATCTGAACCGAAGCTCAGGATCAGTTGCCTTGTAGCGTGCTAACGGAAAAGCGCAGCAACCAATGAGAATCTCTCTTACAGATTCTGCCCAGGACTGACACTCACCTGCACTAATACGTTTTTACCTTTACAATTTCACTTAGTTGTTGGTTTTAGTCTGCACCTCCTCATATGTTTTAAACATTTAAGATGCTTAAGCAATCCACAGTGTAGCACCAAAATCCAAAGAGTTTGATACAGGTGGGTTTGTTTGTTTGTTTGTTGTGTTTTGAATGTGAGAATGAGGTAGGATACCTCACCATGGACCCTCGTCTCCATGTTCCTGCTGTTGTTTTTTAACAAAGACATTGTAAATGTTTTATGTTTTGTTGTGTGAGCGTTTTCGGTTTGAATGAGATGTTCTCAGCTCAGTCACCTCCTCCAAAGAAAAGTTGGTTTCGGTCTCAGGTGATACTGTGGAAAAGCAGCACACAGGTCCGGTGCCGTGCCGTGCCGTTTCCATGGAAACATTGTCAGGATCTTTTATGGAAGGCGACCGCTCTTCCTTGCCGCCGTGTCAGAGGGGGACAACAAGAAACATTGTCCCGGGCTCTGGGATGATGGGGCGGAGATCCGTTCTGTTGTCTTACTAAGTTATTAGTAACAAGCAGTAGCGTTGCCTTTGTAGTCATCTGGGACACAACTGGATCCACATCGAGCCTGTGAAACCTTGAAGCAGAGCTGTGCTTTGCCATTACACTATTAGACTCTTTGGACCGCTGTTGACTTGGAATGAGAAGTCTGTTTGTCAGTGCGCATGCAGGTCACACATTAGTATAACATGCATAGACAACTGACTCACGGACTGAAAGCGTACCCGTTCCAAGGTAGCAGTAACTCATCCAGGGACTGAATGTTGAAATACACCTGTAAAGTTTCTTCTGTTGAATGCGTGTGTGAGGAGAAGATGTGGAGATATGAGAAACTGAGACTTTTGTCCAAATGCTCAGCTCGTGGGGCTTCACAGTAAGTGACATTCAGAGAGTAAAAATGCTTTTGTACTTCATGGTGCTAAAGTGGCCAAACAAGAAGATATCGCAATCACCTATCATGCAATTCTTGTCTCGACGAGCCACTTAGAAAGGGAAAGCATTTCCCACTGTGGAATGTGTAGGACATGTATGGAAGTGCAATATATTTTAATCTATTCATTTCAACCTTTTTGTCATGTGTATATTAATACTTTATTTCAGTTAAGTTCTCTGGAATTCAAATTATTTGAAGACAACACCCGGTTTGAGGGTTGAAATTAGCCCTGAAGTTTGGGTAGTTCTAAAAACAGTACACTGTTTATACTGGAGTCACATTTTTTTGCCAAAAATATTCAAATCAGATTTATTTGTAAAAAAAGCTATTTTCATTCGCAAAGTGATTGTGTTGTAAATACATATAGTAAACGGTAACCAACAAAAATCTCTTGTCACTGAATTAAGACTGTTTATTGTATTTTGGCTGTGGTGTGGCTTTATGAGCAGATGCTGCAGATTTTACTGCGACACTCCTAGATGGCACAAAACCAACAAACGCAGAGACCACTTGAAACCTTGGCGATGTTTTTTTTTATGTTTTGAATCTCTTGTACATTTTCAAAAACATTATTTATTCCTCCAAAAGTTACATTGTAAACCTGAGATTTTTGCTTTTTAACACTGGGTATGTCTTCTTATTTCTATCCCATAAAACCCGAATTCTTTTTTTTTTTTTTTTTGAGTTGTAAATATGTCTGGTGAGGAGATTATTGTAATTTTTAGCTGAGTTCACATGGTATTTCATCGCCCCATATTGGGGAGAATCAGAGGGATGTTCAAGTAATTATTTGTATTTACAGTTTGCATTTTAAAATAAATCTTTTTGTACAAATTCTTTGTTGTTGTTTCCATGATATGATGAGGTTTTTGTAAATGTTTAGCAATGATGGGGTGGGTGTGGCTTTTAAAATGTATATAAGGTATCGACAAATTAAAGTGTTTTTAAATGAATCATTTAAGCAAATATTATTTTGTAATAAAAACAGAGTACCTCAATTTTCAATTATTTATTTATAAAAAATAAATGCTTCATAATAAAAATGCATAAGATATACTTTCATATATATATTTATACTGTCTACAAAACTGGTGGTTCTATCTTACAGCACTAATTGGTTTAGACAAAGGCATTAGAATAGTATTTACAGCAGTTAATCATCTGCACACAGTTGTTTGTTCTACAAATGCATCTTAATGAACTTCAATGGTTAACATTTCAATAATCCAGAATACTGTAATGGTAAGAATAATTGGTCATGACAGGTTGAATTATAAAAATTCACATCAAACGTCACTCAATAGTGTAAAGCCGTGCATTCATTTTTAATAATTCAACCAGATGTTAATTATTTCTTTAAAACTACAGCGACCACGTGTCTACATATGTTTATCTCAAGCTTATCAACCAAGAAACAGAAACTCAACAATGTTATAGTATACAAATGTATAAATAACAGTTATTGCCAGCAGCACTAAAGTGAAATTCATTGCTTGTGGTTTAGTGTGTGTCAGATATGGCCCACAGGGGGCACAACAACATTTTTGGAGAAGTGTTTGGCTTAGCTCAGTCCATGAAGCACTGACTGTAACACCACATAACCACACGTAGGGTGATCACGGATTCCATAAATCGCATAAAATTTCTGAAATACATTTTTTTTCTCCAATATGGAGTAGAGCAGAGCAGGGGTGAAGAAAGGCCGTCTCGTGGTTTCTCAGCGTTCTATGGTTCTGGATAGCTGAGTTAGTTTCTTCTGATTGTCAATCACTTTAAGGTTTTGAATGTACTGTCTTTCAAAAGTTGCACTGCGCAGGTTCAAAGATTGATCTGAATCTATGAGAGATGAGAAGAGAGGTCACTGTAGCTGTTCATGTATTCTATAGAAATCTTTAAAAGACAATAAAAGTTTTGCATGCCTGTTCAAATTTTTATTCATTTATGCTCAGTTTTTATATATTTATAATCTTGGCTTTAAAAAACATACATGTTGATATTCGTATTGCTTGTGCATCCAAGAACATTCTCTCTGTCAGACCCTTTTGTGGAGATGAAGGCACTGCAAAAAGAAAAAAGTAAATGATTAAAATAAATAAACACTAAACAAAGATGAGGAACAACTTAATTATGTGCTGAAACTAAACTAAAGTCCCTCTGCATTTTCTTAAATGAAATGAAATCATAAAACTAACAAATACATTGAGTGCTAAGTAGCTCTATCCTATTCTTTTTCATCCAGTTATTCATATAAAATTGATATCACTTTTGTTACCTATTAATTGACAAGTTTCACATATTTTCACATACAGTATATGGTGAAATTCAAGGTCTGCCTTTTGTTACTATTCTTTTCTCTGGTGCCTGTTTATTCGTAAACTTGTCTGACTTTAATAAAGAAGAATACAAAAATGACAAAATATGAATAAATAAATAGAATTACAAAATTATAAAGATTTATTTAAGTAAATAAAATACATAAAAAAGATTAAAGGTGAAGTGTATGGTGTTACGTGCGCTCCCCACCACTAGGGGGAGAGTGTATTACCGTAAGGTTGCCTTCTGCATTCCCGCACTGTTTTCACTGTCCTCGAGATCAGACGCTGCAGGTAAAAAGCTCACATTAAATTGACTCGTTTCTAAAAATAAAATGTATATTTAAATTACAATAAGTTAGAGAGCATTTACTCTAATGCAATCTTCTGCAAAACACATTCACAAGGAGCAGGCCAACATGTAACGTTAAGCCATCGAACTCACCATTTTCTCAAAGTTGACTAGTTTATCAGTGTAGTTTTTGTTTCCTTCGTGGATAAATGTCATATCTACAGTGCAAAATGAGAGAGATTAGGTCAAATACATTTTCATAAATTTACAGATGCGTTCAAGTCGTTTTGGGAAATTGGTTGTTGCGCGTTGGTTTGTTTGGGAAAAGGAACGCATTGCTTTGTATCTTTTCACCAACCGACAAACACTGAAATGTTTAGCGCTACCGCAACAAAAAGTGAATGTAGGGATGTGTAATTGATGTTTGCATAAGTTGACAAGTAAGTTCGTGCTATATATAACGAAATAATTTTTTTTAATGCTCCTCATAGGAATTGTATTGGTTTTAATGGAAACGTATGGCCTCCCTGCTGAAAAAAACAATAGAACCCCAACAGAAACCATTACAGAAATTCTAACGGTTTACAATAAAATACCATTATGAACCATTAGCTTCTTCCATTAAAACCATTACAAAATGCCTCTTTGTAGTGTGTTTTGGGCATTATTCCAGTAGGATTTAACATCCCACCAATAGAATCCATCACATACCAGTAGAACCATTACAGTTTCCATTTAAACCAATACAAATCCCTTTAAAACCAATAAAACCATTATAACTTCTTTAATGGTTTCTATTGATTTTTTCAGCAGGGGCTGATGGGAACCAATAGAAAACCATTAAATCCTACTGGAATAAGGCCCAGAGCACACTACATGAATTCTGTAATGGTTTTAATGCAGGGCATACATATGACCATACTGGTAAGACTCAAACACAACAACTCTGATCTCTTTATCATTAAATAGCTCATGATGTCAGCGATGTATTGTTGTGTAAGTGATAGTAAACTGGATTTCTGGTAGACAACTGTACCTTTAAGTAGCAGTGGCATGAAGGGAATGTACGGAGGGCTGAGTTTAGAGACAGTCAGTCTGTAGGCTCGGTGGTTACGGGATGGATCCTACAACGCATGGATGTGACTTAGAAATGACAAAGTACATGGACAATATGTAAAGTTAAATAAGAAGAATATTTTAAAGCAAATCTCACCATCAGTCTTTCATATGCACAGTAGATCCTTTTGGTTTTGTTTGGAAGTCTCTGTTAATTAAGATGAAACAAACAGCGAGGCTTTGAGTCTTTCTTGAAAAAGCTTATTGTACTTTATATTAGTAACCGAACTAAACGCAACAAAAGTGCATTCTTTTAAAACGGGTGTTAAGTACAAATACTGCTCCTTACCTCCCATGTCTTATTTAGTCTCTGAACAGCGCTGTTACTGAGCCCGAACATCACGGCGAAGAATAAGTTCAGGTTTTTCTGTTCTTTTAAACTGAAATAGATCAAATCAGATGCCAGGCAGACAATAAGAAATGCAAACCAGTGTCAACCTGTGTTTATTATACTACGAATTGGATTGATATTAGAATTTAGGTTGCACGTTTTTGTAATTTTGTAAAGTGTGCTTCTTTTTTAGATTTTCGAGACTACTCACACAACGGCTATCTTGATAAACTTCTTCAGTAGCGTTGCTCTCTTGACCAGATCTTCACAGAGACACAATTCAGTAACTACCCAATACTGAACCTCATTGAAACGACGGACAAAACGTTCAAGGTTAGCCGTGGTGGCACCTGGGAACTTGTCCCGTCCAAAAACGTAGTAGACCAGCTCCACCTGTAGTATAGCAAACTAACTTTAGTATCACCCATGGTTTTTATAATCCATGAAGCATTTATATAAAGTATTTATATACCATTATAATTTTTGTAAGCAAGAAAAAATTATTATCTGTGATCAACAACAAAGGCAAACAGATTTAGAAGTGGCATCATTCACGAAAGTTATTTGTTCTTGTACATCGCTGTTTCACAAGATAACATCTGTGTTTGGCACCTCCGTGCCCATTTCTGGGGAACTTTGCAATGATCAGATTGTGTCTACTCAGAACATGGAGAAGTCATTGAAATGCCATTGAAATGCTTCCTCTTCTCTTTCATCTGATTCATACTCATTTAGGTATTTGTGAGCTGAGGACAATGGAGCGTCAGACACTTCGTTCAAGTGTTTACCAGAGCGGCGGTAAAGGTAGATGTCAGACAGCATGGCTGTAAAGTGTTTTACTGATTCACTCTTATCTGACACCCCACGCTTGATCCTCTGACAGATAATCTGCACACATGACCCATCACACAACCTGTGACGCAATACGTTCTGGTGTTGTGGTATGTCATTCACCTCATGCATGGCATTGAAGATCTCCCAGTCGTAGCTGGTGAGCTGGCCTGCGATGTCCTTGGATCCCATCTGCTCCAGCGTATCTATGGTGTTTTTCTCAGGGCCGAGCTGCTCCTTTACGGGGGTCTGTTGCAAATTAGAGAAAGATTCTTAATTCAGTCTCAGTAAATAGATGCATAGATATAAATGTTTGCTGGATAGGCTACTGCAGTGGTTCTCAAACCTTTTCATTGTAAGGCCCCCTTTGTGTTAAGTGCATCGCTTTGCGGCCCCCCATATAAAGACGTATAATCTTAAACTTAGAATTCTAATTAAACCAAAAACATTCAGTTATACAATGCTGGAACCTCAATTCTTTTGGTTGGTGGTGTCATTTTTCTGATGTTTGATTGCATAAAATCTATGATAAATTTCTATATTTCATAAAATGCCACAAAATCTGTGGCCCCCCTGAATCCATCTTGGGGGCCCCCAGTTTGAGAACCACTGGGCTACTGTACTTAATTTCTACAGTACTAAGTAGAAAAAATATATAGCTACTAGCCGTTTTAATATCAGTCATTTTTGAAACGGTTCGCTATTTTGTGAGAGATAGAGGACTGAATTATGCATGCATGTCTAAAATGACTAATCAGTGTTTCCGCTAGGATTTTGTGAAACTGTGCTTGGTGACATCACGCGCTAATTAACATATTCGTGACATCATCACATAGTTTTAATACTGCGTTCAATACACCTCGGAAGTGGGATATTTCCCACCACAAACACGGAAGTAAAATCTGGATTTACTAACATTAAAAGTATTTAGTGGCATTAAAACATTACAAGTATCTTTTAACTTTAAAAGAGCACCGCAACTTCATGATTATTAATGATGTTATATTTTTACAGGTTCTTTCCATTTGTGTCCTGCAAATTAATTGTGATGCAATTTTTCTCATTCAGGATCTTTATTGACAGCTTTTACAGTTCGTTGCATCAGAATTGCAGAACAGCTGTGAAATGATTACCCAAGTGATAATTGTGTCTCTCACCTGTTGCTCCACTTGGTCTGTAGTACAGAGAAAAAGCCTCTCGTTCACTCCAAGAGAGGCAGAGACCGCTGTGGCTTCCAACTTGAGCTGGACTCTGTCTGATACACACAAAAACAAACTTACAGTACATGAAAAAAATAGAATTCAGGTCTACAGGTTTAGATAAGTATGGAGCCAAGTAAACCAATGGTTGAGAAGATTTGTTTGGACAAAGCAGCATTACTGGGGGTGTTTTAGAAAATATAAAAGGATGTGAGTACATGTACCTTACCAATCGTGAAGCGTTATGTTTTTATTACCTTAGAATGAGCTATTTCTATCTACATACAGCGCGGGTCCCCTTGCATGGAATTCGCCATGTTGTTTCGACAGTAGCCCTAAACGGACAAACTACTCTATAGAGTGCGTTTCGTAAATATGTTATCTCCTTCGGCAAAGAAGTGAAAACCTGACGATATCTTAGTTCTGTGTTAGCCTCCGTAGTGTTACGAAAGGGAGAGGTGAGTGAGCCATTGGTTGCTATTCGCAACCTCACCACTAGATGCTGCTAAATTTCACAAACGGGACTTTTAAATGTAGTTTTATAATCTTGTCACCAGATTAAGGCGGTGCCTTTAGGACATTGTTGCGAAGATGCATACAAATTTATTTACATTTAACCAAAGTTCTAACTTCTAGGGGTCATCACCATACACATCCATGGAAGATGCAAAATTATATAAAAACTAACAAATGCAATAGATGATTTAACAATATAAGTGCTAAACCCCTAAATACAACATAACATTTCTAGCACATCTCACAGGAATCTGTTAGCTTACCTCCTGAAGAATTCATCTTCACCAGGACATAGTTGCTGTCAGGATCCACTAATGTAGACAAGATGTTCTTCACAGAGGCATCGACTGACAACATCAGCGTTATGACTTTATGGTCCGGTTTTAAGATCTCGTACAAGACTGTAACAGACAAAAAGAACTGAATAAAAGTATTGGGTCATTCTAAATCAACCAGACATCCTCGGCTTTAAAAAAAAGTGTTTTTATTTTTTCTGGAGAAGGAAGTGCTTAAATATTGGAGAAGGAAGTGCTTAAATAATGAAGAACGATTCTTGTCCACTCTTTTGCACACCAATTTTCAAATTCAGCCAGGGAAATTTGGTTCATTTGGCCCTATTTAGGTAAATTTAGGTTACTTAAATTCTGTTTGCTTTATTTCTAAATGTGATGGGTTTTTGCTCATCTTACTGAAGTAAAAATACAAACCTTTGTCTTGAGCTCTAATCGATCGCAATTTCCCTGCAGGTTCCTCGTATGCAGAAAACCAGTCGAACTTTTGGTTGAGCTGAAACAAATAGAAAACAACACGTTTCTGAAGAAGATAAGGAGTTTTCAACAGAAAACTACCAGTGTGACGGTTTTACTCTTTGGAAGAAAATAACTTCAGGCCCTTGGCTTGTTCTTATTTCAAGAATGTGAGGAATTAGAGATAAAATATGTATCAGGGTAGTCTGGTGCACATGACATTATGGAACCCTTTGTTGATTTAAAGATGCCTTCTCTCATAAAATAATTCACCTTTTTTTGGTAGCTTTAGACTGTTTCAATATTCATGTAGACAAAATGAGGAAAATATCATCAAGTACCCTAAATAACCCCAGACTTTATTCGTGCTGTTCTACATAGCCATTAAAAATCCCATGCTTGGAAAATGCTTATAAAAAGGTCTCTGTAATTACATGCCAGTAATTTATAATTGTCATTTAGATGGCTGTTCTCAAACACACCGCAAACAACATAATGGTTGGCTGGATTTTATATGATGGTGAATAATGCTGACCTACTTTAGCGGGCACTGCCGTCACCGCTCATAGCCTGTGCCACTCTATCAGAGCATTCGTTACGTTTGTTTTGTTTTGTGAGTTAGCCTAAGGAACTGTGGGTACTGAACTGTTGACTTTTCCACCGGCGAGTCTGTTTATCATGCCGTGTCATAATGTCCGTGCTTAGGATTTATTGGCCTCTTATCTCTACAAGTTTTTTTCCCATGGAGTAAGAAACCCAACAGAAGCTTCTTACCTTTGTTAAAGTGTGGCATCCATTCTCGGTTCTAAAGAGAGTGAATAAGGAATAGTAAGTGCAGTGACGTACAAGCAGGTCAAATGTTATGGCATTTATTTCATTATCATGACCTTATACTGTATATCCGTTTATATATCTGCTACTGAAAGATTTTGAAGTTGTGTGTGTAAATTCTTACATTTTGTTTTTTCTCCGGTCCCTCAGTTGTTCTTTAAGCATAGTGGAGAGTCTGGAATCAGCCATCACTCCCTCTCTGAATTTCTATCACAAAGATATTTAAACTCACTTTTAGGTTAAGTTCACTTAGTAGTTAGCACTAAAAGCTAATCTTTGAAGTGGACCATATTAAATCTTTTAACATCTGAAGCTATTAGAGATGCATTCATTTTGCAGATAACCAATAATTGTTTCAATGTTATGGCTGAGATTGTATCTATACTATTGCAAGTTTTTTTTTAAGTAGAAAAGGTGAAAAATGTTTAGTAATTGTAAAACCTGGCATAGAAAAAGAACATAAAAACAAATAAAAGCCTTTATAAATTAGTTTGTCTACTTTGTCTGATTTGTTAAAAAAAGTTAATTCTGATATTGTCACTGACATATTATGCATCCATAATAAATATATATTTTTATATTTTATATAAAATAATATATATATAAAATATATATATTAAGATTTTTTTTCTAACCTCCAGGAATTCAGAAGCCACAGGGTCGTCCCTCAGCAGCAAACCATACAGAGCCACCCATTGACACACCAGCTTTACAATCTTCTGCTTGGTATTGAGAGCATACGCTGCCTTCTCCAGATCCGTGCCTTCAGACGGCTCTGCTTGGTAAGTGCACGCGCAGGTTAAGGAATAATATCTGACTCCAAACAACGCTACAGTACACAAACATACTGATAAAAAACTAAACACAGAAACTGAAATAAGATCAAGTAGATGGTATTCTGGATATTGATGCTGGAGGGCGGCGCAGAGCAGACTGCAGGGCATGAAGACGGGATGAGTCAAGAGGAAGTCACTCACGCTAGGATCTGTAGAAGCACAAGAGACAAACAAACCTCTGTAACACGCACTTGTTTTCTGGGTAGTATGGGTAGTATACAACAGTCTGAATCACCTGACTGGTGGTTTGTAATAAATGTGTAAACTCAAAATGAGTAGAAATGCTTTGGTCTCCTTCGGTCTGTGGTACAAATTTTTCTTGAAAGCGGTGGTCCCGAAAAGCTTAAAATATGTATTTATTTAATATTTACGTAATACAGTATGAATATATTTTCATTATATAACAAACTGTTGTATAAACAATTATACGATTTCCCTCCTTGATGCTGATTGGTCAATACCTATGATTTATTTTGTATCACTTTTTTCATACATCCGCTACAGATTGTTTTGATATGTTATGAACTTCATATCAAAATGATTGCAAAAATGCTCCAGCATTGGTCTCAAACTAATAATATCAGCCGAGATCGTAAATCTGTCATACCTATAAAATCACTTCCATTAGTTTCCAATTTAATCGTCTCAAGCATGTGTTCTAAAATCTTCTCTGGCGTTCCTGACATTACTGTATACCTGAGAGAGAGAGACAGAGAGAGTAATTCATATGAATAATTACAGTCATTTACAACCATTACAGTCGCATTGTGGACATTATCTCTGCATAATTATAAAAGTGACGTAAGATACGCAAAGCACCCGCTTAACCTTTTTAGAATTTTGTTGTGTTACTTTTACGGTTTATAGTGTTCAATTGCCTTATTTACTTGTCTATTTAAGATGTGCATTTTTAAAAAAAGTGAAGAAATCGTCCACCTGTTGCTGTTTGCTGATCCGCCCTGATAGGTGGAGTCCTGCGCTGAGCTCTTTTCCAGGACTAGAACCACTTTACCATGTTCTTCCAGACGGACAGTGTTGGCCTCCACGTCCTGCAGATCAACTCAGGTTATGTGACATTTATGCATTTTAAGCTATTTAAGGTCAACCCAAAATCCTAAAAATACAATCTTTACTGACGATTGAGGCAGATTACATTAATATACAGTTTTCCTACATTATCCAAGACGTGAACCCATCCATTCTAACAAACACAGAACCTGCCTTAAGGATTCGTATGAAGTCCTGCTTGTCCACCCGCAGGAAGTGGCAGTGGTCCTCCCTTAGGATGATAGTGGCGGCACGGGGGGCGTCGTTCACCAGAGCCAGTTGTCCAAAGTCGTCCCCTTCATGAAGTGTGGTCACCAAGCCCTGTGCACACACACAAGGGCATAAAATAAACATTCCCAACAGGAAGCATACAATATGAATTACTTTTAAACAATGTAATCTATATTAAAACCCAGTGTCTTCTAAAGGTCACATAACTCAGGCCTGATGACTCTACCTTGCCGTGGGTGATGACATTAACAGAGCCCTTCCAGAGGATGTACCAGGAAGTTCCTTTGTCCCCCTGACTGAACACTGATACAGAAACAGACATTTAAAGAGTTAAAGTGCATTTTTATGCATCTGGCAGATGCTTTTATCTGAAGAACTGTGCGTTTTCTGGGAGTTAAATCCATGAACTTTGCACATTTATCCCAATGCTATACCAACCCTGCTAAAAAAACTATAGAAAATGTAATGGATTTAATGGTTATTTACATTTTATCCAAAGCGACTAACCCTGCTGAAAAAAACCATTGAAGAAATTATAATGGTTTTAATGGGTTTAAAGGGATTTGTATTGGTTTAAATGGAAACTGTAATGGTTCTACTGGTATGTGATGGATTCTATTGGTGGGATGTTAAATCCTACTGGAATAATGCCCAAAACACACTACAAAAAGGCATTTTGTAATGGTTTTAATGGAAAAAGCTAATGGTTCATAATGGTATTTTATTGTAAACCTTTAGAATTTCTGTAATGGTTTCTGTTGGGGTTCTATTGTTTTTTTCAGCAGGGAAGTAGGAGAACATATAAACATTTTGTCAACACGCTAAACAGTACTGTTAGTTTAATTAGTTTACCGTTAGGTTATATTGGGAATTGTTTGGGTTTTAATGGAAACTATAATGGTCTACTGATGGATTCTATTGGTGGGATATTACAGGGAAGTGTTACCTGGCAAGTGAAACCACAACAATGCCATGCTCTACCAGTTTATCTCGAAAGAACATTTGTGCATTTATTAAACATTTTATTGAATAACTTATTTTTATCGATGCTATATGAATATGTTCTCATGCACAGATTTTAAGTGTGACTAACCTCTATCAGATAATGCACAGTGTCTGTACTGCCTACTCTTGCTATTTAGTATGCAAGTACGCCTGCCGCATTGACGCTTTCATTTTCTCTTCATCTCACTTTGTTGATACAAGACTGTCAATCATCCCATACAGCACGCAGCCGAGAATGATCAAATCAAATGACTTAATCATCTCATTCAGTGTTAACCGTGCTGTCTGCCGCTGTGTCTTAAGAAGACATTTGCTGCTCTTTTTTTTGCTCTAATTCAATATCAGCGCTGTTTTTTCTTTCCGCCCACCGCTTACGAAATTGTCATCATTGCTTTCACACTCACAGACTGTTCCCGCCTTGGCTTGGCTTTCAAAAACCAGCACTGCTGCCAATTCCTTCCGTACCTGCGGGAAAGAGCGAAGGATTGAGGTAATGATGGATGCGTGATTTTTTGTGGCACAAACAAACATGAAACGTGTCATTTGACTCACAGATGTAGACAAGTGGGCCACGGCTTTGACGTGAAGAAGCTCTTCGTAAATAACTTCAAGGTCCTCCGGAGATCTTTGACTTGGGCTGAGGAACATGCAAACAGATTTTTAGGCGTTTTATGTTCTTTATAATTGAGATTTTTGTTCTGTTGAACACAAAGAAAGATATTTGGTAGAATGCTTGTAACCAAACAGTTCTTGGCCACCACTGACTACCATAGTAGGAAAAATGACAATGGTAGTCAAAAGTGCCCCATAACTGATGGCTTGTAAAGCCAATTTTATACTTCAACAGTGAAAAAAAATGATTGTGTAGATCTATTAAGTCAAAGCAGAAATGGTGGTGGGGCAGAAATTTGCATCTTCCCTGTATCTACGCATGATATTTTTAATTTGTGGTATAATTGTGTCTTACCATTTTCGCAGTATCATAGTCAGCAGAGCATCTGGACCCATCTGGACCAGCAGTGATAGACTCTCCTGGAGCTCGTCTTCTTTGGAGTCTTTCTCAATGTTGGAGCTATTAAGGTCAAATTCTGCCTCCATGAAGCGATAAAATTGTGTGTCTTTGTCCTGGAAGTTTAACTCCTGTTTCACTGCATGTTATAAAAAAGACATGGATCACAATATGCATTTATTAAATATTACATAATACAGTATGAACCTATTTTTATTATGTAACAAATTGGATCATCAGTTAGTCAATGCATTCAGTAGTGTAACACTAAACATATCTAGTGCCTTGGGGTACCCCCTGCTGTAAATAGCATGAAACATGAATATGTAAATAACTCAATAATTTAATGAAAATGCCCCTGTAGTTTTTTTGTAAGGGAAATGCAAATATCAGCATGCAAAACAACTGGCGAATTCTTGTATACATATCCAAAAAAATTACTGTGGATATTTACCGTGACCCAGAATGCCCTCATCCACCAAAACTTGCCACATCCCGACCGCCTGACTCCGAGACTGGAAACAGTCATTCAGTTTCATCAGCCAATCAACAAGCTCCTTCCCGCAGCTGCACTGTCTGTGGCGCAAACCAGAGGAACACGTATTTTGCTGAATACTTCATTTAAAGTGTTACATATTCATCTTCTCATATTTGTGAATCAAGCGGATTCATTTATTTCTTCAACGGATGCAAAGTAAATTCCTGGAAGTGATCCGAAGTGTTTCTGTCGCTTCCAGGAATATAACATGCTGGGCATAAGCACATGTGTGATGTAGTGAAAGAGGCACCTGTAGGTCTTAAGATGGTGTTTTCTGTCTCTTATGAGACCCGGGTTACGCTCCATCAGAGTGCTGTACACCACCCGTGTGGCTTTCAGGATTCGGTCGGACAAAAACTTAAAGAGAGAGAAAGAAACGAAGGATTACAAAAAATGTGTATACAGTATCGCTCGGTTTCTGTGACCTGATGAAGCCAGACTCAGAATCATGGCCTCAATAGTGCCATTTAGGGCGGGACTATGTGTTTGGCCAACCAATAAGAGATGAGGAATGCGTTTAGGATATATATTTGATATAACTTTTCATCGTTTTAAAAAGTAGTTCTTAAAATATGTGGTGGTTTATATTGATATACAAATCGAATAATCTGGTATCTAAAATCTTATTCAAACCTTATAAACCGGTTTGAGCGCATGCTGTCATCAAAGCAAAATAAACTGAATTCAAAGATATTATAAATTGTTACACAAACATTTATTTAAAAAAATAAATTCAATTAGAAAAACATTTTCACATGATTTCACTCCGATTTTGGCCTAGGCCGTAGGTGCGTATAGAACATGCCACATCCACTCAGCTCTACATTCTCCAACACCTCCTCCACTGAGACGAATTTGCAAAATTGAAGATCGCTACCGTTCACACTCCACCCACATATGGAAGCTGTTGCTCTTCTGTTTTTCTTCTAGCATCTCTGTTTTCATACACTCCTGCATTCACCACTTTATCCCTCCCTCTCTCTTCTCCGTCATTCCATCACTCTTTCCCAAGCTGTGTTCAGATAGACCCCCCGCAGATCCCACCAGCTCCCAAACAAACTGAGAGGAGTGGAGTGTAAGAACTCAACCCCATTGATTGAGGCTACGGTTTATAGAGTTACTGAAGCATGCCACCGTTTTTGCAACGCAGACATAGTTTTTTTCCTCGATGCCAGCCAAAGCAAACTTAGCGATCACATGGCGATAGAAAACACTGTAAAAATCAAACGTCTGTTTAAGTGGAGACAAACATGGGGGAATAAATACTTGGAAATTGAAGCAATGCGTTTGAAAAAAATATGTTAGAAATTATTTTGTGATGCTGTGCTAAACTTACTAATGGTAGGGTGTTGTGGGTGGTTGTCGTCAGGTTGCTAGGGTGTTTTGAGTGGTTTTTTAGCATGTTGCTTGGCACATTTTTTTATCTTCTTTCAGATCTTTTTTCAGTTTTATTGTAGTATTTTAGTATTTTGAATTAGCTTTTATTTTATATTTTTAGTTTTCATGCTAATTTTGATTACATTTTTGAGCAATCTTGTTATGTGCTTTGGTCATTTTATTATTACTTATTTGTTTTTATTTTTATATTTCTATATAAGTTTAAATTATTTATTATATTATATATTTTATTTATTATGTTTTCAGGTAATCATTTTAGTGCCTCAACTTAAAGGGGTCATATGGTGTGAATACGTGTTTTTCTGTGTCTTTGGTGTGTTATAAGTTGCCCATGCATGTATTAGACTTGTAAAATTTCAAAAATTAAAGTGTTGGAAAGTGTCGGAAACAAATTAAAGTGTCGGAAACAAAAGATGCATTCTATCTAAAAGCGAATGCTCACCCAGACCTGCCTGAAACGCCTCGTGTAACCACACCCCCACAAATCTACATCAGTTCGTGGTATGAGTTGACTAAGACCGGCCAAATGTATACGCAAGTAAGATGGGCGTACCTGTCAGTACAATTGCGTTGGAACCTGATGTTCCAAATACGGTAAGAGGCGTAACATTTCCATCACACGCTTGCAGTTTTCGACCAATCACTACGCACTGGTTAACTGGCCAATCATAGCACACCTCGCTTTTCAGAGCGATGAGCTTTGTAAAAAACCCGCGCGTTTCAGAGAGGCGGGGCAAAGAGGAGATACAAACATGCACGGTTTGTGGAAAATACAGCATTTTTTAACCTTAAATCGTGTATACACATTGCATTACATCTAAACAAACGATAATATTAGTTTTAACCTTTTAAAGATTAAAAAAAGTTTTTCAATTAACAAAAATATTTTAATAGTTTGAGTTATATTTTAAGTAAACTATAATAACGTCAATAAGGCATTGATATTTAGTTGCTAAAGTGGTTTTCTTGCTGTCCCGTGTCAACAGAGCCCATCCCCAAGACTTTGGCACTTCGATGCGGTTCTGTTCTCTCCTTCAATATAGTCTATGGGAGTTTTCTGTCACTTATTATCTATTGCAGCTCAGGAATTGCACATTTGTCCCAGTTTTCTCATTCTTTAGTCTTGTGTTTCTATGGATGGGTGAAACTTTTATTTGTTTGTTATGTTTGTCCAGGGATGAAGTCTCAAGGTTCATTTCTCACCCTTTCTTTCTCACACTGTTTGTTGTGGTTGTTGCTGAGGGCGGTGATGTGAGCCCCTCTCTTGGCCTCTGGTCCGGTCAGTCGGTCATGGTGATGTAATTGGCTTCTGACCCGTGAGGGATCGGCTGACCCGCCTACAGGACTATTGGTATGCTACAGCACCATATACAAACCCACATTTCCAAAGACAGAACTGTACAATTAATATTTTCCAGAAGTAAAAGCATTCAAATGCATTTGGCATTTGTATTTACTGTAATAAATATTACAAATAGTTTCTGTGTACTATAAAACTACTATGCATTGTTCTATATATTTCTCATTAAATACTTTTTTCTTCATTAGATTATATATTGATTGTGTTGAAATACGTTTCGCCAGCAGTTTGTTTTACTTTCTCGTTCACTTTTGTTTTATAGTCCCTCACAGTGTGAATAAAACCCTATATTATGTTGCCACTCCTGAAAAAGTGGTCAACTGCCCAGTATGTCCCCATGAAATGTTTTATTTGCTCAGTAAAACCAACTCTTTCTCACATTTGGCACTTGGCGAGTGTTCATTTTGGAACCTCTTATTATCTGGCTGACATCAGAGAAGTGATATTTTCTTGTGAAGATACCAGTGTCACACAAATTAAACATTTCAGATATATTTTACTCCCTTGTCGACTGTTTATCGGATACTTCGTATACCGGTTAAACCAATGCTGTGCAAATGTGGTCAACCCATATCTTGCCCTCTCCTACGAGACCTCTACAACGCATAACTCTCCATCAAACTCATTGTACCCTGCGTGTGCCCAGACACAGCGTCTACAGACCCCGAGTATGTTCATCTTTCTCCCGTCATCTCTGCTTCATGACTCTGTCCCTGGAGAGGGGTATAGATGGGAACAGTTGTTGGCAGTATTTTCCCAGCATTCTCTAGTCTCATGGGGAATAATTATCTCTCTGTAGTGCACTGGGTTTACTGTGATGAACACCTGAGAATAGGTGTATCTTAGGATACATGTGACAACAAAAAATAACACGGCAACTTTTCAATGATTACCAGTGCCTGGATAATACACTGTCATATTTCATAAGATCAACTTTATCCTCAAATTCATAGATTAATGTTATAAGCACATCCATATTTTTCTTTTCCTTCAGCTAATATTAGGGATTATCACTATAGAGCTATATAAAATGGACTCTTAAAATACAGTGACCTGAAAAAGTATCTGGACACTTAAAGGGACGGTTCACCCAAAAATGACAAATCTTGCACAATTTATTTATGTTAGTGTTGTTTAATAAACAAGATTTTCTTCTGCAGAACACAAAAAAAGATATTTTGAGAAAAAGTGTTTTGTGCCCATACAATGGGAGTCAATTGGGACCAGCGGTGTTTGTCACACATTTTAATTTCATTGTATTTGACAATAATTGGCAAAGCATGGATTTAAAGGCGTATGTATCTTAATACATTTTAGGGCCACTATATGAAGAGTCATTCTTACATAAATCCCTGAGAAATCTTTCAAGTGTGTCTAAGGAGCACATAAGTAGCCCAACCAAACTCCTAGCAGGTCACAGAACACCTCATGCTGCATGACTTTGTTTTGAGGGAACGTGTGGCATTGTTCAAGTCTGGGTCAGATTGCTATGTAAACAGTTACCTTAAACAACAATACCAATGCGCAGAATGCGTGGTTGTAAAGTTGCACCGTGGGAGATCAGATTTCTAAGTTTCGTGAACTTTAACGAATATGAATGTCCGCCACCAAACAATACAGCCTCGCCCCACCAAGCTTCTAACACAAATAACCTCCCTATACAGACAGGGATGTGGTTGTGCTTCCATTGTATACACAGTGTTAGTCATCCACATGCGATCGCTTGTGAAGTAGCAACAGCACAGAGTCGTCCTCCTGTGTGTTGTGGGGAGGAAACGTGTTTTCCACCTGTGGGCGATGCTCACAGAGGCAGTCGTGATGCTGTGACCTTGGTGAGCCGAGCAAAAGGCTCCATTTCATACAATACAAACCCAGCTCACAATAGAGGCGGGCAGGAACCGAAGCAGAACACAGTGGCCTCTCAGGACAGATTATATGGTTATGAACATATTGCGACTGTGGATGCTGAGAGAGAATCAAACTACATTTGAGCAAAATGACCTAAGATATTAAGATATATCTTATATTTATATATTATAATGTATATTTACTTATCAAAATAAAGTGAGTACTTAAAGCAAGAACAAATATCTGCCAGTGGGTTAAGAAATATAAACCTAATTTAAATAAGCACATTTCTAGTTTATTTTCTTAACCCATTAGCAGATATTTTTCTTGTTTTATAGATAAACTTGCTTAAGTTTGTTATTATACTGTAATTTACTGGAAAATCGGGCTGTCACTATATCATCTTTTTCACTTCATGGTTATTGTGGCCGGAAGAATTCTGTGTTATGATATTACCGCGGTAACTATTTTACTTTTCAAATTCAAATTGAGCTTTAAAGCCACAATATGGAAGAATTTTGTTATGAAATATCCAAAAATCACTTGCACAGTGTGATATATTTCATGCAGTTGTGTACTTACATTATCCCAAATCTTCCCAAGAATGTGCAATTCCAGAGAAATTCCTATTTAAAATAATGGCCCGCCCCTTGTCTCCCTTGTATTTGTCGCATATCAGTGACTTAATATCCGCTGCTCCGCACTACCCTCAGTTTCCGGTTGTAGAAACTACGGCAACACGCAAATGCGGAAGTGGTTATACAGCATCTGGGACGCAACATCTGTTGTTCTGTTATTATGATCACGATTACGCTTTGGCGAGTAAAGGAAACCCAAAAAAGTGTAAACGTAGGCCAAATGAGACATGCAGGCTTATGGACAAACGAAGAAATGAAACAAGGATTAATATCGGCGTGGTGTTTTCTAAATGGAGAGAGCTTCGCGACCAACTTGGACTCGACAGAGACTCCGCTCTCACATGTGTTTTAATAGACAGGTAAGCACCTTTTTTTTATTGTACACGAAATACTCATGCACAGATTATTTTAATAGTTATGAATGCAGTTATCCTATGAAATACGGTATATGTCGCACAAAAATATGTAGCCAATAATGTTACTTGTAAATGCTGTGGGTTCGTTCAAATTTACTTTATAAACGACGACTGTATGACTGTTTTAAACAGGTAAAACTGTGTAGCATTACGCTACCAAATCAATTGACAAATTGCTAACGTAGCATTACATTCCACGTTTCTTGCAAGCTAATTCATTACGATGACATAAAATAAAATTAATTCATTACTTCGTCCGTGAACATGATGGGCGTTCTCCATACGCCTCTGGATGGTGAAAACGACATGTCCCATTATTCCACTCTCCTACATAACGTCATTTAGCTTCGCCTTTTGTTGTTGTTTCGAAAGTGTGCCATCTAGCGGTCCAAATATTCCATATTGTGGCTTTAATTTGGTTTCTTTTGTGTTTTCTGTTTTTCGGCCAACAAATCGCACTAAAAATATGAGTGTGGGGGTTAGACAGAGTTTGTAACCATTGTGGCTCTTAAGGCAAAACTTTAAACGGGTTCTGAATTATTTACGATATTATCTGTAGAAATGAACACAGTAACAACAATCATTGTTTTTAATATCATGGTTATTATCAATATTGGTTTATTGTTTTCCCTACTGGACAGATAAAAAGGCCATATTATAAATAAAACATAATCACGTGATTAATATTAAAAGTGGGATATTCAGAACCGAACAACTTGAAAAAAAGGAAAACCAAAGTAAATGTATCGTTTTACTTTTTGAACATAAAATGTACTTGCCCTGAAAAACTTGTTCGAGCGGCTGCCATGCTGTTGCTTTGCAGTTGCTAAGGTCAGTGGCTTTCTTACGTGTTGTGCACTAGCTAGGGTGTTCTGTGTGGGTGCTGTATGATTTTGAGACATTATCCATGTCTGCAGCACAAATGATGCGGAATAGGTTTCAAAGTTAAATAGTTATGTTAAGAATAAACAATACAGTACGTTTTCATTTATTCATTTGGCAAAAATAATAGTGATCATAACTTTTAGAAGCGACAACAGGTTTGATAAGAGATCTTGTTCACTTTTTTAAAAGTAAGAGCTTGTGTCTCTTTCCACTCTTGCGAAACACACTCCAAGAATCACAATGCCCACCAAATACCACTCCAGGTGCTGAGAGCATTCCACACATGAAACAGCCTCCAAGAACTCTTATAAGTCACAGTAAATCCTTGCCAATATTGTGTTTTTCCCATCATGCACTGCTACCGACTTTAAACAAGTACGCAAACCCAGATGTTTGCCTAAAACCATAGAAAAATAAATAGAATTTCATCTTAATATCAGGTTTTTGGTCTCATTCTCATTTTGTAGGTTTCCACCAAAGAACAGAGGAACATAAGCGCAGAGGAAGCAGGTGGTTATGGTAATCATAGCGGCAATTACAGTAAGTCTTGGCTTTCAGGTTAGAAAACTTGTGGTTGGACTGGGGTAAGTTGAACGGAAGAATAACCTTACAGATGTTTACTCAAGCGTACATATCAATGACAAGGCTTTCCATTTAAGTAACTGAGTATGACGGATAGGCTGAATGTGGGAATGGATAAGTTGATACATTGCTACAGACCTAGTTTAACTCATTGTACATGAGATATGTAGTCAAAACCAGTAGAACTATGTTTACAGTAGTCCCTTCTTTTAGGTACTCACATGATCATAGACGGACATGCATCACATGAGCTACTAGATGGTGACACGGCAGTGTTAGAACCTCCTGAGGCTGTGAAATAACTATGAAGGTGAGCTTTCATAATTGAAACATGTATGCAGTCCTGCGAAAAGAATCTGAGGGATGTCATTTTTAAATGGGAGGATAAAACCAAGAGTTACGTATCACTCTAAAAAAAGTTATTTCAACCCAACATTGGGCCAAAAATGGACATATCCAACTGTTGGGTTATATATTAACCAATGCAGGGTTGTTTCAACCCAAAATGCTGGGTTGTTTTAACCCATTGCTGCATCGAATATAAGCAATTTGCTGGTTTAATTTAACCCAACAGTTGTCCATTTTTGACCAAACGTTGGGTTGAAATAATGCATCATGAATTATATTGCACAATAATGTTTGAAAATGATGCATAAAATAAATAAATAAATAAAAATGTTACACTTGCAATCTACAAAGATTTATATATAGGGATTACCACATAAACATTTAACTCTAATATTTATTGTGACCTCTCCCACTCTGGAAGAATGTTGTGTTATGTGGTCGGAAAGGAGGACTGATTCCAGAAGCTGAATGCTTCCCTTTTGATGTTGTGTTTTGAGCTATATTTATATTTTCATTATTAGAGGTTCAGTAGTCTCAGCATAACTTCTTGAGCGTAACATTACTAACACGTAGAGGTCAGCGGCGTACAGATAAAGGCCTGCTTACTGCTAAATAAATATGTAACTCCATATAGCTGATGCTGCATGGAATAGGTGATCATTTTCGGGCTCTGTTAAGAATATAACATGAACCTGGCGGAGTTCAGTTCAGATATCATGATATAGCATAGAGCTAAACAGTTTCCAGACATTTTTACCTGTTTGATGGTGTCGTGTGTCTCCACAGCATCTGGCAGAGGTGTCTGTGAGGAGATAAAGAGAGACAAAGCGTTTGAGGATATATGCGAGATTGTAAGAGAAGTAATGTTGCATATTAATGTGAACATCACTATACACATTGCTCATATTAAGGTGTGGGAATCTGAACAGACTTGAGAGTTGTGCTGTTGCCTCAAAATTTTTCGCCAGGTCAACAGTGAAAAAAACCCCAATACAGCCAAGCTGTGACTGGCAGAATGCCATTTTGTCCATGTACACGGTCTCAGTATTAAAGCCTGATACAACAAAGGCTTCAGGGGCTGAAGAATGCCAGAAGACATTCCACACAAATGCCGCCATGTGTGGCATTTGACGCCTGTGCTGCACATGATCTCTGGCACCTGCCTCCCGCTCGGCTAAAACTCATTAACAGCCCTAATATAATGATCACTGACACAGGAATTCAGGAGGAATGTTTGTGTGGTGGAGAGAAACTGTCGTTTAGAGGTTCGTCCTTTGTCTTTGCAATAGAACTTGCTGGACAGGTTGACAAATGTGCTGATGCTGTGTAAAATGCGAAATATTATGCGTCGGGTTAGATGCGGGTCATCTTTTTACAAAGTACTGACATGTAGAAAAATTTGTTTCGTTTTGTGATATTATTATTTTCTCTATTTAAATAAAATGAGATAAATGAAACAATATATACAAATATTGGATCTTGGAATACATAAAACAGCAATATATGCAGCCGTGGAAAAAACAGGGGCCGGATTCACAAAACATTCTTTAGAAGAAAATTCTTCTTAACTGCCATGTTTTTCCTTAAATTCTAATTTAAGAAAAAAGTTAGGAATGTTCTCAAGATTGATTTTAGGAAAAAATGAAGAAGAATCCAAATTCTCGAAACAAAAGCTGTCGTATATATCATCCTCACAGTTCTTCAGCTTTCATTATTAAACACGGAGTGCTTTTTACATTATTCTGGGACAAAGTGACTTGAAACGGAGAGGGTAACACACAAAAAGTATTATAATAAGTATATATTTTTAATGCTTGCTAACATATTATCTTACATGCGATCATAAATGCCGTTTTATACATCACATGCTAATATATATAGGCTATATAAGAATGTGATGTGCTTGTTACACACATAAAGTTTATTAGATAAACATTTACAATTACCACACGAGCAAGCGAGTGTAATCAAAATTAAGATGTTCTTAAGAAAATATTTGAGAACGTTTTAAGAAATGTTCGAGAATCGCACTCACGAACATTCTTACGAACTTCCTATAATTGACCTTAAAAACAATCTTTTGTCTTAAGAACACTTTAGTGAATCCGGCCCCGGGCTTTTCTGAAATGACTGTTTATAGGTATGTATTTAGGTACAATTATCAATTTTGTTTCATTCTGTGAACTACTAACAATATTTCGCCCCCAAATTAAAAGAAAAATGTTTCTATTTGGATTTATTTGCAGAAAATGAAAACTGCAAAACAGGTCAAAATGACAGAAATGATGCTCTGTATTTTTTCAGACCTCAAATACTGGAAATAAAACAAGTTCACATTCACTTTTAAGCAATACAACAGTAATATTTGTACTGTACATATATTTAGGGGAAGTTAAAATGTCTTTAAGTAATAACCTGGATTTTTATCACAGTTTTCACATGTCTTGTTGTCATGCTGTCAGTCTTTCACATTGCTGTTGGATGACTTTGTCACTCCTGATGTTTGATTATGTTGAAATTCAACAGACACTGGACTGAAATGGTCACAATACATCTAGAAATGCTGATTAAATGAAAATTTAGAATGGTCTCTTCATTTTTTCTGCAGCTATATATAGCAAGGATTGCAAAATCATGAAGATGATTAAGTAGCTTTTTTGCTTTTTAGTCTTTTAAGGTCCAATATTGTGTAGACTAAACAAGTCATTGAAATGACCCAAGAAAAAGGAAGCATTGGAGTGATTTGGAGCGGCTGAAGTGGTGCACGTTCTTGGGTCTCAATCAGAAGGCAAGTACGCATATGTGATGGGACTCCTGCTCAAGTGGCACTCGATGTCCAGCCATTAACAAATGACAATCACCAGCTGCTCTGATCTCCATCCACAATCACAGCCTGTCAAAAGTCAAACTTCTCGTCCACCAAGATGAGCATTGATGAGGTCAAACAGAGAATAAAAGATGCACTCTCTTTAATTATTTATACATACTGGTCTGCTGTTAAGTCTCCAAATGATGTGTAGATTCTGTACTGAACGGACCTATAGTGACCCATAGTCTATGCATCAGCTCCATTATGATATATCACCTTTCATGGTAGGAATGGACTATAGCTTACGATTACATAGTCAGCAAAGTCATTACAAAAGATGGCCCAAACCATCTTTTATACGCAGATTTTAAAATAACCTGAAATACCAATTAGGTCGTTTGCATGTTAATATCATCTTTAAATGGATGAACGGTGAAGATGTTTGGCTTGCTGTCCATTTAATAAGTCCTGCGCTGTCTTAGATGAAATCAGGTTAATTGGTCTGTGTTTTGACCTTCATCTCAATGTCTAAAAGTGTCCCAATTAACCTGAATCCACTTTACCATCTCAAGTGAACCAACATGCTTCAGGACTTGGGCAACATGCTTTACCAGTCGAGCTGGAGATTAGTTGCTATCTGTTTCTAAATGGACAAAGAGAAAATCTCCAGAGCTGCCACATTTAACTCTCTAGAGTTTTATGGGCTTCTGTCAGACTCTGTTCCCACGCCAGGTGTTGTCCAGCATCAGCTGTTCCACGTCCTCTTATATATGACGTCCACTGATAACTTATCTTTATGGGTTTGCTGAAAATGAATATATTATATATTATTTATATAACTAATATTTATATATATACACACTACATGCTACAGTAGTGGTTGTTAGCTAGTGTGGAAAGGGATAATTCTCAAGTGAACAGGTTCACTGGATCCTCATGCTTGATTTCCTTGAGTATACTCAACCCTGTGGGTCTGTTGACTGAGTAAACTGTGTAGACCGGCTGGATCACATGCTCCGGCACAAGAGCGAAATGACCCAGAGCTATTTACTCTAAGTCTAATGAAGATAGGGTAAGATTCTAAAGGGAAATTTTACGGAGACCTGTATTTATTTCTTTACTTCAGTGTCTGAATGATTCACACAATCATTCATAGGTAGATAGTTGCATTTCAGTCTGATAACACTGACATGAACCTGTGTAAATTGTTTGCTTTCCCTTTCTCAACATTTATATTTGTATACATAAGTAGTAATGTAGTCTTTAATAGTGCTTTGTAGTTGAAGCGTCAATTTGATAATTTGTGAAATGAATGACTGCGGTGTGGAAAGCAAGTTCATGGCACAAACAAACAAATTATAAATAAATTAAAGATGATTTGCCATTAATACAAATTGAACATACCAGCCAGATAACAGTTAAGTGGCAGACTGAACACCTTTCTGTCTTTAGTTGGAGCACATTTCTCTTTACACTCCTTATCGCTCCTCAGAGAGACTTTAGGCAACTTCTTGTTGAGTAACTGCTGGAATGCAGGAGAAGATTCTGGGTTCCTGTGTCTAAGCATATTCAGTAAAGAACCATCACTCTATTACCACTAACAATCATTACTACAGGACTTAAAAAAACGTTCTTTGCCACCATTGACAACCATAGTAGGAAAAATGACAATGGTAGTCAAAAGTGTCCCAGAACTGTTTGCTTTCCTACATTCTTCAAAATATCTTATTTTGTGTTCAACAGAACAAAGACATTTATAAAGCAATTTTACACTGTGCGAGCTTAAATAAGTGTAGATCTATGTTCATAAATCTTTTCTAAACATCTACAGTTCATTACAGAGCAACAATTCACTCACATGTACAGTGTCTTACATTATATCACCTTGAATGAATGAATGAATGAATGAGGCATTTATATAGTCCTCACCTATATCACCTTAAACAGAATGTCTCTTGTTTGTATTCACCTAAATAGCCCACAACTGATATTAATGTAATTCAAAAGAGCTCAGCGAGTGTCCTACATTTGGATTGATTTATTGTGTATATACACATGAGATTTAATTTATGGTTCTTTAAAGTTTACTCTAGTTCACTGTGGTCTACAGCAGGGTGTTTTTCATGTGCTGGACGGAAGTCTTACTGCGGACATTCTTTTCCAAACTGTACGGAAACAAACCTTAGGCTTGACAATAAACAATATGCTATAAATAACTATGATACACTAAAGTAGTTTGAAACCCTTTCGTCCGACACAGTTTGATTAAGGGTCTAATGGCATTTGCATTATGTGGCATTGGTTTCATTGCCATCATGTCCTTGCACCGTCCACACACACACACACACACACACACACACACACACACACACACACACACACACACACACACACACACACACACACACACACCTAATAGGCTCTATTGGTGAAGATCTTAGATGAATAATTGGATTTCATACTCAGGTATACAAAAATCAATGTCCTCACAAGTCATGTTTTAGTGAGGACAGTTTCAGAAATGTGTCCCTCAAAGCCACAACACACACTCACATTACTACAGACTTATAAAAAGTAAGCATGATTTATTACGGTAAAAGTAGTAACCATGGTTTTTGGCTGATTTATTTTAATTTGTATTACAGTTTTCTACAAATACCATGAATAAACTATGCGAGCCATGATACATTTTTGGTAACAATGACTTTACTTGAAATGCAATATTTAAACTATGATTACTAAAACCATGGTTAATTTTCAATGTTTTAGAAAACGATGTCTGGACTTCACTTTGTCACATGATAATGGAAGTTGTGTTAAAATGGACATACTGGCTATCATTTAACATAAGTTTTCAAAAACCTCACCCCTCTTTAAACTCTATCAAATATTGTATTGTCTATTTTTCTGTCCACTCACCCAGCTGACACCCCGGATTTTAGGTGTTTTCTCATTGGCACATCGATCGGGATAGACTTGGTAATTGTAACTCCGAAAGAGATGCATGTTTCAATTCCATCCGATATATTTCACTTCGAGATCATCTGTTGCAGTAACACATGGCGCAAGCTACATCTCCTGTGAGGGTTTGACCATCCCAGAGTAAAGACAGTCCGACCTGCACGCCGCATTCCTACATGCGTCTTATCTTCAGTTTGTGAATGCCTTTAAAAACCTGCTATGGGCTGTCAAACGTGCCTGCGCGCTCCCGACAATCCAGCCGAGCACTTCAATAACAGGAGGCGCCACCCGCGCTCCCGCCCTTGCCGGACACGGCGCGCCTCTCGCTTCCCAGAGTAGCGTGGGTTTGTTTCTGTAGTGTGCGTGTTTCTGCGCCAACATTTACGCCAGTTTTTGATCATACGATTTGATTGTTAACTGCGTCAGGTTATCTCAGCAACACGTCTAAAAAACTTGAATCATTATAGATTAATAACAAAATATATAAAATAGATATTATAATATCGAATATTTAATCAACTACATATCAAAAAGCATTTGACATAGCTTGTGTTAGTGTGTATTTGCTTTATTAAATACTGAGTAATACTAAACAAGTTGATATGCTTTCTGTATGTTTATTTAGCACCATATACAAAATGTTTTGTTATGATATATTGCATATCACACAAAATGGTGCAGTGATTGTATCGAATTTTTTATAAGGTCATTTATGGTTAATTTGATTCATAAACAATATAAATAAACATAGTAGAGAAATAAAAAGAAACATAAAACAAATACATTTTCCACTTTTAAGGGACATCCTTTTTATCTCAAACGAATCCTGAGACTCCATTCAACTAAACGGGAAAATATATATTTTTGCCGTCTACTGCAGGAAAAAACATGTTTAGCTCAAGCGTCTGACTCAATAACACACTCTGTCTCTCCTTCAGCTCTCTTATCTGTGTGTTCCAGCTGCCTGATAAACCTTGAGGGGCTGAGGACCAGGGGGCGTGTCTGTAACCCACCTTAGTTACTAATGCAGGTGCCAAGGTTGGAACGACGGAGTAAACCAACAGTAAATATAAGCTCTGGCTTTGATGAAGTCTAGGATAAACTCTTCCATAATTGGGTATTTAATGTAGGGCTGTCACGATACATATCACGTGATTTATGCACAGCTTTTGAGTGAAGTACGGGAAAATGCTGTTTCATCCGAAAGCCAGAGTGCGCACTCGTGCGGAAACTCCAAATACGCTCTGCAGAAGAAGACCATAACACCTTCTAGAATCTAGGAAATGCCTATGGACATCTTTTTTATCACTGTTACTCAAGCCTCATCAGGTATTTTTATGATAATAAAGTATATTTATAATGATCATGTTTGACGGGTGTTGCTTTTTCAAATGCACATTATAAGCGACTCAAACTCGCATTGCTTTTAGATCGAGCAGCATTTTTTACTGATCCCAGAGACGTGCTTCACGGACAAGCTACGCATAAAAAAATCGACACATTGCATATCGCAGCCAGCTCGATTACAATAGGATTGAGTGGTATCGCGATAAATTATCATGCTGTGGAGCTGACGATCATGAATTTGGCAGTTTTACAACATCAGTGCATTAGATGGATTTGCAATAAATAGTCAAGGGTTATTAGAATGTTTTTTAAAAGTGCTGTGTCCATATATACTGTATGATTAAGGAAGGGCACTGTAGCCTACCTGTTTTAGGGACGAGCGTCGTGACTGGATGAGAGTGTCTGCTGAACACATGACAGCTTGAACCTCTGAGAAGACAAAAATGCAGAAAGAGATGAAGTCAAAACTGCTGTTAAATTTAAGGCAAAATGCACTTCTGGTTGTGTTACATCATATGTCATATCGTGTAATATTGTGTAATATCATGACTGCAGTAAAACACATTGTCTGGATATTGTGAACTAATTTGAAAAGTGTTGTTTTCTGCTCCTGTTATAAATCCAGAGTTTTCTCAGGTGGGCAGGACACAAAGTTCCCACCATGTCATTTTTGTTCTAGAGGTCAGGGAGGATTACATAATGCTTCTTTAGACCCCGGCCATTGTTTCAGTATTGTGGGCTTCCTTTCCTGGAGGAACGACGTGTGGGAGTCGCTTCTTTACTGCCGTTTTAGTCACAAATCCATAAAAGTAAAATTAAAAGATGTAAATGTTACTGTTATTTTATATATGTACACATTTTGTCTTCTTTACAAATTGGGAATAACAATGCCATGCCAGATCAGATGAGCAGGGATTGTTCTCATGGTATTAGTCAAACTCTGCCCCCTCATGGACAGATAAAGCATCTTCACTCTAACTTGTCTTGTCTTAATATTTATGACATGGAATTTGTCATGAATAAAATGTCAGAAATTTGGTATACTTCTCGACATAATATAAAGCATTCATTGAAATTAAACATTTATAATATAATTTATTCTACAGCAAATTTATACAGCAAACGTTCCTTGTATTTTTTCTTGTCACTGCAAGTAATAATCTTTTACATGTCCCTACACTGTAAAAAAATCTTGGTAATGTTTTGTCAGTACATTATTCGTTAATTTTACAACAATAAAACACAATTCAATGCTGTGCAAAATTTAAAAGTGAAACAGCTGTACAAAATTTAATCATATTAGTTCATATTAATGCACTATATAGTGCTCTATTTTTAAGATGTTTTACGGTGTCTATTTACATGCTCCCCCTTACGAAAAATTACCACGGTTTTACTACAGTTAAAATTGAAAAAAAAACATGGTTTTACTACAGTTAAAACCAAAAAACATGGTTACTGTAGTAAAAACAATGGTTATCACAAAATAACCATGGTTTTGAAAACCATGTTTTTTGTAAAAACCATAGTAAACGATGGTTACTGTAGTAAAACCATGGTTTTCCCTAAGTAATCAATGCACCAAAAAACCATGGTTACTACACTTGTACCACAAAAAAGCCATGGTTAATTTTTGTAAGGCTTCCATCAGATCCCCCAAAATGTTTCTAAAATGAAACTGTATTATTATGTGAATTATGTCTGGCTGTGGAGACTCACAAAACAACAATTCTCTCCAAAAGAGAACCAACAACAATAACCCGAGAATGACAAAGCGTATCCCTGTGTTTTTATGACATGAGTTGCACACATATGCAAGTATACACACGCTTACACATGATAGTTCTCTGCATCTGCACAAACAAAAAGAAACCACAACAGAGAAAACAATACCATGTGATTTGATATTTGCACCAAGCTGTGCTACTCACAAACCTCAACACAATCACTTTCGGCTCTTACCCATGTTTTTCCTCTTAGGAGACAGGATCTGTTTAAAGAAAGAATACATTCTGGCTTGCATATCCACTACTGTATGTATTCCTCACTTTACGGCTGCTAACCTTAAGGCCCCAGCGGGCAACTGAAAAGAACATCCACAATGTGTTCTTTCAGAATCTCTGCTCGTCTGCATATCTGAAAGTATACTTGTGTGTTTGTGGGCATCTGCGGTTGGCTATGACAAAATGTGCCAGTGACAGAACTCAGAAATCCAGTTTTCCTGCATGTGACTACACGGGGTGAGTGAACATGCTAGTTTGCCTTTGATAAGGAGAAGCACACGTTCGGATCAGATAGCGATCTTGTCTTGTTTTATGTCATATAAGCACAGTTAAAGGTGAAGGCTGTTTATACGCTTTTTCATATATTTGTGCTTAAGAAGTAGTTTTACACATGAACTGTCTGAAACATTTCTCACAGTCTACACAGGATTTTCTAGGTTAAACTCACACAGCCATTGAACAGACACCGAACAGCTCACCTGGTCCCAGTTGCATAAACATAGACGCTGCGTCTTAACAACTAGTCTCACTGACTAGCAATTAGTTAGGACTAATCAGTCTTACTTTTCATATTTCAATTAGCCCAATTTACCTGTTTATGTAACTGTTTTAAACTGTCTTGAAGAAAAAAATTAGATGACTACTAAGACTGTCTAAGCAGTTTATGCAACCGGCACCAGGTCCTGACTGTCTTTCATTTTTAAATGAAACATATTAGAAAACAAAAATGTAGCAAAATACATAGAGAAAAATATATTTGTTACAACTAAAAGACATAAAAATGGCGAAATAAAATAATGTAAATAATGGGAACTTCACAAATTGTAGTCACACGTGATAAAACAAGATGTTGGTGTTTAGGGTGGTTAGAGGTTAGTCAAATCGGTGGCATACGTCAAAAAAGCCCACCCCCAACTTTCTACGTGGTCCCTAAATAGCCTATGGCACAGGTTCCTCCTACAATCTAAATATGTTTGATATTTTCTCAGGTTTTATTCAACGGTCTCTTTGATCTGGATTTGAGGTGCGCCCTCTAGTGTGCATTTATCAGTTCACACACTTGAAGTCTGATGATCGATGTCCTGAGAATCTTATTCTATTAGAATAACTACAATAAGTTTATTGAATAAGCCATACAAAATATTAATGAAATGTTTTTAAACATGTGGACGTACTAGAAAATAAAACATCAGAGAGCGGGGGAGAGGGAGGGGAACAAACAGTTCCTGAGGGAAAGGGTGTGGGATTTCCTGCAACAAATCACAGTATTTGGAATCTTCAGCTTCCTGTGGACTTTTGATGCACCAGCACCACAGTTTAAAAATGAAACAAATGTAAATCTCGAGCTTTACAGATATAAAGATGACCTTCCTTAGTTTTCATTCACTCTTTAATTTTATGTGCTCATAAATTTTGTTCTTATTTTCTCATTTTTATAAACAGCAGCAAACAACAGAGAGGTAGATCGGAGAACAAGATAGATGTTTTAATGCACACCTCTTCAGGAGGGTCTGCTCATATGTAACTTCCTGTCTGCTGCTTGATGGTTTATGTAAGTTCACACCTAAACCCTTCTTTCACCCACCTATCCTTCCAAGCATCACTGTGAATCACAGACTCACAAAATTTCCCATGGTAACAAATGCTGTCAGAGAATTTTTGTGTATTGTACCGAGTCGACTGCAAATTAAATGCACACGCACAGACACATGAAAACTAAATCTTGTCCAAATACTGAAAAGGAGTTTTCACACTAAACGATTTTATAATCATTTCTTAAATCAAAATATGCCACACACTGCGCTCACTTGTTCTCATGTTCAGTTATTCATTAATGTACGCAAACATGACCAAAACAAACAAAAACATTTTTTATTTGTATAATGTATAATAATCTAATAATAATTTATTCTAAAATATTAAGACCAACATATCAACCTTCCTGTATTACACCAACAAAAGTTATTTTAAGGGCATCGGGTAAAAATAGCTTCTTAAGGTCACAACTGAGGCACAGGTTTGTCTTCTCAAACAAAACTTTAACTATTGAAAAACTGTGATGATATATGTCAGAGATATGTGATCAAACTTACCGGTATATCCAGTATTTCAATAACAGATTTTTTCTTCTTCTTTAGTTTGTTAAGTCAGTCAGGACAGTCTTGTCTGTCTTGTCTTCGAGGAGAACTCCAATTCTTTCTTTTGTCATACAGCGTATCTGTATATGTCTTTTTTCAGTCTTCTTTCTTTCTTTCTTTCTTTCTTTCTTTCTTTCTTTCTTTCTTTCTTTCTTTCTTTCTTTCTTTCTTTCTTTCTTTCTTTCTTTCTTTCTTTCTTTCTTTCTTTCTTTCTTATCCTTTTGTCTCGCTGTGCTGTCTGTAAAGTACACAGAGGAAACCTCTGAGTTTTGATCTCATTTGAATCGCTGAGGCCATGCGAGTAACCAGCTTCCTGCTGCGCTCTGATTGGTGACAAAATGTGGTTTTGTATGTTGTGAAGGCTGACTTAAGGTGTGCCATGTGCTTGATGACACTTACTGTCCTCGTTTGCGCAAAATTTTAAGTAGATCCTGTATTGCACTACAGTAGTTCTCCACGGTGACCATGGGGTCAATGTACATCTGTGTCCACTCCCTTCTGGACTTTCATTCCGTGTACGCTACATGTGCATCACGCACATGCTTCCAAAAATGTTGTCAACACTTCTTCCCACCCTTCCTTGGATTTGCAGGATGGATTCAGCAAACAACAGTGTCTATGTGTTTTGATTTGTAATGAATAGTATTTTTTACTATGTCTGTCCATCCAAAAGTTACTTGTAGGCCTATGTAAAAATGCCACCAGGAGCTTTTGGAGGAAGTATTTAAATTATTTTGTGTATGCACTGGATTGAATAAGAATAAAGTTTTTGAAATTAAAGATTTTGACTTTTACTGCATACAGTATGTTGTTGTGCCCATTGGACCTGTGTGTCACGGTCCCACCGTCTTGTTTATGAAATTCTAGTCGTGTGGTGGGATCGGGGCAGAGTTCTTGGGTTTTATGTGGGAAGACCATGAGATGTTTATGCCTCTCATGTGTTTTTCCAGTGTCTCGTCTCTGTTCCCGCCATCTCGTTTCCTTGTTATCCTTCCCTAAGTGTTTAATGTACCACACCTGCCCCATGTCGTTATCCCTCGTTTGTGTTCCTATATTTACCCTCATGTTTCTTTGTCCTGTGCTCGTGTATTGTGTATGTGTTTGGTGTGTTAGCGCTACGTCTCCCAAGACTGCAACTCTGTGAGTCTCTCATCTTGTCCTGCCTTGTCTTGCTTGTCTTTTGGATTATTATTTAACTTCCTTGTATTTTACTTTGACGTTTGGTCGTGTTTAGTTTTGTTATTTCGTCCTGCTGTTTTTTGGCCCCCCCGTGGGAAGTTTTTGTTCTAGTTTTGTATTTTAGTTCGTTCTTGGTTTGACACCCCCTCGTGGGTTTTTCTTTTGTCTTGTTATTTGTAATAAGTCTTGTGTTAACCCCTTCATTGCCGTTGCCTGCACTTGGGTTCTTCCTGCCACATCCGTGACACTGTGGGCCCTCAGTAACCGCCATAATTCCATCTTTCATGTTATTAGTGAAAGTATTGCATACAAACAATTGCAAGAATATGACAATATTACAATTACAGTATTACAATGAACAATTATAACAAAAGTTTTGAAGCAGGTGTTTCAGAATTGCTGTAGGTCTTTGCAGATCTGAAGGGGGTTTCAGAGCGAAACCCACTAAAGAGATTGAACTGATTAAAAGCCCCCTTGCTTCAGTGCTGCATAAAAAGAGTCCCAACATCACTTCTGAGAATCTGCTGAGATAAGATCTATACTTACATAGACCTATATATCAAATATAATACAGGTGCTGGTCATATAATTAGAATATCATCAAAAAGTTGATTTATCACTAATTCCATTCAAAAAGTGAAACTTGTATATTATATTAATTCATTACACACAGACTGATATATTTCAAATGTTTATTTCTTTTAATTTGATGATTATAACTGACAACTAATGAAAATCCCAAATTCAGCATCTCAGAAAATTAGAATATTACTTAAGACCAATACAAAGAAAGGATTTTTAGAAATCTTGGCCAACTGAAAAGTATGAACATGAAAAGTATGAGCATGTACAGCACTCAATACTTAGTTGGGGCTCCTTTTGCCTGAATTACTGCAGCAATGCGGCGTGGCATGGAGTCGATCAGTCTGTGGCACTGCTCAGGTGTTATGAGAGGCCAGGTTGCTCTGATAGTGGCCTTCAGCTCTTCTGCATTGTTGGGTCTGGCATATCGCATCTTCCTCTTCACAATACCCCATAGATTTTCTATGGGGTTAAGGTCAGGCGAGTTTGCTGGCCAATTAAGAACAGGGATACCATGGTCCTTAAACCAGGTACTGGTAGCTTTGGCACTGTGTGCAGGTGCCAAGTCCTGTTGGAAAATGAAATCTGCATCTCCATAAAGTTGGTCAGCAGCAGGAAGCATGAAGTGCTCTAAAACTTCCTGGTATACGGCTGCGTTGACCTTGGACCTCAGAAAACACAGTGGACCAACACCAGCAGATGACATGGCACCCCAAACCATCACTGACTGTGGAAACTTTACACTGGACCTCAAGCAACGTGGATTCTGTGCCTCTCCTCTCTTCCTCCAGACTCTGGGACCCTGATTTCCAAAGGAAATGCAAAATTTACTTTCATCAGAGAACATAACTTTGGACCACTCAGCAGCAGTCCAGTCCTTTTTGTCTTTAGCCCAGGCGAGACGCTTCTGATGCTTCCTGCTGCTGACCAACTTTATGGAGATGCAGATTTCATTTTCCAACAGGACTTGGCACCTGCACACAGTGCCAAAGCTACCAGTACCTGGTTTAAGGACCATGGTATCCCTGTTCTTAATTGGCCAGCAAACTCGCCTGACCTTAACCCCATAGAAAATCTATGGGGTATTGTGAAGAGGAAGATGCGATATGCCAGACCCAACAATGCAGAAGAGCTGAAGGCCACTATCAGAGCAACCTGGGCTCTCATAACACCTGAGCAGTGCCACAGACTGATCGACTCCATGCCACGCCGCATTGCTGCAGTAATTCAGGCAAAAGGAGCCCCAACTAAGTATTGAGTGCTGTACATGCTCATACTTTTCATGTTCATACTTTTCAGTTGGCCAAGATTTCTAAAAATCCTTTCTTTGTATTGGTCTTAAGTAATATTCTAATTTTCTGAGATACTGAATTTGGGATTTTCATTAGTTGTCAGTTATAATCATCAAATTAAAAGAAATAAACATTTGAAATATATCAGTCTGTGTGTAATGAATGAATATAATATACAAGTTTCACTTTTTGAATGGAATTAGTGAAATAAATCAACTTTTTGATGATATTCTAATTATATGACCAGCACCTGTATATCACTTATACCATCAACTGGCAAAAACACAGTTTGAGTGTTTTCATTTTTCCACACGAAAGTCCTGAAAAGGTTTTTAAATATAGTCTACATTTATCCCTTTTTCTTGCATTGCCCATATATTATTTTGCAACCTGCACTAACACTTTGTACATGTTAGAATATTACTAAACAATGAATTATGTGTCTTTTATTATTCTGCTTATTTATTTTCTGTCCATTTAGGGTTGTTTTGATAGTTATTATACTCACATGCCACCTTACTGCGTAATGATAAAGAATAAAATAATAATAAATATCATAGCAGCCTGGATATGTTGTTGATAGTTGCTATGGTGATGACGCGGAGCACTTCCGGGTCGGTCCGTCATGTTTACGAATAACAGCGCCGCATTACATAATCTCTCATCGATGGTGTAATCGTTCAGTTCGTTCTCTTCACACAGCTTCTCCAAACCCGTGCGATATTTTACAGATTATTAATGGGTCCAAGAAGGATCTACATCAGTGTTGGTTATGCCACATTCGGTATGTTGGTTGGATCTTCGGCGTTTATCGTGTGGAATGTGGTTTATAAACAACCCTGGACGGCGGCGATGGGTGGATTATCGGGTATGTGAGCACATTCAAGGCCACAGCAACAACTGAGAGATAATCTGTTTCTAACTGTTGTGCTGCTTTGCTTAGCATTATTTTGCATGTCTTAAATCTCACTACGAAAATTAACCACGGTTTTACTACAGTAACCATTAGTTTACTATAGTAGTATTTGCAGTAAAATGATAGTTGACACAAATGTGCAATGGTCTCATTATATCATTGCAGTGATGACCATTGTTAAAGATGATCTTTGTACTAAAATGCAAATGGTAATCAAAAACATGGTTACCATACTTTTACTATAGTACAATGGTTAATTTCAGAAATTAACAGATTCTCTGCAACTGTTTATTTTAGGGTAATAACTTTATCATAAGATGTTGTAATGGTGATAAAATGTGCTGGATGCTATCTGTTTCATATAAAAATGTTTCATATTGAAACGATCAGGCAATTTCCATAGAATAAGATTCAAATGAACAGATCAGTATTTGACCCATTTACAGTGAATTTGTGACGTATGTGTGTTTACAGGGGTTCTGGCTATTTGGACTTTGGTCACTCACATCATGTACCTTCAGGACTATTGGCGAACCTGGTTAAAAGGACTCAAGTTCTTCATGTTTGTTAGTTCTGTATTTTCTCTTCTGGCTTTTGCTGCATTTGCCACCTTCCTAACTTTAGCAATTGTTGAACAGCAGGGTAAGTACTTTACCACAGACAACTACTGTTTAAATCCTCTCAAACTATACATTTTAGGAAAATAACCTGTATCATAATAGTATATGCATAGTATATATAGTTGTATGTAAATTGTGTATATATAGATAGATATATAGATAGATAGATATATAGCCTATAGTAGTATATTAATGATATACTAATATATTCATTCCATTAACGTACAATTCAATTCAGATCAATTACAAGGTGATATGGAGGTTTATCTGTAATCTAGAGTGTGCATACACTGTAATCTGCGATTAGGTCAAGATAACTTCTTTAACAATATAATACCGGTTCACTGAAGGCGTGTTACAAAGTCACTTCTTCTTTGTTTTGTCTGCAGCTTTGTCTGACCCCAAGAGTTTCTACCTGTCTGCCGTGTGGAGCTTCATGACTCTTAAGTGGGCCTTCCTGCTGGGTCTGTACTCTTACCGGTACCGTCAGGAGTTTGCTGACATCAGCATCCTCAGTGACTTTTGATTGGCTCTCTCATCTGGAGCTGAATGGATTTGTTCTTTTCAGACGGTGGCTTGCTTCACCTGCCACTATGAAGATGGAAGGATGGATGCTTGTCCTTTTTTAATACCGCGAAACGGTCTCCTTGTTTTTACGAAAATAGTCAAACCTTAGCCCCGCCTTCCCTCCCATCCAGGAATACGATTTCTGTGATTCCTGTGATTCGACTCATTTGTCATTTTCACTTTTTAAAAGTTTTAATAGGTGACTTTATGACATTGTAGTCAGGTGTTTTAAAAGGCTTTGTGGGATACACTAGGACAGCAGTTCTCAATCCTGGTCCTCGCGACCCGCCAAAAATTTGCATATTTTACAACTCTCTCTTGTTTAACACACCTGATTTAAATCACCAGCTTGTTAGAAGAGAGATCCATGAACCAACTGTCTTCCGATTGACATGGTCCCTACACAGTGTTCACACTGCTCTCTACTCCCTACACACAGGAAATCAGATGAAGATTTGCACTACACGACTGCCTGCTGTGTCTTCACACACAGACAAAACTTACAACAGAAATGTGAAGAGTTATTTAACCGTAATCAGGAGATTTGAGTAGTGGTCACGTCTCGTGCGATTTAATGCCCTTCGAATGAAACATATGCTCCTTACGAACTGGACTCATGGCAGAATATCCATAGATGTCCACTTCGCACAGTCATATTGAACAAACCTCTGAAGGCGGATAACAGAAACGTACAAAATATGCAGAGCGGGGGGTCGCGAGGACCAGGGTTGAGAACCGCTCAAGGATACGGTCACAGGTAGTTGTTACTTTACTCAGGGCAAGTTGTGTTTCAATATCAGATGTGAAATAACAAATGCATAGCAAGTGATGTACATAGCTGGTTCTAGGGGCCTAAAGCAGAAATGAAGGAATGTAGGACAGTTTCAATACAAGCATCTTTTTCGGTCTACTCAGTGTTGTTGTAGATGTTGTCAGACAGTGTTTTTTATTTGTTTGCCAGATTCTGTTGTTATGAAATATTTTGTTTATATCTTTTATTTATGAACTGAAGACAAGGATTATTTATTGCAATATTTGGAATAGTATGCTACTATGAACAGTATGCAAATTTTCTATATGCATGGATTACTAAATTTGCCAAATTTTCTGATGTGTAAAGCCGAGTGCACTAATTGTGTGGCACACTGTATCCCACAATGCACTGCATTCAACTTGACCTTCTATTTCCAAGTTATATGAAATATTATTTCAATTAATAATTTTTGACTCATTATTTGATCTGATTATTTGAATTAAAGAAGCATTTTCTCATTTTTTGCTCAGCATCACTTCCTGAATTTAACATGGAACGCAGTGATGTTGTATGAGCATGTTAATCTTTTAAATGTTAAATGTAAAGCATTCAGTTTTACACTATAAAAAAAACAGAATACAGTGTATGCTATAAGTACACAAGTATTCTGTTCCAAACCTAGCCTGTTACATTATTATAATGCAGTTCCTCCCTTGGCCACTAGTGGGGGCGATAAATCAATTGAATTACTGGCTACCTTGGTGCTCTGTCATCTGTGAATATACAGTCCTTCTACTTTTGATTATTTTTGGCTCATTCTGCCCGAGACAAAACAACATTAATTTGTGTGTGTGTTTAAGAATGAGTGTTAGTCACTCTGTATCGAGATGTAGCATTTGTTTGCTTGAGTCTGAAAGGTGACCATTTGGAAGTGATGGTCCATACAATTTTTAAGAGCCAAAAAGTACAACATATTACATCGATTGCACTTGATTGCTTATAAAAGTTACATTTATTGTTTGTTGATAGAAATGTGAAGGTCACCTTAAGAACGTACAATATTTTTCTCTTTAGCATGTGTGTCAATAAACATATTTGTATCACACTTTAAACCAGTTAACACAGATTTAATGTTACAGTAATGCAACATGCAGTTACATTGAGAGATTTAAATGAGATTAAAGTAACGCTGTTTTAATTCACCCACAAATACTGTGTGTTTTCATCATTTCTGTGTGTACATTTGTCTTTTTTTATAGAGTTTGAAATGTGCATGAGAAAGACAAGAGATTGACAATGACGAATCAGTCTTTTATATAAAATGATTCTATTTTAAAAATGCTTAAATGTTAAGGCCTAACTGAGTAACTGTGGTATGTACTGAAGTATTGTGATACGGTAAGCTCCTCCCTACATTAGATTGTAATAGAAGGGACTGATGTCAAAGCCATTGAAAGACGTCTGAAACGCTTAGACTCCACAGAGACAAGGTAAGTCATTTTTACATTTGACATATTTCATGTAAAACCTGTATGGAACAAACTACAGTATTATTATTTCATTATTTCTAAACAAGGGTGGAATGTATTTGAAATGTTTTTTTTTACGTCATGTAATTTTGGTTTTGTTACAGTAAATGACTGTATGCACAGACAAAAGAGTGTTGTATATATTATATTTAACTGCTCAAGTCAAACTTACATTTTAACAAAACCTCCCTGGCAGGTGACTAGTAACCCCTTTATCATATATTGTTTTTTAATATTTTGATTTGTATAATCAAAGTCATGGGGCATTTGTATTTTTGCATTGTGTTCATTGTGTACAAATCTGCACAAGGTCAGATAAGACGTTTTTATCGCCCAAAGAGAAAGGCTCCCGATTATGAAAACTAAATAAACCTTATATATACCCTTTGAAAGGTACCAACACCTAAAGGCTTCTCATGCAAGTTATAGAGATGTTACACTATTTGTTTTATATTTAATATTCTCTCGTTGCATTGTTTTCCATCAATGAACTTTATATCTAGCAAACACTATGGTCCACCTCCGCTACACGACTGATCGGCCTGTTTATTCTCAGACTGACTTTGATAAGGAGTTTGACAGAAAGAGAAGAACTTTTCCACTGGGACAGAAACTCTGCAAAGCCTTGCGGTACCATAAGACATGCATGTAACATACAATTAATACTAACCAGTCGGTCTACCGTGGTAAATTACATGTGTATGTGTATTAACACAGATGCTCAGGAGAGAGGCTGAAAGGTGTCCTGCTTAGACGTCTGCCAATTCTCAGTTGGCTTCCCAAGTACAACGTTAAACAGAACCTCCTCTGTGATGTCATCAGTGGGGTCAGCGCAGGCACCATACAGGTTCCTCAAGGTTTGTCCCACCAGGAGACATACACATATATACACTACCGGTCAAAAGTTTAGAATCACAGAAATGTTTAATCTTTTAATCTGAAAGTGTGTTTTTGAAATGACTTTAATTACTATAAACCCAAATATAATTGCCAACATTTGAATTTCTTTCATTAGAAAACTAATTTTTTTATAAAAAAATAAATGTTTGAAATGGATTTCTTGGGCCAAAAAATAAATACAATGCAGCCCAAATAAGTCCAGTATAGTTGGAAATTCCTTCAATACTGTTTGCAAAGCTTCCCAGGTTGAGACCTTATGCAGCTGGATGATAAAATGCCAAGTGTACGATTTTGCAAATTCTAGGCAAAGGGTGACTGATTTGAAGATGATCAAATATAACATAGTTATGTTATATTCTTTTGTTTCGGATGATTTTAGTTACAACATAATTCCCACAGTTACAATAGTGTTATTCCATGGCTTTGATGAAGTTACTTTTATTTTAAAATGTGAAATAAATATATACAGTAAATAAAGAAGTTATCCTAACTTTTGACCGGTAGTGTATGTACACATATGAGTTTTGATTCAATATTTATAATCACTACATAATTATCATAGTTGTAGTAACTTTACTATAATTCTAAAAAGTTAAAAATAATCTCCTCAGGCATGGCATTTGCCCTTCTGGCTAACCTGCCTCCAGTCAACGGCCTCTACTCCTCCTTTTTCCCTCTCATTCCTTATTTCTTCATGGGCACAGCTCACCAAATGGTACCTGGTAAGTATGGATTTTAGAAATTGCAACAAAGCAAATTCAGATGCTATAAATTCAAGAGGCACTTCATTTGACTAGTTTTACTTGACCAAACAGTCTGCCTGAAAGGGACAGTTCACCCCAAAATCCAAATTCTTTCATCATTTAATCCCCTGCATGTAGATGTAAACCTCTTTCTTCTGTGGAACACAAAAGAAGATATTTTGAAAAAGGTTTTGTGTTTACACAGTGAAAGTCAATGGGGTTCAATTGTGTTTGGTTATCGATGTTCTTCAAAACAGAAAGTCATACAGGTTTGAAGGCGGGGAAATGCTAAAGGAATTTTCATTTTGGGATGAACTGTCCCTTTACGTTTGACCTTGATCCATTTTTGCTATAAAGACTTTTTTAAAACGTTTTTTACATTATAGGTACGTTTGCTGTGCTCAGCATCATGGTTGGAATGGTCTGTCTGCATTTAGCTCCTGAATCTGACTTTACCCACTTCAACGCCACATTAAACGAAACTGTGGTGGATGAGGGGAAGATGAACGAAGTCCGACTGAGTATTTCAGCCACACTGGCTTGTCTAACTGCCATTATACAGGTATAGATGCCTTGCGTGTATCATCCATAATCCAGTCAAATAACAACACTGTCAGAAGATAACTGTGTTTCTGTATTCAAAGAATGTCATGTTTTCAATGATGCCAACAGATTGGTATGGGTGTGATGCAGTTTGGTTTTGTGGCCATCTACCTGTCTGAATCTTTTGTGAGAGGTTTCATGACGGCAGCTGGACTGCAGATCCTAATATCTGTTCTTAAGTATATATTTGGAATCAAAGTTCCACCCTTTAGCGGCCCTTTAGCAGTTGTTTATGTAAGTGTGAAACTTTTAGCATGTACTCGTTTCAAAAACTCAAATAACTTTGATCTTTTTCATGTTTAAATCTCTTGTTTTGTGTTTCAGACAATAGTGGATATTATTCTTGGCATACCCAAGACAAACGTGGCTTCCTTGATCTTCGCTCTGGTCAGTTGTGCGGTTCTGATAGTTGTGAAAGAACTGGGTGCCAGGTTCCGCCATAAAATCCCATTCCCCATCCCAGTTGAGATCGTTGTGGTAAGCAAAGTATAAAATATCTTTCCATGTCATGTAAAATAAACTAACTTCAATGTATTATGAGTCCTGCAAATACATGTTTAGCTTAACAAAATGGACATTTTTCCGACCTTACCTTCAGGTGGTTGTGGCTACGGCCATTTCTGGGCCACTGGACTTGCCTGAGAAATATCACATGGACATAGTGGGCGATATTCCTCTAGGGTGAGAAATGAGACATTGTACATCATATGCACTGCAGTGATTTATAATACACAGATTTTTTTAATGAAAAACCCTGTCTGCTTGACTGTCTTGTTTAGGTTCCCCGCCCCTATTCTGCCAACAGTGTCACAATGGGAAGGTATGATGAGTGCAGCCTTCTCATTGGCTATTGTTGGTTATGTCATCAATCTTGCAATGGGAAGGACACTGGCCGCCAAGCATGGTTACGACATTAATCCAAATCAGGTGGAAACCATGTACACATTGATGTTTTTTTGGGTTATGGATTGCACGTTTTTCGTTTGTGATTTGAAAAAGATTTATAGAGTCGCATGTTGTCGCAATGAACAGTTGTCTGTTGACAGGAGATGCTGGCGTTGGGTTGCAGTAACCTTCTGGGATCTTTCTTCAAGATTCATGTCATCTGCTGTGCACTCTCTGTCACTCTGGCTGTTGATAATGCAGGCGGTTCATCACAGGTGAAATTGTTTTTTAATGGAAACAGCTGTCCAAAAATAGAAATAAAATAGACATATTCCTTGCTTTTCTATTTAGTGTGAATCTTGCCAAGATCTCACCCTAAAATCAAGAGATATATAAAATATATATATTTTTAAATAGAAATATAATATTAAGTATAAATATTTAACAGTTAATAAATATCAGACATTTAATAAATATTTACATATCTAATAATTGTTTTAATGTTTTTTTGCATCGTGACATTTTTTATGAAATTCAAAATGATGTCTCGATTGACTTATTTTGATGAGTTCTCATTACATCTCAACCGTACAATCTCAGTTGGCAAGTTTGTGCGTGATGCTGGTCGTCATGGTGACCATGCTGGCTCTTGGAACCTATCTGAGACCTCTGCCAAAGGTGGGGACCTTATTTCACAGCTCATTAATTATTCATTATCCCAGCTTTCATTAATAGCTCTCTTTTAATTTGTTATATTTGAAGTAATAGGTTTGAGTGTTTATGATCATGATGGTTCTGTATTCCGCAGTCAGTCCTGGGGGCCCTCATAGCAGTCAATCTAAAGAACACACTTCTGCAGCTCTCCGACCCCTATTATCTCTGGAAGAAGAGCAGACTAGACTGTGTGAGTTAAGCTCAATATTGCTTAACACCTTAAACTCCTTTAAAAATGCTATTATTATTTATTCACCCTTTTTCAAACCTGTATATGATTCTCTTTTCGGTGGAACACAAAAGAAGATATTTTGAGAAATGCCTCAGTGGTTTTGTGTCCGTACAATGTAAGTCAATGAGGGCCAGTGTTCAAAATATCTTCTTCAGTTTGACAAACGATTTGATTGTGTAAAAATGAAACACTTAAGTTTTAATATATACGTTAGTATCAGTATTCCTGTCTGTTTCTTTGTAGTGTGTCTGGGTTGTGTCTTTTCTAGCAACTTTCTTTCTGAGTTTGCCATACGGTGTGGCTGTGGGAGTTAGCTTCTCAATCCTGGTTGTGATATTCCGAACTCAATTGTAAGTGTTATCACTGATCGCCATGTTGCTGGCACTTTTGTGACCAGTTTTATCATCGTGACCATCAGTTTGACATTTCAATGACTGCATTGTGGTTTGTGCACTGTATGTGTAGTCAGAACGGCTCAGAGGTGGCTCAGGTCATGGAAACAGATATCTACAAGAACCCGAAAGTCTACAATAAGGTGATAAATGTCAGACCCACGCAATGTTTGATGTTAAAAATCCACTGTGCAACAAGACGCATCGAATCCATTCGCTGATGTCATTTCCTCAGCCAATGAATAGCTCTATTTTCCTCAATGCAGGTGAATAGACTTGAAGGAATTCAAATAGTGAGCTATTGCTCGCCACTGTACTTCGCCAATGCAGAGATATTCAGAGGAAAAGTCATCAAAAAAGTATGTCAAAGCCTATCAGAAGACGTGTCTGGTGTAAATGATTATTTGAACCTGTATTTGTGTGCGTACCAGACAGGACTGGATCCAGGGAAGGTTCTGCTGGCCAGGATGAAATTCTTGAAAAAACAAAAAGACAAAGAGAAACAGGAAGCAAAGGAGGAGAACAGTCTGAACAAACTGGACAACATAAAGAGAAGAATGAGTTCGCTGGTTGCTATGAAAGCACAGGTAAGTTGTTTGTGGAGGAAAATATGACTCATATTTGGACTTTTCGAAATATGAACTTTTTAAAATATTTACATGTATTGCACTGATACAAAGATTCATATCATCATATGATATTTTTCTTTCAGACTATATCTCAGCTAAACCTACAGAGTGACACTGACATCAATACCATCAGCACACCGACATCCTTTGAAAACCCTTACTGTGATGTCAGTGGCTCATCTGATTCAAAAGCCACTGATTCAGAATGCCCTTCTCCTGTAACCATAGAGATGCAACCCATGCCTTTCCATAGCCTCATTCTAGACCTGGGAGGAGTGTGTTTCATTGACCTGATGGGTGTAAAAGTTCTCACAAAGGTACATATTAGTAAGATGTGGATTTTGGTATAATACATTGAGTGAACTCAATACATTCTGTAGGTTTTACATTGATCTGTGCTGGAGCTGGACAGATTATACATTGATCTGCGTGCTGGAGCTGGACAGATTGCATTTCAAGCAATAGTTCTGTTTAACATTACAGACTTTAGTGTGTCCCACTTTTGATCCACTACTGACCTTCAATAAATTCTGTCTCTTATGTCTTGTACAGATGAGCAGCAGTTATAAGAAGCTGGGAATCAATATGTACTTGGCAAATATTCAAGGTGTGGACTTTTCAAAAAATGTGACCTTTTTGGCTTTTATATCTACAAATATCTTTAAAAACATAGACAATTAATTATGATTTCAATGCTTGTTGACTGTAGGCAATTTTGTTCAAATGATAAATAATTGGCAATTTTTTTTTGAGGCCAGTGAAACAATACATCAGTTTTTGGCTTCAGCATTGAAAAATACTCACTACAACAGAAACGCAAATTAATTTTCTCTGGTTTTAGCGATGAAAAGAAACAAACTACCAATGTTCAACTATTTCCGTGTTGTCAGTATTAGGGTTGAAAATAAATATCCATATCACATGGAAATGGAAATAATAAAAAGTCTTTAATGCTAGAGGTGGGACAATATGTTTTGTTGGACGTTTAATATAAATGTAATGTTTAAAAATAAGAAAAAAACAAGTAATAAATAAATAAACAAATAAAACATTTGATCTACTAAATATTCCATCAAAACTCAACAATGATTTATATATGGCAAAGAATTATGAAAGTGCTCACACAAGAAATCTTCATATATCTTTAGCTATTTATTGATTCTCAGCAAGTTTACAGATATAGTTGATCATTTTGGCGTATGTGGGTTTTTTTTTGTGCAGCTCAGGTGTATGAAGATCTGGAGAAAGGAGGAGCGTTTGAGGAAGGTTGTTTCTTTCACTCTGATCTCTTCATCTCTGTCCATGATGCCGCTCTGTTTAGCCTAAATCGTTTCGTGAGGTCTGATCTCACAGAACAGGTAAGTCACTTTTTGACTTTTCCCCACGCCATTTCCAAAGATGCTTTCTGACTCATCTCTTGTCACTTATCTCACTCAAAGCTTAAATAAGTGAACAAGGCTTCAGGAAATCCTGTGTCTAAACTAAACTAATGACAGCTTTCAAATGTTATTAGCTTATAAAATTAACTGAATGGAAATTCCTCAGTTTATGATAGAAAACAAGTGCATTATTTATTATAGGTAAATGGAGAGCTGATAGACCTGAGCTGTGACATAGATGAAGATCGGAACGATTTGGAGCAGGTAAATTATTTATGTGACAAGGAAATACACAAAAGAATGATGTTCAGCTGTTGAACCTTTAGTGTTTGTTTAATTGATTTTTTATTTCCTCCTACAGGACATGTTCTGATTGTTAAACCATTCGGTATGAAACTAATGTCATACTATCTGAGAGATCAAGCCAAGCTAGATGTCAAAGCCTGACTGAAACCCACCGTAACAAAAAAAAAATTGGTCAAAAATATCTTTCCTCAGTAATTATACAGTACTGTACAAATGCTAATAAATTACTATATAGATTTCATGTTTTGTGTGTGTGGACATTTCTAGCTATAGGGATAGTACATATGTGAGTCGACGTTGTACTTTCAGTTGTCACCCACAGGGGGCAGCAGTTCACAAAATTCTTTATCATTCCTGACATGATTTCCTCACATTTTTTTAAATGTACAACTTTGCTTTTAAACAACGTTACATCAGAAGCGTTGCCTATTATGGCTTCTTTTATCTGCAGATCTCAAAGACTGAACAAAATCACTCTATAGACCAAACTTACTTGTGCTCTCTTTATTATCCAAATATACCTGATCTTTTATCAATACTGGGAAATTATGAATGAATTTAAACTCAAGAATACAGTCACTCAATTTGCTGTAAAGAGATGGCGATATACACTTTAAACGGATTAGCCCAAGATAATCCGGAGGATCACGCATCTTGAAACGGTGTCATGGTTCTGCCCCATCTTGTCTTGCTTTTCTTGATCTTGTGGCAGAGCCATGACAGAACCTCTAGTTTTATGTGGAGAGAGACAGTTTTGGCCTTCCATATACCCCCTCTCTCCGGTGTGGCGTCTCTGTTCCCGCCCTTTCGTCTCGTTATTGCTTGTTAATTAGTTCATGTCCCGCACCTGTTCCTTCTTGATTTCGTCCCATTTATATAGTCCTCATGTTTCATTGTCCTGTGCTGGTCCATTGCTTGTGTCATGGGGGTGAGTTCCTTTTGTTAGTAAGTTTAGTTTTAGTTGATGTAATGTTTTATTAGTCTAGTCTTGTTAGTTCAGTGAGTCTTCGTTCCTGTTGCCATGTTTTGTTTTGTTTTGTTCTCCCCCATCGTGGGTTTTTGTTTTGTCTTTGTATTTATATTAAAGTCTTGTTAACCCCTCACATCCCTGTCTGCACTTGGGTCCTCTTGTCTCACCACCCATGAACTCGTGACAGAATGGACCAGCCATTCTGGACCCAGCAGACAGAGGGATCTCAGCGGGAGGGGTCAATGCCGCGGACTCCCCTCCAGGGCTTGAAGCCGCCGGACTCCCTTCGAGGGTAGAGGCCGCCGGGCTCCCGTCCAGAGTCGGGACCGCTGGACTCCCTTCCAGGGTTGAGTTCGTCGGGTTCCCCTCCAGGGTCGAGACCGCCGGTGTCCTGTTCCCGCCACAGATCCCTGCCGGCATTCCAGCTGGTACTCACGCCTGTCTAAGTCGACACCCTATGTGTTTGTGTTGTTCCTGTCATTGTTTGCTGCCCAGCCGTCGGAGAACGCTGCCCAGCCACCGACTTCCTGTCCCGTCTCGTCGACATCCAGGCCTGTCCAGCCGGCCATCCAGCCGGCACCATGTACTGTCCAGCCGGCCATCCAGCCGGCGCCATGTGCTGTCCAGCCGGCCATCCAGCCGGTGCCATGTGCTGTCCAGCCGGCCATCCAGCCGGCACCATGTACTGTCCAGCCGGCCATCCAGCCGGCGCCATGTGCTGTCCAGCCGGCCATCCAGCCGGTGCCATGTGCTGTCCAGCCGGCATCATTGTTGTCCAGCCGGCCATCCAGCCGGCGCCATGTACTGTCCAGCCGGCCTTCCAGCCGGCGCCATGTCTTGTTTGAGCTTTTTTCTATGTATCATGTTTTTGGTTACGTATGGTTATGGTTTGTTTGTCAGTCTGTCTAGTCCTGTTTGTTCCTTGAGGAGCATCAGGATGCTGCTCCATAAGGAGGGGCTTCTGTCATGGTTCTGCCCCATCTTGTCTTGCTTTTCTTGATCTTGTGGCAGAGCCATGACAGAACCTCTTGTTTTATGTGGAGAGAGACTTATGTTAGTAAGTTTAGTTTTAGTTGATGTAATGTTTTATTAGTCTAGTCTTGTTAGTTCAGTGAGTCTTCGTTCCTGTTGCCATGTTTTGTTTTGTTTTGTTTTGTTCTCCCCCATCGTGGGTTTTTGTTTTGTCTTTGTATTTATATTAAAGTCTTGTTAACCCCTCACGTCCCTGTCTGCACTTGGGTCCTCTTGTCTCACCACCCACGAACTCGTGACAAACGGTCTCATTCTGATGTCTCCGTCAACATGCGTCCATAATGTAAGGATCCTTAAAATTGACCTTATATCAGAACTAAATGTCAGCGCCTAAATTTGTAAGTAGCCGACTTCAAATAGAAGGATCATGTGTGATAGGCCTACTGAAAGATACAATAGTAAAAAAAGTATAGTTTATAGACATGCAGCAACAGGAATTGTAAAATTGTAGATCACTTTACTATATTAGATCACGTTTTATATAAATTGTTTATGTTTAGATAATAGTTTGTAGTTATTCAATCATTTTTATGTGTAGTTGTTTTTTAAATACATGTTTAGGAATTGAGCAGACCTAATATGAGAAATGTCTCCCTCTAGTGGCTGATAATGTACATTACACTAACAAACTGAGATGCCATATAGTGTAGGGATGCACCGATATGTAAATTTTGGCCGATAAGCGATAATTCCTGAACATTGGAAGCCGATAACCGATATATTTGCCGATATACAGTACCCAAATATTAATATAAACATTTCTGATACTGAACATTCTATTTTTCACCTGAAAATTATGTACCAAGCCTAATTTACACCAATTAAACATTCTTTAACTTTTCAACTTTTCTGGTGTAATGTCTAGGTAATAAACAAATTAAAGATGTTCTTCCAGAGCAGCCCAGAAAGGTGTTCTCAATAGCCACAAGTCCAACAGGTCAGAACAAGACAGAAAGCATTCAGACAGCAGTTGGGTTCAAACAATATGTTTTTGTTCTTATAATTTACACATTCGTAAATATCTACATACTGTACCTACATCAACAATGTTTTGCTAATAGCAGTAAGTGAATGATCATGACAGAAAGACAGTACTGTACTGGATTTTAACTGTGAGCAGCATGCAGCTGAAGAGGTTGACTCCAAAATAAAGTTAACATATGACAATTATATTTTAGCATGTTTAAAGGATTATACTTGACTAGCACAACACTGCACTTCACGGATGTGGGTTTATCGTATGTGTCAGAAACTCACTAGTGCAGAACCAGTGCAGACAATTATCAGATCAAACCACACGTTGACACGGGAAGTGGTGCCTGTTTTTAACATGCAGTCTGCTTTTATCAAAAACAATTTGGCCAGCTCTAGTTAAACAACACAGTGGAGCAATGCAGCTCAACAGAGGTAAGAACGCGAGGTTTCTATATTATTATAAATGTATTATTTTGATTTTGAAGTGCATCTTTAAACCCTTATTTTAGCTCCTGTTTTTTAAGTAGTGTAGTTGACATTTTTTCAGCATTTTTCTTTTAGTGTCATGTTAGCTATTACAATAAAGAAAGACCTGATGTTGTGCATCTATGCCTTGCATCCTCAAACAGACATTATGTGAAATACTGATGATGTTATATTGAAATGTTTAAAACACACAAGTTTATATATGGCAGTATATCAGATTTCTGTATGGGTCTACTGTATAACAAGCATACATTGCATATATGTGACCCTGGACAACAAAACCAGTCTTATGGGTCAATTTTTCGAAATTGAGATTTTTACACAATCTGAAAGCTGAATAAATAATCTTTCTATAGATATATGAGTTGTTAAAATAGGACAATATCTGGCTGAGATACAACCGTTTAAAACACTGGAATCTGAGAGCGCAAAAAAATCAAAATATTGAGAAAATTGCCTTTGAAGTTGTTAATCAGGGGCACTGTGGCAGACCATCCACTCACAAAAATAAAGTTTTTATATATTTAAGGTAGGAAATTTACAAAATATCTTCATGGAACATGATCTTTACTTAATATCCTAATGATTTTTGATGACTGGTTTTGCGATCCAGGGTCACATGTGACGTATATGAATAAAAATGTATCGGAGCATAAAATCAAGTTTCATATGAGACCTTGATGTATGATATAGAACGTGTTTTGTAGCAATACGCACACATCAGGATGTGGTTTCTCATTTTGGTTTCAGAAACTAGAGCGGATTAAACCTTACACATACAAACCATAACAGACTGCCTCCCTAAAATTTTTATACATAGTGAAAATCAATGAGTCCTAACACCTATATCAAGTTATTAATAATAATATTCCATATTCTTTTAACAGCTCTCGTCTTCTTTTGCCTGGTGATTGCAGTAGGTAAGGCATGTATATAATGCCATTCTACACTCCATGTCTCTCACAGACATTGCATTTACAATGGTGTCATGCAGTACAAGCACTCTAGCCGCTAGATTACAGAGCACTTTTGATCTGAAAGACTAACTTCAGGCACTCAGAATAATAACAATAATACAAGACCGTAGTTGACTTTCCCTCTTGTCTCAGGTGCACAGAGGGAACACAGGGTGACCTGTTATCTGGATGCTTTAACGCCTCGCACACGTGAGGGCCCGTGCACTCACATCATTGTTCCTTCGGCTTGGATCAACGACAGTTTAAACCTACAAAGTTTGTCGGAGGATGACTTTGATGCTCTTGGGAAGATGAAGGGGAGGTATGTGTCATTTTAAAAGCATTTCTTTTTTGTACATACAGTTCAACTAATATTGAAATATTTATTTATATTCCCCCAGAAACCCAACTCTGAAGATTTTACTTGGATTGGAAGTCGAGGCATCAAGGTATGAAAAAAATGCTCGATTTGCTTTAGATCAAATCCAACGGTGTCAAGATGACAATTTTGTTTAAATTACTTGATAAAGAAATTTGAAGCTAAAGCTTAAAAAAACACATCAGAAATCTCAGAAATGATTGTGACAAGTTCATTAGGTAAAAACTAAATGATAAAGGCTTTTTCTACTGGCATCGCCTGACTTCAAGTGATCACTAACTAATGTGCTGTTGTTTAGATTGGAGTTGATGTTCACTAGTGAGTCCAGTGTTGGAAACTTCACCCACACTTCACTGAGTTACCTAAAGGAAAAACGTTTTGATGGCCTGGACTTGACTTGGGTGAACGGCCCTAGTTCAGAATCGAGCTATAGCACAGAGCTACTCAGACATTTTCTGAAGGCAAGAATCATAATTTTCAGGCTGAACACATTTTACATTTACACCTTTTACGTTTACTCTATAGCACATATATGAACATTCAAATATAATAGATAAACTTGTGTTTTTTCTGTAGAGTCTAAGAGAAGCGTTTGAGGAGGAGACACGTTCTTCTGATCGGACTCTGCTACTTTCTTTGTCTCTATCACACCAGTATGACCACAGCAGTGCGGTCGGATATGATGTGCGGACACTTTTACAGTAAGTTGTGAACATTGTAAATATGTTTTTTCTTTTTTGCACATTCGTCTTCTGGTATATTCTTTTCATCTGAATATATATCGTGTTTAGATCTATTGTAGTTGTCTTGTACTTCTCAGCTTCTTTCTTACTATCTTATTATCTTTAGTTTGTTTTGTCTCTATTATATACATATTTAACAAATATTTGCTATGCTATTTACACTTACATTGCTGGTTAGGCTATATGGTCCTTATATAACTGTGTAAGTGACAAATCAAATCTTAAATCTTTGAACTTTCTTTTTTTTGTCCCAAAAGGTATGTGGACTTCATCTCCCTTCTGCCTGCTCATCTGGAAAAAGATGGACCACACATTGTAAGTTGATCAAATTAAAATTCCAGCACATGAAATTTAGCGGCATCTAGCGGTGAGATTGCAAATTGCAACCACATGCTCACTCCACTCCTCCTCACTTTCAATGCACTACCGTGATGACACAGAAGATTTTGCTTTTTTTTCAAGAAGGAGATAACGTATTTACGAAATGCGCTCTGTAGAGCAGTTTGTCCGTTTAGGGCTACTGTAGAAACAACATGGTGAATTCCATGTAAGGGGACCCGTGGTGTATGTAGATAGAAATAGCTCATTCTAAGGTAATAAAAACATAACGCTTCATTATGTAAGGTCTTTACACCTCTAAAGACATAGTTATGTATATTATAATGCATTTCTGTCAATAGATCCTCCAAAAAATTACACATTTGACCTTTAAAATGACATTTTTTATACCAGACCTAACCTCAGAATAAGAGGGGAATTCAGAGGTTTGTAAATGTATTAATCTTAAATCCCCAACCCCTTTGTAACAATAAAGCAAAATTCTACAATTTGATTGGTTGTTACTTGGCAAAAACTTACTCTATTAGAAACATGTATTGTCTTATACAGAACAAAACAGTCCAGCACTGGCAGGATCAGCAGGTTGACCTGCAAAAGCTAAATCTAGCCTTTCCTGCTTTTCTACGGAGGTCAAGCAGACGACATCACCATCATCATCATCATCCCAGCAATAATGACAAAAACACAGAGGAAGGAAAGAAATATCACATCCACGGCGTGGGCTTAAACCTGGCCAATCGGGTAGATCGAATAAGTCATGACATTAAACATTAGCTCCTCAGGGATGGCTTAGACAAAATAATTGAATCATCTGAAACCCTTTCAGGTCTGTCTGGCTATAAAGAGCAGAGAGGAGTTCATTACCTTAACAAGTCTCTCAGATGAACCCAGTCTTGTCAAGGAGGTGGGTTGTTTAAAGCAGACACATAATACGTTATATTTGACATATTATTATATTTTAATGGTGTTCCTATTGATGTGCAGGTGTCGTGGTTGCTCCAGAAGGGCTTTGGTGGCGTAGGGGTTGTCTTCATAGATATGGATGGTTTCTTTAACACTGAATGTGACAGCATCACTCAGGATGAAAGGGCGATTGTTGAGTCTAAGATGATTATGCATCATGGGCGTAGAGTTCATGGGCTTGGTGGGCATCATCATCATCATCACAGACGGGAACATCCCCATAGTCACAGGGATCACCAATCTAATCTTTCCCATAGGAGCCATGATATCAGTCACCATCACAGACATCGCCATCATCATCGTCATGGACACCATGGTCATCATCACCATCACCATCACCCCCATCCAACTCCTCAATACGTAACATCCACAGAGAGACGGCTGGGTTTAGAGTGACTTCCAAGTTGCACATGAGTTTCTAATCAAAAATGTGGATGAGAGGCAGAAAAAATCTTAAAATGTTTTGGAATTTGTACAATTAAGCTTTGCCTATGAAAAGGATTATGATGTAAATTAGGGTGAGAGTCACTTTTAAGCCTAAAGTAAAAAAGTACATTTAACATTTTTCTTATGATTATGCATTTTAAGTAAAATATGACCTATGCATGTTGTTTACAGGTTTAATCATTACTTATTTCTGAGAACTTCACAATATAATTTTCGTTATTCTAGTCTATATTTTTATCTATATAATGGTTTCTCAGTGCATTTATTACAATTACGAGCATTATGAAATAAATATATGTAGCCTAAATGTCTGAAGGTTTCAAATTCTTTTGGCCAGATCATTCTGTGCGAGTTTAATAAGCTCTAAAGCTAATTGTATGACCAAAACAGGCCCAAAATAGACTGACTCTTTTGATAGGGATGGAGCTCTGCTTTATGCACGAGGAGATAAATGAGGCTATTACTTGAACGTCCTGGGGTTCTACACACACACACACACACACACACACACACACACGCACACACCTGGTTCTCCGATTGCCTGTGGCTCATAAGAGCAGTTGCACAGTATGCTTGTACAAGGAACCTGCTGTTGCAGACTTTAATTGGTAGCAGACGGTGTCGCAGGTAAATTGCAGCCGATTCTCTCCTTGTGCAGAACACATTCCATAATAATGCTCTCCTGCTTAATAGGTTGACGATTGTCATTTAGCATCCTTGTGCTTCACTGCATTCACTGTTTTGGTATCATTTCAAATTAGATTTTGAGTCATGCACCAAAAATTCACATTTCATTTATGCAATAAGGCATGAGCTTAATGCCAATTATTTCCCCTCCTTTTTCTGCATGACGTTTTATTTAAATTTCCTCTTAAAGTTAGTACATCTTATTTAATCAATTCCCAAATGTGAGCGGGTGATCCATGTCTCACTTTGGGTAGCCTTGCATAAAAGATTATGCCAGGACATTGTGTTGTAAACTGAAGTAGCCAGCAGTTTAATTTCCATTCCATTAATTTTTTTGGATTGTGGCTTTTGGATACGGATAAAATAGTCTATATTCACCAAGTTGAAGTGTCTTTGAGTGTTTGAAGTTTAGCCACTATCAATCGAAGTACATTTTTTACTCAAGGCGAAAAGCACTGTGATTTTTCATTAAAATGGACATTTCCAAACTTCGGAGGCCAAACCAGCAGCTGACCATTGCTCCATAAATAAACCGTTCACATTCAGCCACACTTAGGACAGAATACACAAGCCCCCATTCACAAACATATCAAATGATTGGACAGTGATCAACTAGTGTGATTAATCTTACAGATCTTCTGCTGACACGATCTATTGTTTGACTTAATGAACGAGTTTACAGAACACACAGCAATAAATCTCTGGCCAGCCGCTGGCCGTAACAAACCATCTCTTGACGTTTCCGTTGACTTTTGGCTAATATTAATTTATGTCGTCTATTGTCTCACGTCCCTGGTCTGATTGCAAATAAATGTTCCATGAACTGCATTGGTAATTAATTTAGGCATAAAATTGCAAGGCCTGCATTTGGTTAAAGGATGCCTAATTACTTAAAATCCAATTCTGCAAGCGGGCCATGCATCATGTAGTGTAAAATTCATTTTTTTGTCCGTTTGCTGCGATAAGAAAATTCCAAAAGAAAAGGAATTGATCTGTAGCACAATGGTGCTTTCACAAACAAAAGTCACTGCCACCAGGTGACCTTGTTGCTATGCGGTTGCTAAGGTGTTTGGTTTGGTGTCTGGCGTATTGCGGGGCATATTTAACCTATTTGTGAGGGTGTTGTGGGCGAAGCGGAACAAATTCATGACTCTGATAATCTGACCCTCATATGAATATTTCATAATTTTCAAATCTCTTACTTTGAGCATGAGCAATAATAATAATAATGATAACTTTAGCTTTATTATTTAACCACAGAAAATTCATACAAAAAATGACCATACAGGCTATTATACCGCAATTCTATATTTTTTGTCTTAAAAGTCTTAGAAAAGTCTCTACAAAGTGACACCTGCCTGACTTTAAACTTTGTCCAGCTGTTCAATGATAACACATACCTTCAGCTTCTAAAGAACTGTGGATCGAGAGAAAAACCCAACGATGGAGAAAAAAGGCCTGGCTAAGAGCTTCCATCTTTCTGTTGTCTTGTTTTCAATTGGGCTAAAATGATTGGCATCATTGTTCATGAAATTCAGATGTTAGGGATATCTTTTCCCAGTTAACACAGAGGGTGGCTGTGGCTTTGTTCAACAGCCGGACAGAAATGAAAATGGACAGCTGAGAATGTAAAATGTCTCTCGGGGATCTCATTATTAACTGCAGGAGGACCGTGCATCCTCCTCTGCTTCAATGCCTGCTACTAACATGCTTGTATGTACATATACTGTAGGTGCTGAATGGTTAATGACATAGTTGGCTGATTTCTGTTATTGCATTAACCCCATAACTTAATTTGCTTAAAAACAATCATTAAGATGTCAATCACTGTCCGCTCAGAGATTGTGTGCAGAGATCGTGTATATATAGGTGTATTTGTAAAAAAATGGGTAAGCGACGTAAGCTAACATGTATTTCTTTGTTGTATGTTCCTGTCACCATTAACATATTTGACCAGCAAGCTTATTTTACAAGAACACATGCACACACATGCATAACACTGCCATCTGGCATCTACCTCTTTCTGCCAATCACAGCTTCATCTGATTATACACGAAAAAAAAAACTTATACATTGTGGCCAGCTGCACCCGTATATAAAAAAATACAAAACATGTCGGTATTACATTTGCTTTTTAATTTGTTCACATGCATGTGCCTTTAAGGCTTATTTCTACTAACAGTAGAATATTTACCTGAATTGCCTACTAAATAAATTTCCATATTTTTAATATTAAAGTTGTTGGCATTTTTGGTGAATGACAGGGTTATATGTTACTCGGACTAGATTTGTTGGTTTGACAAGGTCTGAGCTTTGCATTAAATTGAAGTTTTAAGGAAATGCTACATTATTTTCTCACTGGCATCGTCTAATGTTGACCACTGGGTGGCACTGTGGTTCTGTCAGTTCAACTTGGCGTCATGAGAAAAGCGCTATTAGAAACGTCTCGTGTTTTCACAAAAGAAAGCCACCACCACGAGCGTTTAGCACAACTTTTGACAATTACTGTTACAAAAGTTTGTATGTTAAACGATCCAGATGTGATCTCTACTTTTGAGACTTACTGTTACAAAAGTTTGTTTGTTAAACGAGCCAGATGTGATCTCTACAGCGCGTGATCTGCGTGTACGAGACGGTTCATAGACAGAGACAGTCTGGGTAAATGTGCGCGTCCCAGAAAGATGTCAAAGATGCAAATGTTGAAAACAGAAGGTAAAATCATATAATGACATAAAACATTCCCCAGAGAGTTGAATTACAAGCAGGGATTTAAAAACTGCCCAAGTTGAAAGGGGGAGGGGGACGTTCATGCACTAATCTTTAAATATCTGAAAAGTGAGGGAGCAAATGAAGAAGAGACATTCGTGAAGAAAACAGGAAGTCATCCAGAGTCAGTCAGAACAGGTAGAAATGCTTGAGTTTTCATATATTATAATAACTATATTACCAAACAGTTATCCCCAATAAACTAATATTTGTAAAGATATTACTAAATTGCTTAGTAGTAGGCCTAACGTTACATACGGGCTTGTACGCTTAACCGTGAGGAGGTAAATTAACGTTAAGCTGTAAATAGATGGACTGCAGTAAGATGTCATTCAGTCCATAGATGATTCAGTCATTCTCCGCAGAATAACGCCGATTTGATGTTTATCTGGATGATACGGCTTTACAGTATTGTAGATATCATGGTTGGCAGTATGTTTCAAATGAGAGCAACGTGCAGTTCAAGTTTAGTTGAGCAGAAGAAGCCATGTTTAATTTGACGTGAACGTCAATGAAGATGTGAGGCCGGAAGTAGAGCATGTTATACCGATGTCGACCACTCAGCTCACAAAACTTGAGCTTAAAATGACACTCAGGTAAACAAAAGTGTTATGTATTGTGGGTGTGCGAAATTTGTCCCTCTCAACCCCCTTTTCCTTCACGTCAAATTAAATGCGTTGTCTGCTCTCGAGAAACCCCATTTTCTTGCCTCCAACAGGCAAGCGTTGCAGGCAAGCACGTTGTCACTCCGAGAAAATATTGACTTCAGGATGTCACACAATGCCAATCTGTGTGATCGCATGGATGGGTCTGTTGTGTCGTGTCTGTCTTCCATCTGTTTTTATGTGTGTGATGGAAAGAGAGACAATTCGTTTGTGACATTACATACATATTTATGTTTCTGTGTGAGGAACGAAAAAACGAGACTGTCAATATATCCATGCTTATGCGTTTAATTTCGACAGAGCCCATATGTGAGGTTGTTCCTGTTAGACACTAAGGCATTGTCTTCATTCTGCCGTTGAGATCTAAAACTCGGCAGCTTGCTGGGAGTGTCATGGCATAGTAAGACCATCTGAAAACTATTACAGATCAGAGAGAAACAGGAAGAACTTTATGTCATCTGTCTCATATCTACAACTGCTGTATTTTAAGGACCGAGGGGATATACATGACATGAGAAGCACTCTTGCGTTAGAAACAGCTGGATGGATTGTGACGGACTCGAACAGCAGGCATGTTTGTAGGTGCATTAGCTTCCATACACCGTGCTAATGTGCACACTCAGGATGCCTGTCCCGGCTTGAGATTCACCTGATTGGTCCACTGTTTGAAATTGGACATTGGTTGCATTTTGTGTCACGTTTTTGTGCATTTAAATGTACAATATGAAAAATACTTGGATTATTCTCTTACTTATCTGTGCAACATTTCAGGCTAATATATACAGTATTTAAAATGTAAACTGTTCCCTACACGGCTAGCGATGTTGGTTTAGGCTTGGTAAGGCTTGACTCTTCAAAAGTCCATTGGCGTTATATACGTAGGGTTGGCCTGTTTGAGTTTGAGCTGAGAGGTTTCATTTTATGATTGTGTGTGTATGGCAGTGTTGGGTAAGATACTCTGAAAAAGTAATTAATTACTAGTTACTAATTACACATTCATTAGTGTAATTAGATTACTGTACAAATTACACTCTCCAAAAAGTATTTAATTACTTATTACTAATTACTTTCTATATCCTATCAACCTTGGATAGTTAATTGATTCTAGGATAGACATGAAACAACTCTTTTAATTCATTTAAATAAATAATATTAAACTACATAAATTACTCTTATTAACTGACCGAAGTATTACAATTGTGAGAATTATACGTTAAAGCACAGATTTTAAAGTTAGAATTTTTATGTCAATTCCACTATTGCACACACATATATTACACAAAGTAGTTAGTTACATCAGAAGTTACTGTAATTAAATAACAGTCAAAATAAGAGTAATCCCTTACTTTACTTTTTCTAGGGAAAAGTAATTAAATTACAGTAACTAATTACTTAGTAACTAGTTACACCCAACACTGGTGTATGGGCCCTAAGATTTGTTGACAATGCTTATGCAGTTCGTTTGAAAAAATCTTTCTCCACTTCTTTTAAGGTGTCCGGGTGACCGTGGAAGATTGTGCATTCACACCTGAAAATGAAGTGAGAACATCTTGTCAGGGACGGAGTCATTTTCCCCTTCAGCAACAGTATGTCAGGTCTGTCTATAAATACCTGTCTCACATTATGCTATTTGAAGATGATCTTGCAAGGGCCTGCAGTATGTTATGCACATGAGGGCCACTTCTGGTACGGTGATGGTCCTTGCAGTTATTTAAATATAGTTTGGTATTTCATACTTTGCCATATTGTGTATTTGAGTTTCATAATTTAGAGTTTTGCTTATCACTGTTTATAAGAGCATTTTAGGAGTGAAGTTTTTGTGCAGGTTAGGTTGATTTATTAAAGCACACAAGCTTTGCAGATTACCTGTACTTCTGTTATTTTAAAGCTTGACAGCTCCTGTTACTAGTTTTTACTAGTTAGGTAGTTTTATTATGGTAAATAACTACTTTCATGTTCCCCAGGTAAAGAAAAAGTAATACAGATTACTAGCAGAATGAGATTGAGTAGACAGGGGTTTTGCTGCATAGAGAAATTGGAGGCGGTCGCCTCCGTCAAATGTCGTGCCGCCTAAAATTATGTCGGGTGTCTTCACAAGAAATGCTGCTTGCATTTAAGACTACGTTCACACTGCAAGCCTAAATGCTCAATTCCGATTTTTTGCTCGGATCAGATTTTTTTGTTCGGCTGTTCACACTATTTTTTAAATGTGGCTAATATCAGATTCCAATGTGAACTCGTGATGGTTCTAAACTGAATCGCATGAGCAAAACAACAATAACACGCAGCAGGCTGTCATAAATAAGCAAGGGTCAAGTCAGCAGGTGTGTTTGACTTTATGCGGTGCTGAGTGGACCGTTCTCACGGTGCGATCTGAGAGCATTCCCGGAGCAGTCTGTATAATGGATCCTATAGTCATTTGTTGCATCGCGTCGTGCTGCTCGCGTGCGGTGTAGACAGTGCAAGGGCTTATTTTTATAATCTGATGCTTAAAGTTTGGCAGCCGAGCTGCAAAGTGCACTTCCCTCAACAGAGTGGCTCGTGAAGCTTTAAATCACCGCAGAATTGTGACGCATGTCGATCTACAATGACGCAAAAGTCGCATGAATTCCGATATGACCGTTCAGACTGAGGTCGCATTGCGAAACATCAGACCTGTATCTGATTTAGGACCACATATGGAAGTGGCTCAGATCAGATTAAAAAAGATCGGATTCCATGTGGTTTGTCCTGTTCACACTGTCATGCAGTAAACAGATCGGGGTCACGTATGAGGAAAAAAATTGGATTTTGGTGGCAGTGTGAACGTAGCCTAACAGTCATTTGTAACTGCAGTTGCGACATTACGCCACAGTGGAGGCGCTGTTTCGTTATCAGCACACTGAGGCGCTAAAAAGAGTTTCAGAACAAGAGCTAGCTGTGTTTCACGGCTGTCTGTTTTGCATCCATGTTTAATTTCTTGAAATTTCTCAAATGAACATGACGTACATCATTGTAATGTCTTTAGCTGTGCAGTTGGATCAGCGTATACTGTACACAACATTTACATTTACATTTAGTCATTTAGCAGACACTTTTATCCAAAGCGACTTACAGATGAGGAAAACAATGGAAGCAATTGGAACAACACAAGGACAACAAAAAGCATAAGTCCAATAAAAAAACTGGTCTCATATAGCCTACCACAGTATACAGAGCTAAGTTTTTTTTTGAAAGAGTAGAAAAGAGATAGAAGTCAGAAATGATCGGTCAGGTGCTGACGGAAGAGATGTGTTTTCAGACGACTCTTAAAGATGGCTACAGAATCTGCTGATCTTGTAGCAGCGGGCAGATCATTCCATAAATGTGGAACCGATCCCGAGAAGGTACGTGAGAGAGACTTTTTACCTTTTTGGGATGGCACCACAAGTATGTTCGCCAGTATGAACGCACATTGTGTTCAGAACGACTCGCACACGAATGACTCATTTGAACCGATTCATTTAAAACTATTGAACTTTTCAGTCACTAGCGAACATCATTTAAAGTGAACCAAAGAGAATGCAAGATGTGAATGAGCTTTGCTTATTTAGTAAGACTGGTTAATTCTTTTGGCTATTGTGGGCTGAAAAGTTAGTTGAAAATGATAAAAAAAACATTTCTGTTTGGTTGAATAAAAGTAATGTTTAATATAACTTAATAATTGTCATTTACATCTAATTTTATTAGATCTTTTAATATGTCAAAGTCACTTTGGTTAAGCCACTTAAAGGTACGTTAGGCCTACGTGTGCGTGTGTGTGTGTGTGTGTGTACAAGATCAGGATGGCACCACCTCCACCTCATTTCGAGCCAGGAAAAACCCCGAGTAGATGATGACAGAATTGTCATTTTTGAGTGGACTTAGAATAACTCTGAAACAAATAGTCAAATGCTTGTAGTTTTTTAACAGCAAACTTGGTTTGATCGTTTTGATGCAGGTGAGACTGATGGAACTCTGCATGTAAAGTTTGTATGTGGCCTCTTGGTCTGCTGATGTTTTGAACATACAACTCCCCCCTCCACCGCACCATAATTTGTTTAGATGTTGATTTATGAACTAATTGCCTGTAATTGCTGCTTAGCACCACTATTAATCCATGACGTCTGGATCCAGGAGCACATTAGCCTGGATTTGTATAATGAAGTAATTAGTTCAATTATATAAGAAGTAAAAGAAAAGAGAGGGAGAGAAAGGCGAGGAGGGGGTACGTTTTTCGAAAAAAGAGAAACACTTAACTGTGAAGAGGAGAAAGAGTAAAAAAGAAAGCAGATGCCAGTGTGAGAGATATTTTGCTTGTGTATGAACATCCACTTGAACTCATTTCCTGGTGCTTTGCACATCTTGGTGAAACAGTAAATGAGTTCTTTCTGTGCCTCATTCCAAACCTTCAGACGCTCTCTCCTGTGCGTTTTCGTGCCTTACCCACCCAGTCTATCTTGTCTCTCGTAGGTTGCATTGTCTGCCGGCATTGTCATTGTTATTAGCCTTGTGGATTGCTTCAGGGGTATGTGCAAGCTCAGGGGAGAAGGAGCCAGGCTGGATAATTAGTTTTTCCTCAATGCCAGAGGAGCACACCACTACTGTCGCATTCTGGAAACAGGAAGTGCTTAGATTGTCAAGGCAACAGCAGCCGCATTCCTGCACAGCCTCCCCTCAAACCATCAAAATAGTGACAGGACAATGGCTGCGGTCTCGATGGAGGTAACAGATTGCTGTCATTATGTTCTGTCAGGCGCTTTATTGCAGAAATATCTTTATGAGAGGCTTTGGGATCTGAAGGTGTTGGCACGTGCAGCTGTCTAACTTATTTCTAATGTAGTTTAAATAGCACGCAGGATAAGATAACAGCCAGTAGAACTGCTTTATTGGAAGTACCTCGGGTCATCATCAGCCATCAACGACAGATCTGTTTAATATTGAATTACCGACTGATGAGCATGGCTTGATAATTGTCCCGAACATTTATTAGTATGGGAGCGTCTCGCTTTCATCCTGTGTGTCTTTTGGGCGCTGTCTGTGTTTTGATGATGATGTTTCCAAACCAAGTAGAGGACGATGATGATGGCTAGTTTTGTAATTGGTTTTGTTGCCATGGGACACATATATGCTAATAAGCAGGACAGACACACTCATGAGCAGTGCCCCAGCAAATCCAAGGAAAAGGCCGTAAAGCAGATGCCACACTGTGTCTTGTAGTTGACGTTGAGACGGTGGTGCAGGATGCCTTTTTACCTCTAAATCCACATCTTTCCACTTCAATCCTTTGGCTGTCAACCAATGAGTAACAAGAATGGTTAGAATGATGGATTGCCAAGTTACAGTTGCTTCAGACAACTATTTCTTCTGTATATATGTGCAGTTCTTAAGTTTAGGATTATTAACCAATGGAGATCTGTGTCTCTATCATTCAGGTATTGTGTTTAAAACTTAGCAACTGCTCAGGTTGCTTGTTTTGTTTTGACTTTGTAAAGGTTTTTTAATCAAACTTTCGGTAACACTTTACAATAAGGTGCTATTAGTTAACATTAGTAAATGCATTAGCTAACAATGAACGATTGAGTATTTCAGCATTTATTAATCCTTGTCAATGCTAGTTCATGTCAATACAGTTATTCATGTTAGTTCATGGTGCATTAGCTAATGTTAACAGTGACAACGTTTGATTTTAATGATGTATTAGTAAATGCTGAAATGAACATGAATTCATATTAATAAATGCTGTATTAGTTGTGTTCATTGTTAGTTCATGTTAGCTAATGCATTAACTAATTGTTAACAAATAGCACCTCTTTGTAAAGTGTTACCAAACTTTCTACCAAAAGTTTATTTTCCAGAAACTATTAAATACTGGTCATCGTCCTTGTGAATTGCACATACTGTAGAAGAAAACCTGTTAGCATTTCTTCACTCAATATAGGATATTTAATCAATTTTGTTTGAGCATTTTATGGTAAATTTATCTCACTTAAATAATGAAAATATTGGAGATGCCAGTATAGGTCATTACGATACTTGCTGAGGTCTCTCACCCTGTTTTGCTGAGTACTGTAGCACCTCCTCATGGCTATCTTTATCCTCAACGTCTGATTGGTCCTTCTCTTGTTGGGCTGCCATTTTGTTAACAAACTCGTGGTATCCTTCTACATGTCTCTGCATAGCAAGATTTTTATCCTGGTTGATGTTCTTACCCACCTCTGCAAGAGAGAGCACATCCAAATGCTGCATTAATTCTTGCCTGTTTGTATTTAGTCTAGATGTAACTCTCAGCACAGTTTTAATGTAAATTGGTTTGTTAAAATCATTCTAAAAACTGTGGGGAATTCCACCTGCTTTTTATTTGCGGCAATCATTTCATATTCATACAACACGCAACGCACATTAGCAAATCAAACACACAGTAATGGCCTCCGTGAGCACCTTGAGTCTGCCAGACCCTATAAATTAACCAAGTATAATGAAGCCAGAACAACTGAAGGAGACACGCATGCTGGAGCATAAGGATGCCATTGATCTAAGTTGCTGTTGCCGAGTGGCTACTCCTCATCATAGCCCATTTATAGGCCTGCAATTAAAGCTCTTTAATTTCAGCGTTGTGTTTCAGCTTCTGTGTTTGCAGAGGAATTGCTTTTATTTTCGGCGACGCATCGCTGTGACTGAAGGATGTTCTTGGGCCGTCGAGCCTGTCATTTTTCCCCCTCTTTCTCTGTTTATCTATTTCTCTCTCTCCTCTTAACGGAGATGATGAAAGGAACAGATGGCATGCAGCGAATCCGGTGTCAGCTCCAGCGAGCCTGCTGTCAGATCATTTGCACCTCCTCGCATCCGATGCCATTCGACTGCGGAGTCGCGCGCAAACCGGACCGCAGTCGCTGCCAGAGAAGTGACAGGGTGCAAAACGCGTCCCATCAGAAATGTATAAAAATAACATAATGCTCTGCTGAACTTCATCTTTTGGATGGCAGCGTAAGATGGATTGCTCTGAATTAGCTGGATGCTTCAGTGGTGTGCAAAAACGACAGGAGAGATAATGAAAAGCTTTATCGCTTTCACCCAGACGACTTTCTTTTTGTTTCTGACAATCTTATTTGTTGTCTAATGAAGATGTTGAGGTGGTTTTTGAGGGTGCATGTTGCTGTGGTGTTGTAGGGGTTTACTAAAAGGTTTGGCAAATAGAATGTGATTGTGGTTTGCTGGGACAACCCATGTAATGTTGTGTTTTGTGTGTGTGTCTTTAGCTGACCTATGGCAATGTCAGTCCTGCCAATCTGTTGCAGTGCGCGAGACAGTCTGTCGTAGTATATCTGCCTGCCATGAGTCTGCAACCAGTCCTTGAGCGCTGAGCGACAGGGGGTCTCCTGGTCTGATAATCATACATGGGCCAGACTGATCAGGCAGCAATAGAACAAACAGCTCTTGAATTGTTCAGGCAATTAAACAATTTAATCACATCTCAATTCCTCGATAGATTTCATTTCTGATTAAAGGGGATTATCAACAGAATTAGTTTGGTTGAGATGTCTGTTGAGTGGACCTCTCAACTCTACTGTACATGAATAGACTGATGTGTGCGTTCTTTGCACCAACGGTAGTGATAAACAAATACATTTGGTGGCAGATGAGCTCTCACAATGAGTCACGCCAAAGACCTTTCTGCTTTCTGATACTAGACTTCATCAGCATAATTTACAAATAAGAATGAGTTTTTTCAAGTCTTTGAAAAGCAGTCTCATTTTTGTCTACCTGTATTTCTTGGTCTCCGTGAGTGTAGTTGTAGCTGGTTCCTTTCTGGAGACAGACGATCTAGGCGTTGGAAGATGCTCTCCTCGACGTGAGACAGAACAGAGATGAGCTCCTCACACTCACGCGCCGTCAGGAGCCCCACCAGACGCTCCAGCTGGTGAGGGCCAATGTCCTCTGCCACTGTGGCATATAAGAAAAATTAGATATGTCCCTGGGACCCGATTATAGAGATATGAAGTTTGTTCCTAGAAACCATCCTTCGTAGCAACCACAATGCATTGCGGTAATAATATTCATTTAAAAATGTTAAAATATGTTAATTGGAAGTTGTGAAGATTTAGTCATCCTTAAGACTTCAATTAATTGCTTAGTGTTTTTGTATGAAGTGGATAGCCAAGTGTTTACATTTTTTTTACCACCCTCGTGTCGTTCCAAACCTGTATGACTTGCTTTCCTCTGCAGAACGCAAAAGATGTTCTGAAGAACGTTGGTAACCAAACAGCCTTGACCCCCACTGACTTTTGGACTGACATTTCTCAGTATCTTCCTTGTGTTCCACATACTGTCACATACAGGTTCTGAACCACACGAAAGTGAATACATGATAAAATTGTATATGTTGGGTGAACTAGCCTATCCCTTGAACTCTTAACCAGTATTTAGGTTTAGCTTTATTTTCAGAAGTCGCTTTGAAATGATTTTAGATTATTTAACATAAGGCTGAGTTTTACTGTAGCTTCTCAGTGCTTTCCAATTCTAATTTACTTTTGTCTTTTCTTGTTTTCAAAAAGTCTGGGCTGGGTTTCCCGCAACCTTCGTATCACTACGTCGTTCTTAAGAATATATTGCTACCACTTTTAAGGTATAACTTAAGAATGACGTGGGGTTAAGAAGGGTTCGGGAAACCCAGCCCTGGTTTATTTGTTCGTTTTTGAGCAGACATTTCAGTTTAGTTTTATGTTTTTCCAGTCCTGTTGTTTCTGTAAATGTATGTTTTTCTTTATCTTCTCATTGTGAGTTTTCTCTAATGATAGCAACGCTGCGCTCAAGCCCATCTCCGTCTCTAGCACATTCACAGACTTACACAAGCCGCCGTGTATACATATACTGTACACAAACAAGCACAGTCATGTTTTAGAGTTATGTGTTCCTATATCAGGCCTGACAGTCTTTCTGGCAGCCGTGATGACTGCCGCTGATATCATTCTTCGAGGAACGTATAGAACAGCTGTGAATGGAAAGAGAGAGGCAGACGCGGCGACACAGGGAAGAAGTGTAATCAATTAACAGGGATGTGTGATAGGAGTGACATTTCCCCCTTCCGTCACAGTCACCTTCAGTGAATAAACTGTCCTCTATGTCGTATCTTTTTTCTCAGATGGAGAAGCTATGTGTATTTTTGTCATTTGTGAACAATGTAACCGCTCACCTGTGTCTTCAGCGAGACCCGGGCTGAGGAGAAAGACGAAGATGAGCATCAGTGTCTGCATCGTAACTGAAATTCTATTTTTGTGTATTTTTAAATCACCTTCATGTTTTGAGCTCACTGCGTGTGGAACTTGAAACTAAACATCATCTGTTCTCTGGACAAATGTATCTGTTTGGCCAGCTTCTGCTAAAGGAACAGCCAGTGCTGGAGGGTATGATCATCATAGCCGGAAATAGTCAAGGTTCTTGGGAAGGACATCTTCAGTTACTCGGCTTTCATTTTTTCATTCTTTCTTATTTTGAGTTAATAATCATAAATGTAGATGCAGCAGAAGCAAAGTTTTCGGTCAAAAGTCACTATTCAATATTTTTGTGTTTGATCTGTTTAATTTGCTTATGGCTCACAAAAGTATTGAATTAAGTAGCCTAGAGAGATTCTTGCAGTCATCTGTAAATTAAATATAAGCAGCAACATTTTATAAATAAATGATCATTTTTGTCCTGAAATCTTGTTTTGGACATTGAATTGATTGCATAAAACCTTTGTTTGTTATTTTTCTTGTATTGCTGCCATGGTTTCCTGGCGTTCTTGGATGTGTAATAACAGGCAGAGAAATGGGGTGTAGGTGGCATTGATTACCTGATAGTTTCCGGGTGTGAGTTAGCTTGCATCACTATGCCAAAGTCTTTTGCCAAAGAGTTTTGACTAGATTTTTGGGTCGCTGGGTCTCTGTTTTTTGGGCAGTTTCTTGGTACGTCTGCCCGTTAACGTTGAGCATTTATCAACCTTTAGTGACGTGAAGTTTTGGTAAAGTTTCATATTTAAATATAAATTTAAAGGATGGCTGCATTTAATGGCGAACTACTCAACTGTAGCTTCTGGCAAGCAAAAAACAAGCAATACTAAAAGCCAAATTACAGAGAAATAAATTAAGTGCATGTACTTTTAAAGGTTGGAATTGCATTAAAGCGTTTTACAGTGCTATAAACATGCTTCTCATGGATGCAAAATAGGCAAGCACTGTGCTTTGGAATAATCAGGTGATTTACAGCATGTTGCTCTAAGATTAAGTGATTTCATTTAAAAATAATCAAATATAAAAACGTATTTCACTCTCCGTAGTGGCATTTGTTGTGTTGCTGTATTTGATATTTATAAGAAGTCATCGTTTCTTATGAAGTTTCTTGTTGACCGTCAGTCTCACGTGTAGCTAAACCTGAACTTATTTAATTATTTAATTTTAGGAGAATATATTATTCATGTTCGTATTATGTGCAGTGCTATCCAGTTATGTGTGAGATTCATGCCTTTGGAGTTGTTATCCAGGGTTTCTAAAAGGTATTGATCGTGTCTAAACATGTTTAACATTAAAAAACAAGAGCGTGTTTTGCTGTGCATAAGAAGCTACAGGCTTAACCTTGGGGCAATACTTTGTAACTTTGCGTATGTTTTTTTATTTAAGAGGCACAGCCGAACATGTCTATTCCAAGAGAGAATCATTTACAAGAAACAACGCTAGCAATACTGTTGAAGTCTTAGTTTCTTTGCGTTGGCACGAATGTTGGTGAACTTTATAGCCCTTTGAAGAGCTGCGGGTTGCTTGAAATGCACTGGCATTATTTCAAGCTCAGTTCACCTCTGTGTGGCTTTGTGTGGGATATTATCCAGGCTTAACAGCTATCTTCTCGAACCTTACCAGAAAAGTGCAAAGTGCAGGTCATAGAGAGAATATATGGGGGACTAATTGCAATTTAAAAATGGCAGCAACCAGACTACAAATGCCAGGGGAGCGAGTAAGGGTTGTTTTATTATCACTGTTTATTGTCAGGATTAAGCAATTCACACAAAACACATCACACACACACTTTGAAAAGTACGTTTATTAGTGTGGGTTGAGACCACTATACATAATGCACCCTGGCTGGCGCGTTGAATATAATTTGTGTGTTTTTGCCCTGCCTCTGCAGGCTTCACAATAGCAAATGAAAAAACATGCCATGTTTTTCAGAGCTAGTGTATACGCTGAAGGGCAGGGTGAGGTGCGTTGCTTTACATAGATGTTAGATATAGTGAACTTCAAAGGGTTCCCTGCACAATAGGACTGGGATGGCAAAAAAAGGAGATTGACATTCAGCATTTAGCGTGTACAGGCTGCGTTGATCCAAGCACGCATCCAAGCCCCCAAACAAATTACACTACAAGTGCAAGCTAGCCATGCATACTTTATCAATTGTGTGTTTGTGGTGTGCTCATGATGCTGTTCTTGTATTTCAGCTTGTGTTCAAATTTCTGTCAATGCAGTATAGCCCCATGTCTAAAAAACGTTTTTCAAAAAGTCAGGTTGTAGGAGATGAGGAGATATTACCATGTTTCCTAAACTTCACACCACTGAAATCTGATTGGACAGCTACACAGACTCCGGTGGAATGAAGGATAGAATTCATGGAGAAAACAGAGCAGATCCTCATAAGACAAAGTAGGACAGCACTTCCATACCTGTATGCAGTGTGACAAAAACACAATGTTAATGAAACAGTGAGATTATGTAACATCACTACTTGTTCGAACGGAGTGCTAATTCGAAATGTGGACGATTCAAGTTGAAATTGCAAACTAGTTGTTATTGTGCCAATTTGATATCTCAGGATATTCCAGTATTTGAGGGCTGTGAAAGTCTGAGAGCGTGTGAGATTATATACCCTGTGATTCTGCCTCTCCCTTCAGCGAGCCCAAACCTGTCTCTCCTTCTGTGCCTGTAGGTCATAGAGGTAAGAAGGCCTACATGTTTGATTTGTCATCAACTGTGCATTTTGACTAACACTGTAACTTAACACTAACCCCCGTCCCCCTCTGGGCGAGGAGTTGGGGGTTTCCCAAGTGGTTTGATATTCAAGTGGTTTGATACATAGTTACTTAAAAGAAGATTAGGGAAATATATGTGTTTCCTATAATCAAATTAGTACACGTTTTTATGGTCCTGTAGAAAGGGTTTGAAATCAGCTGTAAATAAAAAAGCTTAAAAAAGTCGTTTTAAGTCAATTGTAGGCATTAGATGTTCCCAGGATAAATCTTACGTACCTTGATGTTGAGACACTCACCTTTTTCTGCATGCTGTTAGATCCAAACCCATTTAAGTCTAAAACATCTAATCCAAAAAAAAAAGAGAAAAATATATTGTCAAAACTTGCAAGCCTTTAGTGTGGAAAAAGGTGAGTAACTGCAGGAAATGTCTATAGTTGGTCCTTTTGGTGCAGGTGTGAGGAGCCACAGTGTGATCGTCTGTCTCAGGTCTGTCTTTATTTGCCTACCTGCTTCAGGTAGCACCACTTCACCAGCAGACAGCGACCAATAGGAAGAAGCCTTTTTTTGTAAACCGCACCCCTCTCAATCATAAACCTGAACCACACCTTGTTCCTCTAACTCGCTGTGTGTGTTGTAAATTTGAATGAAAGAATTTACGCTCATGTTTTAATTTGCCAGGTGTTTACAGTTAAAATGTATCTTGTATTTATAATAATTAAAGTTAATAAATCTGATAAAACAAAGCTAGCGAAGTGAATCGCCTCTGAGTGCGCAAAGTTAATTTCTTCATTTTTTTACCTAAACCATTAATAATAGAAGAATTATTTGTGTATGTTTACAGATGTCTTGAGCAAGTTTCTCCTTAAACTGTCTTTATTGCGAGTTGTGTTGTTATTTGACCCGTGCTTTGAGTTCAAACTTTAATCTACTTCTTTAGCATGTTTTTTACAACACCATTGGCTGTGCTGACACGACACACGGCCGCAGATGCTCATGTTAATGACGGTAACTTCCTCTCACATTGAGTCACAGACAAGTGCAGCACTAAAACCTGGCACTTTTAAAACGCATGTTTTCTTTTTACAATTTGCTTTGGGCTCAAGTCTGGACAGGAGCAGGAATGCCCCACCCCTCCTGTGATTTCTATAGGCATTTTGAGTGAAGACAATTGGCTTGTGGGTAAAAGCCAGTGGGTGTTTGACTGATTATAGATCTGATGGAATTACTGAGGACTGATTCTCACAGTCACCTGGGAACGCAACGTTTTGTGTGTTTGTTTAGTAGCAATTTTGTCACATGCTGGCATTGTGTCTTTTGCCTAATTTGCAGAATAGAATGGGACGGGTAGAGGACCGACAAGAAGAACGTATAAGCCCAATATTTGCCTCTACAAAGGCTTGCAGGAATGTAAATGCCAGGTTTATCGTTTGACCCGATCCGCTTTCAGTAGGAAAGTATGGCATCTTTTGTATTTCAAAAGGACAGTTAGAATCTTATTTTGTATACGTCTGGGTTCACGTTCACCACTTAAAGACTATCATCATCTACTATCTTTGTATATTCTAGAGATTCATGCTAGAATATACAAAGCTGTCTGAGCATGCAATCATCACACATTCTCTCTCTGTTCTCGACAACAGGAACTCTACACCAGAGGGGGAGGTTTGGGATCCCATTAGATAAGATCTTTGTTGCAGGTGTGTCTTGCTGATCATTGTGTGTGCATGTGTATCTTAAAGCACATTATAGCCCACTGACATATTTCAAGAGTTGGTTAGATTTTTCCAAATCACGGCATCTGTGGAAGTTTTTGCTCATGTCTACTTGTAAACTTTAATATCTGATTTTACAGGGTAGTCTATGTATGTACAGTAGCCACAAAATGTGTTTTGGCACGTAAACAAATCTTAAAAATGTACAAATGTCTTTGCATTATAACAACATGAAACACACTTTTCCAAGCTTCTTTGACAAGAAGTGATAAACTAGGTTTCAAATGTTGCTTTAAAAACAAAACATAGTTAAAAAAACATTGCAGTGTGCATCTTGATACAAAACAATCACACTTGATACACTGCAAAAAATGACTTTCTTACGTAGTCTTTTTTTCTTGTTTGCCAGTAAAAATGTCTACAAATTCTTGAATCAAGATGCATTTTCTTGATGAACAAAATGACCTAAGAAAATAAGTCTAGATTTTGGTCAAAAATTATGCAATTTCAGTGAATTTGTGCTTAAAACAAGCAAAAAAAAATCTGACAATGGGTTAAGAAAAATAATCTTGAATTAAGGTTTACCTTCTTCTTAGTCACTCAATTCAAGATTATTTTTCTTACCCCATTGGCAGATTTTTTGCTTGTTTTAAGCACAAATTCACTGAAATTTCATATATTTTGCCTAAAAACTAGATTTATTTTCTTAGGTCAGTTTGCTCATCAAGAAAATGCATTTTGATTCAAGAATGTTTAGACATTTTTACTGGAAAACAAGAAAAAAAGACGTAAGAAAGTCATTTTTTGCAGTGATATGTTTAAGATTTGTCAGTGCAGGTTGTTTTTAATCAAGACACCTCTAACATTTAAGTTAGTCTGGCACTGTCGAACATGGGGCCCTATCACTTAACCTTAAAAAGACTAAAATCATGGTATTTCAAAAAAGGCCCAGTCGCCAAAACCAACATCACAATTTCAAACTAAACAACATGCCCTTAGAACAGTGGTTCTCAAACTTTTTCATTGTAAGTCCCCCTTTGTGTAGAGTACATCGCTTTGCGGCCCCCCAAATAAAGACTTATAATCTTAAATTTAACATTTTTATTTAAACAAAAACATACTCGGTTATACAATGCTGAAACATTAATTCTTTTGTCTGGTGGTCTTATTTTTCTGATGTTTGATTGCATAAAATCTATGATCAATTTCTATATTTCATAAAATGCCACAAAATCTGTGGCCCCCTGAATCCATCTCGGGGCCCCCCCAGGGGCCACGGCCCCCAGTTTGAGAACTACTGCCTTAGAACACACCCACAACTACACATATCTTGGTATAAACATTAGTAACACTGGAAACTTAAACAAGGCTGTGAATGACCTGAGAGACAAGGCACGAAGAGCCTTTTACGCCATAAAAAAGAATATAAAAATTGACATCCCAACTGGAATCTGTCTGAAAATAATCCAATCAATTATAGAACCATGAATTGCGCCGTATGGATGTGAGGTTTGGGGCCCTCTCACCAACCAAGAGTTCACCAAATGGGACAAACACCCAATAGAGACTTTTTTGTAAATACATTCTACGGGTACAGCGAACAACTCCAAACAATGCCTGCAGAGCAGAATTAGGACTATATCCTCTAATAATTAAAATACAAAAAAAGAGCTATAAAATTCTACACTCACCTTAAGAACAGCCATACAGTGACACTCCATCACAAAGCCTTTAGCCATCAAGAGCTGAACCCAGGGAGAAGCCCTTTCATCCAACTGATCTCAGAACTAACTCTACAACAAAAAACATGCCCATCTGAACCCCAAACCCCAGCCAGACTAAACCAAATTATAAAAACACAAAAAGAGAAATATCTCAAACACTGGACAGAAGCAACAGCTCAACAAAGTAAATTGGAATGCTATCTGTCATTAAACAGAGAATATAAACTGTTAGAATACCTCAAAACCGTATCAGACCCTAAACTAAGAAAAGTCTTGAGCATGTACAGACTCGGTGATCACAAACTCACTGTAGAGACGGGCAGACACAGACAGACATGGACACCAAGAGAAGAGTGACTGTGTCCACACTGCTCACAGAATCAAGTGGAAACAGAGCTGCACGTTTTAATCTCGTGTCCAAACTATACACACATCAGTGAAACATTCTTCCCCCAGTTTACAAACTTCCAGAAAGACTATAACCAGTTTCAACAAAAGGACAAGATTTCATACATACTGGGAGAAAACTCAATAAGCTCAAACCTAGCTGCAAGATATGTCAAGTCCTGCCACGACAAAAGAACAACCAGCACAACACAACACAACACACCACACACAAACTGACACTATATGACAGGATCCTGTCACCCTCACTGAGAACTTTCATCAATACTTTGCTCTTTTTCTGTTTATATTGATATGTGTATATAGATACTTTTATTATATTTTTCTTAATCTGTATTTGTGCAGAATGTTTTTATTTAATTTTCCTGTGCTTTGGCAATGTAACATTTGTTTTATCATGCCAATAAAGCTTCTTTGAATCTTGAATCTTGACTAGGCGTAAGCCCTGTCCGGGAAACCGCCCCATAGTTTTCGTGCCCTCAAAACTGTTGAAGCGTTCTTAAACTTTGCACCTGGTCAGAATCTTGAGGGGGATAAAAGAAACAGGCCTCTTTCTCTCCAAAAAATCAGTGGTTGAATTGACCCGAGTCAAACAGTGGCAGAAAACAAAAGGTGCATGAATGAATGGTTGAAGGCAAACATCCTGCCTGCAGCATGGGAGTCACAAGCTCTCCTTCTAAGCCTTTTAATACTAGTTTTAACAGTTTTAGATGTCACACACTCTGTCCCCAAGAGATGTTACAAAGCTATAAGCATTTTAGCTCAAATCTGCAGGACACCGGCACTGACGTTGCCTATCCCTGCTCACTCTCTTTGTAACTGGGAATTATGTTGTGATTTATAACATCCAAAATAAATGAACTGCTATATTTTAGCATCTTCGAAGTAGTCACCCTTTGTCTAGAATTTGCACAAACCTACACTTGGCATATTTTCATCCAGCTTTCCTAACCTGGAAATCTTTTTTACCGTATTGAACGATCTATTTCGTACTCCTATTGGCTGCTTTTGTTCATATTTGGTCCAGTTTGACCAATATTTTATTATGTTATATATATTTAGTTTTCTAATGAAATAAATGAATATGTTTGCACAATTATATTTTTATCTACAAAATTAATTTCAAATATTGAAACATATACCTTCAGATTAAAATTCTTAAGTGATCCCAAACTTTTGACCGGTAGTGTGTATAGACGTGTGTTTGTTGATCGGTCTGGCTAGTGGCTAATAATATAGCTTCATATTTAATTTAATTTATATTGATATTTATTTATATTAATATTTCATTGTATAATAATCGTGTTACATAAACAATTTGTTGAATTTTATTGTATTTTTATATACATTTTATAAAATAAACAATTTGTTGAATGAGACGTGTAACTTTGTCGCGTGTAAGTTTAGCCAAGTAACGGTTCTTCTACTGGTAACCCAAAATAACACTGGTTAGACATGCTTTTAACTTTCTAGCTAATGTAATTTACGTGTTATTTCTTTTGCTTTTTATTACATATAATCTACAGGGACTTTATTTTTTGCGCATGTGTACCGGATGTTAAGTTTGGTCCACAAAGCACGTTTGTTTATGTTTTTGCTTTCAAACCATCTACAGTATATATATATATTTTTAATATATTGACAAGTAAGTGTAACATTTTATTTCACTTCGAGTCACATTTAGCAAAGGACCAGTATGTTTATTTTCATAAATCTGAAAATGTGCATGTCTAATTGACAGCTAAGAAAAAATGCCGTTTATACGAGAGCATTTAGCAAGAGAATGGGACAGTCACAGAGCAACTTTATTGGCAATTTTGTGGGACGCTGCCCTTTCAGCAGTGAGGAAGAGATGACCTATTGCTCAATAAACCAAGCAAGTGTAATATATCTGGCTGTATTATTTTGAAACGTCAGGTCAGAGCAGAGTTACGGCTTTGAGGCATGACCCCCATAGAAACACATGCACTCGTACATAGAGGTGCTGGGTTACAGTAGCCTCTTCCCTGTAGGCAGCAAATCTGTCTCAACGCGCCCAGGAATGCATTCATTCTTTCTTTTCCTCTGTGTGTGTGTGTTTTCAAGAATCCTAGATCTCTCTCTCCTTCCATCTATCCCTGAATCTTCCTTTTCTGTTCCCTCTCCCATGAGAGCAGAAGTACTGATCAGTTTAAAGAGCCCCGTCTCCCCCCATCTCTGACTCATGCGTGGAGGAATGCAGGCTGTATTGTGGTTCTCAACTTTGCTCCTGGTTATACGGCACAGGGTTGGTTAAAGCATCTAAGATCTGAAAGCCATGATTAGTAAGTATCCATGCACAACATTCACACTGTTAAGACACTTTAACCTGTAATTATTTATAAAAATACTTTGGATTAAATGGAAAAGTGTATGTAACCTTAAGGAAGTGCATTCATTTCTGTATATTTCTCTTCTTCAGGCCTGATGGGAATGCGAAGACATGTTGCCCATGTCTGTTCTGACTTGCCCAAGCTGGAATGCGGCAGCCTTGTAATGTACTTTCATGTCAAAGCAAATTGACAGTGAAGACTGCCATTATTTGACATCATAAATATTACATTCTCAGTTTGGATGCAAATTTGAGGCGTCGCTTGTAGAATTCGAATAGGCCATCTTCCCCCGGAGCCGACTGTGAATGTGATTTCACCCAAGAGGAGGTGTGCGTGCGCATAGAGATAGATGAGCGAGATACAGAGAATGAATTTGTTCACGCGGGAAAATAAGTTCGGTCACGTTCCAAGAAACCTGTTAGTTTGTTTTGAGCATTTTCCTTTAATATGACATTCAGTACAAGATTTCACAGCAACAACCCAAAGTGATGGAAAGCTTTTAACAAAAAACATGAAAGGAAGCATGCCGTTGTAGGAATGATTATTCTAGGGGATTAAAGTGATAGTTCACCCAAAAATGAAAATTCTGTCATCATTTACTCACCCTTTCGTCATTTCAAACCTGAATGACTTACTATCTTCTGCAGAACACAAAAGAGGATATTTTGAAGAATGTTAGTAAACGAACAATGGCTATTCACTTCTGTTAAGACACTTTAACCTGTAATTGTTCATTAAAATGCTTTGGATTAAATGGAAAAGTGTACAGTATGTAACCTAAAAGAAGTACGGTCTCTTTCTCTATCTTTCTCTTCTTCAGACCAGACACGAAACCAATGCAAGTGAATGGGTACCGCTTTTAACCGCTGTTCGGTTACAAACATTCTTCAAAATATCTACTTTTGTGTTCTGCAGAAGAAAGTAAGTCATACAGGTTTGAAATGACAAGATGGTGAGTAAATGATGACGGAATTTTTATTTCTGGGTGAAGTTTCCCTTAAAAGTGCATTGCTTATCACATTTAGACTCCAGAACCAAACATTTTCCTAGTTTGCATTTTGTGCTGCAAACAGGTCCTCACGGTTGCCAGTGTCAGCTACTGTAAAGGACCTATAGACAGTACATACATGCCTTCAAAAATACTTTGCTTTATATTTAAAGCTCTCACACTCTGTTGGCTTCTTTTATTCAGGATCGCATTGGATGCACGTACATTTGCATCGTGTTTTGTGTGAATGCCCTGGACATCTCGTGCTCGCAGTCCCCTTCATCAGACATGAGAAACCAGTGCTTTTCCGCCCCTCTTGCTGGCACGCTGTAATTAAAAGCTGGGTAATAACAGTGGAGGGCTGCCATCCCAGCGGGCCATCATCAAAATGCTCTTTTCTCTCAGCCTCACTTTTGGCCCAATCAACACATTAGTACCGACTCGCTGACTCCCCGGCTCACTGCGGGCGCTTCAGACTAGGGAACTCTAAAGTGTAGTTGTTCCGAACGGTCTGTCTGCAGTACAGGCCAACTAAATGAAAAAAGTTGAGGTGTAGTGTACTTGAGGTGGTGAACTCCAGCTGTTTTTTTTACCCCTTTGTATGTTGTCCTGCATGGTTGTCTCTTATAGCTTGTGCAAATACATAATGCATAGATGAACGTGTCCTAGTCAGGGGTAGTTGGACTTGTATTTAGCGTTGCAGAAGATACGTCCCCATGTAAGGCAGATTAACCTGCCAAAATCACCCCACCCACTTTTAGTGTTACCCTCCGTGAGCTTGTGCATGCCTGCCTGTAAGCCGAATTCCTGGTGTTTGTAAAGCTCTTTGGATCTCTTGTCGTCGTCTCTATGGAAACTCAGACCATGCCAAGAAAGAACAGCTGGAGGGCCTGATTAGAACCGAGTGCAGTTCTCTGTGGACGAGACAGCGCATGCTTCACACAGGTTGCAGGTGAAGCATCGGCCCCAGAAATGCAGCTTTAAGCCACATGAATTTGGGGGCCTTGTGGTTCAAGTGACGGTGAATTTTTAACAGCGTCTTTAAATCCATGGGCATATTGCATAATTAAACTGAGAATTTATTGCTTTTTCATTGCTGGAAGCTGAAGTTGTTTCTCTAAGTTAAGGTAGTGAAATGTTTTGATCAGAGACCGTGAGCTGGACAGCTGGAATCGGGGCTGTCTTTTCCTCTGGTTGGGTGGTAATAAAACTCAGTGTCTTGTGGCATAGGACAAAGTAGTTCTGCATGAACTCCCAGACTTCAGAGAAATTAGGAAGAGCATTCGACATTATTAAGTCGATTTTCAGGGTGTGTCTTTGACCCTGAAGCCTTGTTCTTTTCTTTGGGCTTTAATACTAATACATTCGATACTCTTGGAGACCAGTGCTATTTTCAGATGATGCAAAGCTTTTTTCCTGCACTTCGGATATTTCCAGTTATAAGCCAAGAGCGAACTCTACTACAGTGTTACATTTGCATAGACTTGAAAAGTGTAGAAAATATAGCACTTAGTATTCCAATGGCTTTAATTTACACGTCTGTCTGCGTGTGTTGTTCATAGAGACGACTGCATGTAATGACATTTACAGTATTAAGAAGAGAGTTACATTTTATTTTATACCATGCAGACGTTGTCACAAAGCTAAGAAAGAACCATAAGCTGTAAATGAGTCCTGAACTTGCAAAGGTACAACCACCTTCACAGGTCATTTTTGAGGTTGTCAAAATGTTTTGTAGTAAAGTGTTGGATTGTAAAGTGTTGTGTTGGATTTCTCAAGTTTTGTTAGAGCGTGTTGTGGATTGATGTTTATGTAAAGTAAGTTGTCGAAAAGTGCACGATCTCCATAGTTTGTCGTTTCGTGAAAGTTTACGTTTTTTTTGCACTTTGAGGGATAGTTTACCCCAAAATTGAAATTAAGTTATCGTTTATTCACCCTCATGTCATTTAAAAACCTGTATGTGACTCTCTCTTCTGTGGAACCCAAAAATGATACATTGAGAAATGTCTGCGTTTTGTGTCTGTACAGTGGAAGTCAAATTTTGTTTGGGTATCAGCAATCTTCTTTTGTGTTGTGCAAAAGACAGAAAGTCAAACTGGTTTGGAATAAAATCAGGGTGAAAAAGTGATATATATGTATTTTTTTGCATAAACAGAGGCACACTGTGTGGATAGCTTTGATATTCAATAATTTCAATGCAATGTGGGTGGTACTTGTGCTGATGACTTGGGTTGTTTTCATAGACACTTTTGAGGCATTCTCTTTCCGGGTGTGCCGAACTGATCCGCTTTACGACGGACCACTTTTGTTCAACGCTAGATCCAGGATTGTGTCGGAGTGAGCTTTTGTATATAGAGTAAAGAGCATATAGAGTTAAGGGTATAGCTTGAACAGACACTCCAGTGGTCTAGAAGAGTGATTTACAGAACTCTGCGATATCTGTGTTATGGGATTATCTGTCTAATCCTGTCAGTGCTTCATCCAAGTTTAGTTTAACAGTAATTTAAGAAGAGATGAGCCCAGATCAGCCGGCAAAGTCTATTTTTTCGTTTTTCATGCTTTTCCACCATCCTATTCCCATTTTCTTCCACGTCACTCAAGATTGTAAACCCCCCCTTTTCCCCAAGCAATAGAGTCTGCTTTACAAGTTCAGTGTGCTAGGTTTCTTTGCGGATCAGAATAAGACACGTCATGTATGTGAATCATTTAAATGGTGTGCTTGTTCATTTACATTTAACAGCGCGTAGCGTTGTCTAAGAACCGAAGAGTTATCATCATACAACATTTTTCATTATACATTTACAGTAAATGATTTAATAATGGTAAGTTTTTGAATGGAATAAAATGATTTAACATCCTCTAAACAATATAGTATTTAACTGTGAAGGTCAGTCAAGCTAAATTGATGGTTTTTAATCTTTTCCAGTCTGCTTCTGAATTGTTCCTTATCTCCGTGAAACATTAGCTGCACAGCGAGGCTGTGAAAATATGATCCCCAGCCCCCAGCTTTACATATTTATTTCATGCCAAAAGGTTGGGTAAAGCTGGCGGGAAAAGTAAATTATGAATCTACCTCAGATTCCATTTTTCCCCGTTCTGGTAAATCTGACGGTTTATCTGGAAAGAGAGTAACAGAACCAGCAGACGTACTGTTGCTCAACGCTAGATTCATCACCATGGAAAAAGATATATAGAGAGATGCGTATTTTCTATTTTATAAGTCGATAAGGAAATCTGACTTGGCATGATTAAAAGCTGAAAGCCATGGCTTGTCTTATACAACCTAGCACTTACACATGCTCGAGTGGTGTGTTCAGACTCTGTTGTGATGGTTTTTTTACTGATTCTGTTTTCATTTGAAGCATTCTGTGGATGTCTTTAGTCAGCGAGATTGTGCATCATATACGATTTCAGCTGTCTGTGTTTGATGAGTCGGACGTTGTGGAATATGGATACCTTTTTTTTCTAAAGCCCATAACAGCGACGGCGACATTGGCAGGGTTATCATTTTCGGCTTTAATAGCCCCCAGCGCTACCAAAACATCCTCCTGATAAATAAGTTTTGAGCGGTAGAGGCATTTGCTTGTAGCTAGAGAGGCAATGTGACAAGCCTATTGCTGATGGTGATTTAAATGCCTAATGCAATCTGCCTCTAAAATGGAGGCTGTCCCTGGGCAGACGCTTCAGACGTGCCCGTGACAAGAAATGACTGGGATATAACAAAAGCCCGTGAACCTGAACCAGCAGCCGCCATTTAGCGAGGCAGGGAGCGGGGCGATGAGTGACAGGTGAAAATGTTGACGCGAGCTTTCGGAATGTCGTTTCTACAAATTAGTTTGGCACACCATAATCGACACAATAAGGGGCCTTACAGCAGGAATAAATATTTGCAGGGGTAAATATCTCAGACTGATGTTGCCTGTAGCTCTTTACAACATTTAAATTGGAGGCAGTGCATCAAAGTTTGATTAAAATTTCCAGCAGCCAGACAAGTTCTTATTGAGTCGAGACGTATGAATCTTCAACCCGGTCTCATGAATTGCGTATAAATAACATGCTGTTGCATTATCGTGTAATATGGCCCGGTCTCATGAATTGCGTATAAATAACACGCTGTTGCATTATCGTGTAATACGTACGCCAAAGTTACATTTTGCGTGCACCTCGCTGGAGAGCAGCCATTTTGAAACGTACATGAAGAGGAAAGACTGAAATAATTAAAATAATACTGTTAGGTTTAGGGTTTGGGTTAGGGTAGAGGTTATAATATGCACGCACGCTAACATTAGGTTTAGGGTTTGGGTTAGGGGACAGGTTAATAAGACAAATTGCCGGTTAATATGCACGCGCGCTAAATTGGCGTATCATATGCACGCAAAATCGAACTTTGGCGTACGTATTTCACGATAATGCAACGCGCGTTATTTATACGCAATTCATGAGACTGGGCTCCAATATTTGCAAACACAACGCACATCGGAGTTTATGGTTCGATGAAATGCGGACAAATCAATGCCATTTTTTTCCTTGATAAAGTGATAAACCTCAAAGCAACAGACGAATGGGTTTGAATATGTGCAGTGAGCCAAGTACTGAATTGTCGTTGACGTGAAGCTAACTGCTTTATGCTTTGACTTTCTGCAAAATACGTTGATGTATATGACACCAAAGGTAAAACAAAATCCATTTCCGAGGTACTCTCAGATCAGTGCATTTTGCTAAATCTTCCTACCCCTATCTTGCATCTTGGTGGAATTTTCCGTGAGGTGTGGAATGTGGACAGGATGGGACTTGCTTTGCGTTCTGTGCTGTCTTTAGAAGCCTACTTGTTCAAACCATCTCCGTTTTACAGCTTCTGAATGGGCCGCACCTCTGCTGAGAGCAGGTCTGAGACCTCAGAGCCGTACTTTCATATATTTTAATGTGAGCCCTAATGATCTGTGCTTCTAATTACACCACCCCAGATTAATAACCAAAGCTTATGCATTTGCATCGTAGTGAGACAATGAAAACAAACCTTATATAGAAGTTGAAATTAATCCCACAATGCAATGTAAAGCCCTGCATGCCGTAACCTTACACAATAGTCAGTATTTGATAGACAGATTATCTTACCGAGGGCTCCGAAAACGGATTTAAAGGACGGTCCCTTGCTAGTCTTCAATTCATGTGCTAAAAGATATCAGTCAAAGCTCTTCATCATCATGATTATAAATGTCGAATTTGTTCTTTGAATTTCGCCATAATCAAAGCACAATAACATGAATCGCTCATTAGACAGATAACAGAGGACTGGAATCATTACAGTTTAACGATCAAATCGTGCAGACCCTTGTAATCTTCAGTAGCGATAAGAGAACACAACAATTGCAGAGAAATGATTCGCACTCATTTACGTCTTAACAGAAAGAATGCATGTTCAGAACCCTGAGTTTTTCCCGGTTGGGAACACAAGGGACCCGGTGGAGCCTGTGCAGGTTTGCCGATTAGAAAACATCTGCTGTATATATTTTTGCAACTTTTTGAAGACCATGAAAGTTTTCTTTTAGACATTCAAATGTACAGCAGTTCTGTAGTTTTGCACCCTGTGAGCGAGTGGAGAACACCCTGTGCTCATCTTCATCGTTTTGAGATTGATGCAAGCTTATAACCATTCAGACCACCTACTGAATTGTCGCTCAGTAGAGGTGACGCCGGCTTTATTGTTAAGGGGCCGGGGTTCAGCCTGTTATGTCACCAACCTGGACTGAAGAACAACACCCGATACATCTCTGGAGCACAGCCTGGAGCTCTAATGAAAGCTCAGGGCTTGTCAACTCATCCGTTGCCTGAATGCGGTTCAGGCGGGGGGTATTTTCAAAATGCATTGGTGTGAAAGATCTTTGCAACACTAATGGAGCAGGATTTAAATGTGTTAGCTACAGTCTACTTTAGTTATAGCCCGACATTTTGCCCTGGCTATTATCCTTCCTTTGCTATTATTGGGGAACGTGCCAGAGAGTTGCATTGTGTTCTCCTTTGGGGATTTTGAGAGGCTGATAAAATGGCTTGTTCTTGCATGTTAAATATGAGGAATGGTGCAAAAAGATCAATTTATATTGAATAAAGGCTGTAATCTGTCTAATAGATTGTTTTTGTTTATGACAGGGCTAAGATCTGATTGCAATTATTGCTGTCATATAATGCTTGTGTAGAGGATGGTAAGCTATGTTGTGATCGGCATGTGTGCTTGTAGTTCAGTCAATGGGAGTCACAGTAGCGCCATCTCTTGGTGTACATCTGAAACTGCTGTCTTGGTCTTTAGCTGTCTTGGTCATTAAAATGTACTCAGGCTATTAAATCTAGGTTGCAACCCGGTCGCTTTTGTAAATATTTTTTGATATTTGTCACTCAGTATGTGAAAGCCCAGCTAAAGTCCTATTTGTGATTTACTGTAAATCATTCTACATAACGTCAAGAACATACTTTGAAAATATAACATTGATGTCAAAAAGATTGAAGTCCTTGTGAAATTAATGGTTGAAATCATTAATCAAATCAAACAATGAAATATTGTTGTACTTTGTAGTGTACTTCATAGTCTTCATAGTTATTGTCATTAGTGTGAACTGGCCTTGAGGGCCGCTTCAGACGAAATGAGCCATAACATTGTTTATGTAAATAATATCTCAATGCAAAGGGCTTTTTTTGAATGACGGGCAGTGAGCTTGTGTTTTGTTTAATGTAAAAACCTGACTAGTTAACAAGTGGAGAGGAATTGCTCTCCTCACAGTTGCCGTAGCTCCAGAGACGAAAGATTTCCCATGTTAGAGATGTTTTGTAATGTAGAGTCTGGTCTAATTAGAAGCAGATCATTTCTGTTGTACTAATTGTAGTCTTAAGTAATTAGTGACTTAAGAGACAGTTGCTCAAAGATTTGTTTAATATGGTGCCCATTAACAAACTTGAGAGCAGAGTTTCTAATGAACAACTTTACAGCTTCTAATTCAAGAGCTGTATGTGCTATCTGATATATAGCATTTGCCTCCGGTCCTTCCATCAGGCATCAGGTATAGTCAGCAACATTTATTCTGCTGTGTGTGGCCCTTTAATTGAACTTTCACTTGTGCTAAGAAAATTGATGTTTGATAGGTTAGTGTGCTTAAGATGAGATCTGGCTGAGCAGGTTGCATTATGGGATATAGCATCCCATGCCGTGTACTTTGGTGCTATAATGTACAAGCAAATGCATTTGAATTTTTGCATGATGTGCCTAGTTTCCAAGTATTAAAAAGTAGTATAGTGGTATTGGAATCCAAGCGTAGCTACTGTAAAACCATTATTGTCATACCCGAATACCGCACAGTGCAATTAGATACCTCACTCTTCTTCACTTCCTCCCGCTCTGTTTATTGCTCTCAGCTTCAGCTGTGAATCTTGGAGAAACTCAGCCAGCATGCCTCCAAAAACACTATAGACGAGATTAGCCTCCATTTTCTCCTCAATCAGCTCCCACTTTGTCCGGACTCTGACATGTAATTTGATTTCATCTCTGCCTCACGCTGGCGTGCTCGCACCTGAAGCCTGCCTCCAATTAAGATGGAGAAGCCGGGGACACGGCGAGCAAGCAGACTAAGAATTATGAGATTTCACAGTGTGGTCCAGCTTGGCCAAAATCCCTCCCTCTCTACAATTATCAGAAACGAGTGCCACCTTCTTGTTCATCTGCTTGATAGTGGCACTTTTCAGCACACTGTTAATGAGAGTGCATGAATAAAGTATAAGACGGATGCCGCTAATCCTGAAAAAACTAATCAGCTATTCGGGAGCGAGACAGAGAGGGAGAATCACTTGATTGCTTTTGCCTGCAATCAACAAAAACACAGAGATGCCAGCGAGTCAGATATTGAGTGATTGTTCCGGACCTGCTGCTAATGAGAGATTTTCTCACTCCGAGAAGAAACCGAGAATACCAGAACAAAAGAAGGGGAGGGCGCGTTGTTAAGACCACTTAGTTGAAGAGTTGGCGCATGGCATTGTGTGAAAAATATGAATGCTTTTCTTGGTGTGTCTAATGAAGCGACATGCTAATTTGATTATTCATGCATTTCTGTCGATGTAATGTATGTACAGTTTACTTTGATTGTGTCTGTCTGCAGGATGCGGTAATCACACGTACCTGCCTGTCACATCACTAATATTACCCTGGTCGATGTAAGAGATAAATTCTGCTTGCTTCTCAAGGTCTGGGAAATGGCTTGTGTACTTCAAAGGGTAAGAGTTTTCTCTCTATCTACAGGAGGAATCCATAACACCTGGACTGACAGATCTGACAGAACATTACGATCTTAATTGACATTATATAACTATTGTGTTTAGAGATACACCGATGCCAAATTTCTCCACTGATACGATAGCCGATTATTTAGCGTGATTTGTGCCGATATCGATACCGATGCTGAAGATTAAATTAATATTTCAGAACTTTCTAAATGTTATTAATTCATAAAAGGACTATTATTATTGAACATCAAAGTGGTGATATTTCTTAACATTCTCTATACAAAGAGCACAAATTCATTGCATTTTCCTGTCCCCTTTTGATTGACAGGATACATCGGCCCTGATCATATATATATTGGCCAATAGTGTGAAAAATTGCTGGTAGGGATTATTGGCCAATATATCGGTGCAACTCTAATTATATTGTATACTTGCTCAAAAAGAAGATTGTGGGATTTATGAGAGCCAATGAAAAAAACTGTTGGAGCGCTTTGCCTCACGATCCAAGAGCTTATTTGAGGCACATTTAGTTCCGGGATACTGTCCTGTTTGGTGTGTGAAGAGGTGGATTATGTTACCTATCTGTACTGTGAAGAAAGAACAAAATTACGTCCCTTTTTTTCACTTGATTTTGTCCTCCCTCAAATTGCGACTTTTTGCTAGCGCTGCAGGAAATTGGATTCTGTGCAACTTTCGAAAGGTACAAATGCTACGTGCTTTCCGTTGTTTCCTCATAACACCGGAGAGGGAGAGAGTTCTTCGGAGGCATTTTCCCCAGACTGCAGGAGACACATAAAAACGAATGATGGCAATATTAGCTTGGCAACCGGGCCGGTGTTATTGCGTTTTTATGCGCCTGGGGAAATCACCCTGTCTGTGGCAGCAGAAAATGATTATTGAGAGCTAATAGGGTGAAATGTTTAATATAAAGCATAGAACAGACGAAATCATTCACTGCTCCGTGGGGAGCAAATTAAGAAGGAGAGATTGTGAAGGTGTGCGGAGATGCGGTAGAAAGATGGCGCTTATTACTGCGGTGGCAGTTGTTGAACCTTCACAGGAGCACAAAGCACAGAGCAACAATTCAGAAACAAGAGCTAAAGATACCGACTGTCCAAGCCCCACAGTCCCTTTGTTAGGCTAAAAAAAGGCTGGGCTCCCCACAGCTGGGGCTTGTTTACAGGTGAATTTGATGTAATGGTTTGTATACCTTTAAGACATCCAGAGGTCAAGAGGTTGGTTAAAAAGAGGTGGTGGGTTTTTATCACAACCGTGTGAGCCAGATATATTTTTATGGCTTTTGTTAGTAATAAAGCCCAAAGTAAAAATCATCAGAAGCGCTATTTGAAGTAATGTGCCTGTAAATATATAGGCAAACATCTGTTTCAGTGGGAGAACCGCTCAGAAATAGCACATAAGATCTAATCAGCTTCGCTAATGGAATTGTTCATCTTTTTGCCACCTGTGCTGTGTTTACCTCAGTCACACTTTTCTACTCTGATACTGTTTTTACTGCTCCTCCTCTGCCAGCTACTTTTGTCTGTTTTTTGCTGTTTTCTCAATGTGAAGACCTTATGCTATTTTCTTTTTCAGTTCCATCTGGTCATGTCATCTTGGTCAATCTAGTTCTGCCTGCGTCTCATCATGATGTTTCTGTTTTGGATTCAGTTTCCTATTGCAGAAATGGCAAAAATATTTGTAATCTCTGCTGTGTTTTTTACACCTGTGCTCTCAGTTTGGACGTCTTTTCCTTTACAAACAAACAGACTGAAATTAAATCTTTTTTTTGTGTCAGCAGCATTGATTTTATGGAATGGTGTTGTACCAGCGCACTGAAACTATTCAGAAAGGTCCAAAAAGTAACACAAAGTTAGCATCTGGAACATTTTTTATAGTAAACATCATAAGTAGTACTTGTAAATACAGCACTTTTAAAGGGATAGTTCACCTTCCAAATGAAAATTCTGTCATTATTTACATGCCCTCTTGTCATTTCAAACCTGTATGACTTTCTTTCTTCTACAGAACACAAAAGAAGATATTTTGAAAAATGTTGGTAACAGAAAACCGTTGGTCCCCTTTGACTTGCATTGGTTTTGTGTCCGTACAATAGAAGTAAATGAGGACCAACGGTTTGTGGTTACCAACATTTTTTAAAATATCGTTTGTGTTTTGCAGAAGAAAACAGTTTTAAAATGACAACAGGGTGAGTAAATTATGACAAAATTTTCATTTTGAAGGTGAACTATTCCTTTAAAACAACTTAAAGGGATACTTCAACCAAAAAGGAAAATTCTTTCTCTGTGTTCATCCGAACAAATGATGACAAAATTTTCATTTTTGGGTGAAGTATCCCAAAACGTGCAGTTTTCTGTGTTTCTGCTGATTTTTGGAGCTCGAACCAACAACCTTTAAATTGGCAACAAGTTTTAAACTCTTTCAGATTTAACTTTCAAAGTAATTGTTTTATTTTGAAGCGATGACCTGCTATTTGGTTGCAGGAGTGAAAATATACAACACAAACACAAATTCTATGCTTCACTAAACCAAAAACACAAATAAAAGCTCACACTCACAGATGTTCCTAAGAATTATTTCTGTTTATTTTTGTTTTCTACATAAAACCACACGGGTCAATAAAACCTCAAAGATGACATGCAGTGTCACACAAGCATTACGAGATGAGGTTTTTGTTAAGCCTCCAGATTCATAATATATCAAAATATGCTCCCATCAATTTCATCCACTGCTCTGTTTGTAATGTGTTCTGTAATTCAAATGTCATTTCAGCCCCCAGTGTTTTCAGTTCTCTTCTCGAGCCTCGCATCTTATGTTTTAATGCAACAAAAACAACCCCTTTCTGCATCCCATGGCGGATCTCATTCTTGTTGACCTTCCGTAGGAGATGCCCTCTGTCCTTCCTGCGAAAAGGCGAGGTAGAAAGGCATCGAGAAGCAGAGGAATTGGAGGGAGGGGTGTATAATCTGCAGGTCTCTGGGGACATTCTGCAGGTGCACTCATCTGCTGGCCTTGAGAGAGAGACCCAATTTTCCCTATCATTCATTGAAGGGCAGCCAAGAAGTCTACAGAAGAAGTGCACAGGGTGGAAGTATGGATTGGCTGGGATAATGTTGAGAGCAGCCTGCATTATCACAATAGTGAGAATGAACACGTTCTGAATAATTTCACATAATATCGCAAAAGGCTACAAAAAACTGCAAAACCTTTCTTATAGCCAAATGTATATGGCCTACAGTATATTGGCACAGAGCCATATTGTCCAGTTGTCTCGATGTTTTTCTGAACGTTTGTTGGCTTGCCACCATACACAATATACTCTGAAACTGACTTTTAATCTTCACAGCCCTTGCAAGATCAATACCTGAATGCCTGAAACTTCAGTATCTATAGTGAATGAAAAGGTGAGTAAGCTCTTTGTATTTGTTAGCTTGAGTAAACTTTGGGCTCACAGTGTTCTGAGCTCGAGTTGTACGCTGCCAGATGTAAAGGGGTGGTGAAGTCAGAGCTGAGAGGTGGGATGAAGGATGAACTGCAGTGTGAGGTCATTCCATTTATTCTCGGTTAGTCTTAGCCTCACAGGTACACAAAGAACCTGTCTTAACATATTCCTCCTCGTGTCGACTGTGCTGTACAGGACATCAACCACACGTCCTCTCTTTTAAGGGCTTGTTGACATGGCACATTGCATCTTACATGGACACTCGAGTAGAAATGTGTTTTCCTATCATAATGTTTAATATTTCTTGCATGATTAATAGTTCGTATTTAGTTTACTATAGTTTTTTTATGGTTTCTTTGACCTTTAGGCTGGAAGTGCACTGATTAAATTATTGCGGGTTATGACGTCACTTTACTGTTGGTCACTAGGAGACGTCACTACTGTTAGAAGATACCATTTCTGAAATGTTTTTCACAGATTTTAACGTCTGTGTATGTGGGAAAAGAACATGTTATATAGAACAAAAACAAGCGCTTAGTTACGAACAGTAGAATCTGACAGGAGGCGGGTCCCATATGCTTTATTTTTGGTGGTCCCTGCATTGCATTTAGGGCTGCATAACGATTAATCGCGACTAATCGTTTGCAGAAAAAATGTTGGTGTACTGTGTGTGATAATTATGTATTTATAAATGCACACACATGGATGCATGATTTTAAGAAAAAATATATTTAATATTTATATATAATATCAATTATATATATATAAATATAAAACATATCAAAAGTTACATATTTCTTAATTATATACAGTACATGCATGTACGTGTATTTATATATAAATAATTATCATATGCAGTACACCATCATATATTATGTAAACAAAACGTTTATTCTGCAAACGATTAGTCGCGATTAATCGTTATGCAGCCCTAATTGCATTAGGGCTCATTTGCATGAAGCTAAACTCTGCTTAACATTGGCAGCGACATTTTTATTGCTTAAAGGTTTTTCACACAGTTATGGGTATTTTAAGATTCAAGTGTTTCTCTGGCTGAGCTATCCAAAATCTCAGCTCAGAGAAATTGGTATTGGAATAATTTTCTTATAATTTAGACATTAAGTTCTCTTCTGCAACTCTACCTGCGGTCTGCAACCACCAACAGGTCTTTTAAAATTGATTACGGTGAGTTTGTTACAGCAAATTGCAGGCAATACGAATGTTCAGAATTGAATTGTTCAAGTTTTGAGGTTGTTTTTGCGACTGTGCCTTTAAAACCTCAATACGTTATCATTGGTTAACATTTTGCATTTGAAGCACATGCAGTGTAAAAGTAGTATTGTGGCCCGTTTGTTAATGTGCACCCAGATGTTTGTATCTGTTTTGTATGTCTACCACATTGGACTTTTTCATAAGAGCAAGGAAAATCCTGTTTCCCAAGACATGACCCTTTTAAATAGGGCAAATCTTGTTATTCGAGTTATTCAAGCCCTGCGTCTCACTACAGTGGTCAGGCTGAAGGACAAGGTTAATGTATTATTAATCCTTTTTATCCGCACCGTTCATTTTGGGGCGGTGATGTGTGGAATGTTTTCAGAAAAATACAAAGTGCTGAACCATGCGTTTACAAAATTGATTTAAGAAATGGATTTTAGTTGATATTTCAGGGCCATAAGAAGGTGCGAGTGAGGTCAAGGGTGAGCATGTGATATTGACATGATGCAATATCAGAAAATACACATCTGATGATAAATGTAGCGTTTTGTTTGTAGTGCTAGCAAGATAATAACAAATCTGCCTTAAAGGGATAGTTCACCCAGAAATGAAAATTCTTTCATCATTTACTCACCCTCATGTCATTTCAAAATTATATGACTTACTTTCTTCTGTAGAACACAAAAGGAGATATTTTGAAGAATGCTGCTAACCAAAGAACATTGGCCCCCGATGACTTCAATTGTATGGACACAAAACCACTCTCAACATTTCTCAAAATATCTTCTTTTGTGTTTCAGAAGTGGAAAAGCATCATATACAGAATTTTAATGACATGAGGGTGAATTAATGATGATAATAAAAAAACATTGCAGTCCTCTTGCAAGTGGAAGTGCTGGTTTTATTTGATCCTAATTTATTTTGATTGTTAAAGTAGTCATAGGCTAACGCAAGAACGGCAACGGTGGCTTTCAGAAAGTGCGTAGGACACAGACGAACTGTCATCCAAAGAAACCCTTGGAGCACCCTTGAGCCTCCAGCATGTGGCCAGGGTGAAGGGGATTTGTGTTGGGGCTGCTGCTTTACTCTGGAGATGCTGACCCCGGCCTCACTACCCCTGATAATTAATCTTTTACTTTAGCTACTGATACGGTCACGGACCCCAGCAGATGGCCAAGCCTGGATAAAGCATGAAAAAGGACAATAATTACATACATTACTGTGATGGGTGGACAAAAAGTATGTGTATTGTGTAAGTGCAAAACATCCACTTAACAAAAGAAGTGCCTGTTGTTGTTTTTTTACGTTACCTTAACTGTGAGTGGACATCAACAGTGTGAGTTTCTTAGTTATAATATCTCCCGAATGAGCTGTCTAATGTTAAAATGAAGGTCATTTTACATTTTACTACCATTTAACTGCAAAAAATTAAAGCGCTTGAAGCTATGGCGAATGTGAAATGGGCTTATGTCTAGAATTACAGAGCTGCATTTCAAAGCACGAGCTCTATTAAACCACACCCGCGGTGGCATGAGGTTAATGAGAATGGTTTGAAGAAGGTTTATAGAAGCAAACGCACAAGAACAGAAACACGCACAACAACAGGGGATCTGAAGAAAAATAGTCCACCCCGCGATAGAAGCATACTCGATCAATAGCCCACAGAGAACTGGTGGCCAGTGGAATAGCTAGCTCTCACCTTTCTTAACCTTAGGGTTTGTTTTTCTATAACCTGCCTCACCGCAGACATACACACAATATTTCTACAGGCTGTTTGCTGTCGTCCATATGGCCTGAGAATCTGCAAGCATCTCGGTTCTGGGATGCGGTGGACGCCTATGACAGCGAAAAGCTCTTCCTGCTTATCCCCAGAGGCTGGTGGAGACGGGCCTTGAGCATTGCAGGAGAGGGATGGGACACTGGTTATACTGAGGAGAGCTGCAGCCAAGAATCTGTAGTGCCGCCATAATGCCATCGAATTGGCGTCTTCATAAATGCCTTGTCCCTTGAGACACCAGAAGCGCTGTGTGTTTTGTAAGTGAATATGTGTGTGTGGGCTACATGAATAAATGCATGTCTGGGTCCACATGACGAGCACGGTCTGTTTGCTCATTATGTATGCGCCGTCGCAGGCTGGCCCGTCCTCGGGAGATGAAAGTTTGTAAACATGAATAATAATTAGGCTCAAATCTTTGGCCAGGTAATCTGCATGCAAGCTCCGCCGGTACGCTTCGTCCATTTACTATTCATTTGGTTCGGGGTGCAGAACAGCATTTGCATTCGGTGAGAACAGAGACGTAGGTAACGTTTGATCTGTATTGGTGCCAAACGTTCTCGATCTCGTTCCTAATAGGCTTTGAAAGGGATTAAACGCATGGTGAGGACACGGGTTACATGGGTAAACAGACTCATAATGTTGTTGTGTAATATTTTATTGTCTGGGTCTCTGCCCTGCCCTGTGGTGTCTGCACCCTTAAAACATTTCTCCGTTCTTTGATTTTGAGTCAGCTGCACTGTTCTGTTTCTGATTTATTTACAGACAGACGGAAGAAGTCAAAGTGTATTCTAGGCGGTTGTCCTTCTTACTCAACAATCTGAGAAGCGCCTGAGAGCTTCACATGAGTGACATGGCATTGGATGGCGCACTGCGTTGAGCATCGCAGAAGCTAAATTAGAACTCCAGGGCTTCCAGGTTTAATAGAGGGCGGCTGGCGAGCTGACGAGTGAGGGCTTTATTGACACATCGATATGGCGCTGATGATTAATTAAGAGCGCCGTGTGCGTTATCGGTCTTGACTGAGATGTCCAATCTGGAGGTGACATTGCAACAGGAGTCCTACTTTTCCCCTCTCTCTCATCCGCTACGTTCCATCTGTACACAGCAGCCAATGTAGGTAAACAAACCTCTGCCCTTCCTCCACGCTCTCCCCTCACCCTCCATTTTACAGATAGGCCTAAGACTTTAATCCGGATCCAGTGACAAACTTATCCCCAGTCAATACGGTGAAGAAAACCTCCTATGAGGGATGTGTGCTCTGCTGAAAAGCTTGGCAGTAGAGGAAACATCCTGCATTTCAAGCATTACCCTTCAAGGAGAGGGCACTCCATAATGATTTTAGAGTTTGGCTTTGCTAACACTGGGCTTTTCAAAAACAATCTTGTGAAGGGCCATATGTAGCCATAACGTACACCGCAATGTATCATACGAACGTAATATTAGCATCAAAATCAAATCATCCACCATTGCAGGGAAAATAATTTTGACCTTGCGTAGCCACAACACACTGTGGGATTTCTCTAGTCGTGCTAAATCACATTTCTCTGCTCTCAGGTGGAGTAGCTCTGAGAATCTCCATCTTAACCGCATACCTTCAGGATCCTAATCTGTCTTTGTTAGCCTGCCACATGCTAACTCTCTACAGGTGCGTTTAAGACGGATCGCCTGCTTTTTCTCCATCCAACACAGCTATGCGTACCTTTATACCGCAGCGCTTTGTAATTGTCACAGACACCACTTTTATTCAGCCAGTTTTGTGTTATGTGTGACTGTGGCATGATACTGGTTTGTCATGAATGAAACTGTGCTCTATATCTGTTTACAATCTGTGTAAAAAGGATCTGAGAGAGCCTGATGTTATTCATGTCCACTGCTGTTTTGTGGGATTGAATGTAATAGAATTCATTACTGCCTGAGATTGAGTTTAAATGGATAAGTTGTGACGTGGCATCGTTTTTAAAACTCTGATATTGAGATATTGTTCATAAAGCGGCAGTGTTGAAAACTGTCTCCTTACCTTACCACCATTCACACTGATAAGCTTATGATAATGATTAAGTATTTTTACCTGTCATGCATTCTGACTTCTTTACACTGTTAAACGTGCTGGCTTCTCATGCTTAACATGGTCAACTTGTTAAAAAATGAGTTGGATGTATGACGTAGTATTTCTGTACTTAAAACTCTCCCCCAGCACTCCAACTTGTTTCGGAAAGGTTTTTTATAATTCTGGATCCCTGTGTCGTCAAAGGGATCCTATTCCTTTTATTGGCCATTCTCCCGGAAAAGCACGGCAAGGCGAAAGAAAGAGCCCGCCCACGAGCCAACCGACGTGCGAGACCCGCTTACCATCAAGGTTATCTGCGCTGCGTCAAGATGGGCTGCGCTGCAGATCGTTACTCTTGCGATAGTGAATTTCAGCATTCGGCATTTCAGTGATGGATGTTATATAAACGGTGGATATAACGCTGGGTTTGGAGATCGTTTGAACTTGATAGATGGCGCAGTCCCAGTGCTAAAAGATGCCGGACATGAACTGCACGTGGTAAGACAAACTAAGTCATATGTCTGTGTTTTGTTGGCAATCGGCGTGTACCTGTATAATGTACAAAACACGAAGGGATTAATGTGATGATGTGTTGCTTGCTCGTGCTGTATTACAAAATGTAAATTATTTGTGTGAAAGATGTGTGATGTATGTGAAGTAACCTGCGATTTTATGTTCTCAAACAGGCAATAGACACAAAAGTTATGGATTACAGCTTTAAGCAAATCCACTTGGAGTTGTTAGAACCATCATTTGCCGCATCAAAAGGTTCGTTACCATTATATCTGCTGTTGACCTCATGAACTTGCCTATCAGTTTTCACCTCTGCGGTGAAAATATTCTGTCGATTCATTGGTGTCACTTGTTACACGTACACATACTCTCATACACACTTGGCCCCGTTGACCTTTATCTAAGGAAGCATGACTTCCCTCAATAACAGGGATCATCGTCTGCTTCCTGTGTTTCACTTTGGGACGTGTCCCTGTAATATTGCTATTTGAACAGTGTACCCCTGTCATTCACTCCATCTCCAATCCCCATAGGTTATTACACACCAAAGCTATCCGAACCGGCTTATTCCCCAAGAGCTCGATTGCATGATCAAGCGCTAGATTGGAGAAAGTGGAATATATACGGAGAAGTGGCCATAATCCCCGTCGTCTCCGAGCAAATCCAATTGTAGTCACAGATAGGTAGAGTCAGCTGAAATTTGATTGAGGCCCACAAGTGGCACGGGAGACTTAATGCGATGTGACATTGTTATGAGTAGCGCCTTCACACTTCTGCCTGTGATGTAATCTGAGCGCCGCCAAAATGAGAAAGGGAGGCGTTGTTTAAAGCCCGCGCGCTCGCTCTATATGAGGAGATGGAAAACGTATGGCAACATCATCTTTCCTCATAACTGACGATTTGATTACGGAGAAAATGAGATATTGAGACTCTATCAGATGATGGAATTACAATACCTCCCCGCTTCAGTATCCCGGGGAAGATTCTCATTGTTTTGAGGAATTTGTTGCTGTCTTTATTTGTATACAGAGAGTGAAAACACAATTAATATTTTTTAGATTTGCAAATAATTAACGTCATCCTTTACATCTGGAAGGAAGGGGCTTAAAATGATAGAGTCTCGGGTTGTTGTTTAGGGCAAGCGAGGTTCGTATGGGGGTGACTAAACACTAATTTGATTTCATGCACGCTGTTGAAGACGCATTAATCTTTCCTAGACTGTCGCTCGCCTCAGAGCTGGTGAAGCAGGGGGGTAAGCAGAATGTAAGGGTGGAGTTCAAGTACGTGTCCTCCATATCAAGCACATTCCCAAGCGTTCAGAACCTCTTCCCGGGGGCAGCCGGGGAGAAGATTACACAACAAGATGACTCTTTCCATTCCGCCTCTTGTTTTTATTATTGCTTGGTGTTTTTTTCCTATGTGCATTTTCCTCTCTTGATGGTTTTGTTGTGTCTCAGAGTGTGCTCATGGAATCTTTTTTACCATTTATGTGTTAAGGATTCACTCTTTTTTGTTTACAGAAAGTTCAGTGAATTGTAATCTTCGTGTCGCAAACCAAAGTATACAGAACCTCATGGTTCAAGACCCGTGTTCAGGTGGGAATAGCCAAGTCAAGTCAACTTTATTTATATAGCGCTTTTTACAATTTCCATTGTTACAAAGCAGCTGTACATGAGACATATTGACTATAAGCAAAGCATTTAAAGTTATACATGTAAAAACAAAAAAAAGGTGAAAACACAGAAGACATATATATATATATATATATATATATATAAACCAGAAATTGTCTTCTGCCATCCTCTGAATTGGTTACAACTGTTGCAATGGTTTAGTAGTAAGTTTGGAATAAGAAACTTATGTTCACTAATGCTTAAAATTTACTTAAGTTCTACTTATGATCTTAAAGGAATAGTTAACTCAAAAATGAAAAGTCAATAGTGACCCACAACAAATTAAATATTACATTCAATGACAAAGTCTTTGGTTACAGATCATGGAGGTCTTTGTGGAGGTTTGTGAGAAACGGATTGCGGTATTAACTACACTTGCCAAGATAGCAACCCCAGTCAAGTAAGTTATCAAAAGCAAAGTTCCCGCATTGAGGCTTTTTCATAATCTTTTTTGGGGGGTTGAAATAGTCCTCCCAAGAGAACTAATATGCCCCGTGCTTCTGACGGTCCATGGATATCAAAGAAACACTGGGGTGCAGTTTCTCACTTTATGTCTCAACCAAAACGTCAGGGGTCCCTCCGTCATCCTCGTTCAGCGGTCTTCCAAAATTGGTCCTTGGACACCTGACGCTGAACTAAAGGCTTTTTTGACTCATTTTGAGGAACTCAGTTGTGAGGGCATCAAACGGCCATCTGCACAGTCTTACACTGGCCTCCCTTGCTCTCCTGCTTTTCAAAGTCGTATGATAAGGGTTGAACGTATGAAAATGCACATGGCGGGGGGCTGTGAGGATGCAATTTCCACCCTGCCTGTTTCTCTCAGACTGTGTAGGGGAAAGAGGTTCAGTTCTCTGATGTTCTTGGGCATCAGGTCTCACAGAAGCTTCTGTAGTTGGAAGTTGACAGAGCGGGGCTTACGCGCAGGAGGAGTTTTAAATAAATGTTAAAGGTGTCTTTCATGTTTCTGGGGTTTGGTGGAATTGCTTGTATTTATAATCCTGGTGGACCTGAAGCCACTTTTTCACATTTTCTGATCTGTTGTTGCAGAATAAATGAGGATTATCAGTTACTGGGCACATCGTGCACCTGTTAACTGAAAGGGACAGTTCACCCAAAAAAAAAAATTCTGTCATCATTTACTCACTCTTGAGTTGTTCCAAATCTGTATAAATGTCTTTGTTCTGATGAACACAGAGAAAGATATTTGGAAGAATGCTTGTAACCAAACAGTTCTTGGCCACCGCTGACTACCATAGTAGGAAAAATGACAATGGTAGTCAAAAGCTTTACATTCTTTAAAACATCTACTTTTGTGTTCAACAGAACAAAGAAATTTATAAAGCAACTTACCCTACTATGGTAGTCAATGGTGGCCAAGAACTGTTTTGTGTTTACAAGCATTCTTTCAAATATCTTTCTTTGTCTTCATCAGAACAAAGAAATTTATACAGATTTGGAACAACTTGAGGGTGAGTAAATGATGACAGCATTTTCATTTTGGGGTGAAGTGTTCCTTTAAGGAGAATTTTTACTGTATGTGTTTTTATTGCAAAATCTAATTATTGTCTGCCTTTAATACAGCACAACAGACAGATAGATATGATGTTTTATGAAGTTTATATGCAATTTCAGAGGGTACAATAGCATATAAGTTTTGTAGCATATAAAAAAAATGAAAACATGCATCCTTAATGTTAAGTAGCCTACATTCCCCATCAGCAAAACTTCGTCCCAGGGTAGTCTGGGTAAAGATTACACAACAAGATGACTCTTTCTTTTCTCTCCTCTGTTTTTTATTGCTTTCTTTATTTCCCCTGTGTGCCTTTTGCCGTTTGTTTTGTGTCTCTCATGTAATCTTTTTATCATTTGTATGGTAATGGTTTCTAACACACTTTTCACTCTTAATGTGTTTACAGAAAGCTCAGTGATTTGTAACCGATAATGGATACCATCACCCAATGGGTAACACGGGGTTAGCTGCCTTACACTCTTAAGGGTGCCTCGAAAGGTTCTTCGATGCCATAGAAGAACCTTTTGGTTCCATAAAGAACCTTTAACATCTGAAGATGTTTCTGTTTCACGAAAGGTTCTTTGTGGTGAAAAAAGGTTCTTCAGATTATAAAAAAGTAAGAAAGAGATGGTTCTTTAAAGAACCTTTGACTGAATGGTTCTTTGTGGAACCAAAAATGGTTCTTATATGGTGTCGCTGTAAAGCAGTGGTTCTCAAACGTTTTTGTTGTAAGGCCCCCTTTGTGTAGAGTGCATTGCTTTATGGCCCCCAAATAAAGACTAACAATCTTAAATCTTAGAATTTTAAAAAACATATTCAGTTATACAATACTGAAACAAATTATTTGGGTTGGTGGTGTTATTTTTCTGATGTTTGATTGCATAAAAATCAATGATAAATTTCTATATTTCATAAAATGCCACAAAATCTGTGGACCCCCTGGATCCATCTTGGGGCCCCCAGTTCAAGAACCACTGCTGCACTGAAAAATGACTTTCTTACTTAGTATGTTTGTCTTGTTTTCCAGTACAAATGTCTAAACATTCTTGAATCAAGATGCATTGTCTTGTTTTAAGACAAAAAATATGACATTTCATTGAATATTTGCTTAGAACAAGCAAAAAATTCTGCCAATGGCGTAAGAAAAATAATCTTGAATTAAGGTTTACCTTTTTCTTAGTCACTAAATTCAAGATTATTTTTCTTACCCCATTGGGAGATTTCTTTGCTGGTTTTAAGTACAAATTCACTGAAATTTCATATTTTTGTCCTAAAAACTTATTTTCTTGGGTCGTTTTGCTCATCAAGAAAATGCACTGCACATTTGTACTGGAAAACGAGACAAACATACTAAGTAAGAAAGTCATTTTTTTGCAGTGATGTAAAGAAACTTTTAAGCACCTTAATTTTTAAGAGTGTACTGAAGATACACTTGCGATGGTAGAGAAAAAAAAGAACACTATTCGAACCCGTAACCTGTGTCCCGCTGAAAATTCAAACCAGCAACATTCATCTGCAACCCTCTGCAATGGTAAACACTGTTATTGCTTTTTTATATCATTTGTGTTTTAATAGCAATGTTATGAGGATCCCATTTTCACCTTGTGAGGTTCATTTATTGGTTGTTCTTGTGCATCAGGTCTCATGTAAACTTCTGTAGTTGCGTCATGTGTCAGTCAATAGAGGATTACATTAAATAGCATGTTGTTTAAATGTTGACAAACTTATTTAGGAAATTAGTTAGAGACTTGCAGTACACCACTATTTTTTGTAAAAACGTGACATTGGCCTGAAGTTGCACCCAGCCAGTTGGCAATTATCTGATATATGCTGATTCCCAGCTCAAGTCATCGGGCCCTGTAGAGGATTTCTCAGTGGAGGGATGCCTCCAGGAGGCCCGCTGCATATCAGCGTCTCTTCACTCACAGAAAGGGCTATTGAGAGGTTAATTCGAGAGCCCAATGCATGAAGGACGGATAGCTGCGGCAGAATTTGATTAGCTCTTCCTGCTCGGTAAATAAGTGAATTAATGGCAGCTATTGTCCTTCAGATTCATTTTCTGAAAGCCTTTGCGTGCGGCTGCTTCTGCGGGGGTCCGTGGTCTGATCCAGCATTGGAGACCCTTTTAATATTCTGCATCGGCGGACAGGCTTTTAGGCGCAGCGGAGCACTGAGGTTTAGGGATTACATTATGATTTTAAATGAGTTAGATGCTAAGACTTGCTAGAGCAGCACAAACATGTTCTTTCTTGACGCCCTCAAATAAACACCCAAATTAAAGCTGTTTACATGAAGTATACGTGGTTTACTCCGATAATTGCAAATGAACAAAGAAAATTAACAAAATTGAGAGAGATCTGAGTGACCTTTTATCAGACCTGATGGCCAAAAGTCAAGGTGCATTGGCGCTTCGCTTGAACGTGAACGGTTAAATTCTCTGTGATCCTTATGTCTGGAAGGTACTAAAGTTTAATCTTATAGCTTTGTAGGCAATTAAGGCTCCAGTTACATATGGGACCAAAGCACATCCCACTGTATATGCTAATATTATTACTTAGCTGTGCTAATATTTGTTCTGGATGAGTGGGAGACTTCGGTTTTGGCTGTGTTCAGCAGGCTCCGTGAGGCTAATTCCCCATCTCACAGCTCTCTCTGAGGTGGATTTCACCCGTCTGGGTACACACATGCTGTGGAATTCACCCACATTTGGGTTGAGCTTTAACAATCACTCTTGGCTGCGGTCTCAATTTAGAAACCGCGGTCACCGGCCATTTTTTACGCACCAGCTAGAAAATTAAGTCAGTTTCTTTTAGCTTTGTGGTGTGTATTTAAATGATAGTTCATTTGCATATTTCCTCAGAGAGGAATATGGCTTTGGATGCCGATCTTGATTAATGAACTCTCATCAGGCAGATTAATATATATTCTGTCACACTTTAAGCGCTGCGTAACAGCAATTAGCTCAACCTTGATTTGGCTCTCATTCGCATTCAACCTTAAAACAGTTTCTCACTCACAAAAAATGAAGACATTCTGGGATTTTTTGGGGGGTGATATTTTCACAAATGTCAAAACCTGTATGTCTTTTTCGGTAAAACAAAAATAAGATAATTTGAAACATTGTTTCACGGTTCTCTGTGGTTTTGTGTCCATACAATGCAAATCAATGGGGACCAATGTTGCTTGGTTACCACATTCTTTAAAGGTGCTTTGTGTCATTTTATGGAGGATCCATTGATAAAAATTCAGAGGTGTATAAAGATCTTACACAATGAAGCGTTATGTTTGTATTACCTTACAATGAGTTATTTCTATCTGCATACACCGCTGGTTACCTTACATGGAATTTGCCATGTTGTTTCTACAGTAGCCCTAAACGGACAAACTGCCCTACAGAGTGCGTTTGTTAAATACGGTTTTCTCCTTCAGCAAAGAAGCAAAAACGTGAGGGCATCTTAGTCCTTTGTCAGCCACCGTGGTGCTTCGAAAAGGAGGGGGTGTATTGAGCCGTTGGTTGCAGTTTGCAACCTCACCGCTGGATGCCGCTAAATTTCATACTGGACCTTTTAAATCTTATTTTTTTGTGTTTTGCAGAAGATAGACAGTCATACATGTTCGGCAAGAAATGAGGGTGAGTAAACGATTAAAGATTTTTAGTTTTGTGGGAAACTATCCCGTTAAGATGAGACTCACATTAAGCAAAGAGTTCTCGGCTTTAGAAATGCTAAAGTGAGCCTTCATGCTCACTTTGAGTACATTAATGTCTTTTGTGGTAATTGTGTATGCCATTAAGGAAGTGGATTTGCTATCAAGAAATGCATGCATGCACTTGCTTGGCACAACACCTCATTAATAACTGTTGTTTTATTTTCTCCCGCTGTGCGAAGGGGCAGAACGTTGTGCCAGGGAGGATTGGAGATGACAGGGAGATAAATTTATCCGACTTCCTTCCTTCCCTTTCAAATTAACAACATGCCCTCTGGTCCTCTAGAATGCAAACTCAATCATAAAGCCTGTCTCTCATCTCGTACACCAGATAAAGTGGAGCAACTTGGGTATATGACTTGTGACCTCACAAAACTCAGGTAAAAGGAAATGGCCTCAAGTTAGTATAGACAGTACACATGCATTTCCTTGTTCTTGAACTTGTTTCGCATCTCTGACAGATGGATGGTGACTACATAGAGTCAAACGCCTGTCAACGAGAGGAAGGCAGTCATGAGTGATCATCTCTGGTCAAACGCATTGCCTCGGCATCACTACAGACAGCTTAATCAGCAGAATCTTGAAAGCGGGAATTCATCGCTCATTACTTTGCTTGCTATCAGCAATTAGCAGTGGGAGGTATGATCGTGCATCCAAGAGCCAAGATCAATCCGTCCATCTGTGCTTCTCTACTTGAGGCCAGTCCGGTCCTTACATTCACTGAGAGGAATGTAGATGAAATGCATTTCTTGATTTTACAAAGTTGCATTAGATTGCTTGCTTGATTTATTTTTTGATTGATTGTTTGGAAAGGTAATGGGACATTAGAAGGTGTTTATGTGCCAAATATTTTTCTGTTCATATTTAGTACAGTGCTAATTGTTTACAGTGCCACTACTTATTGAGTCTCATGTAATTTGCGGGTCACTAGCATCACTAAATGTGATAGCAAAATATTTACTTTTCAATAGGTTTACTAAACACTTCCTCTTACTGTATATTAATGCACTACCAAACAGATAGTCCTACAAAAAAAAACTAAGTGTTACCCTACGGAACAATGATGGTGTCATATTGTTACTCCACGATGCTTTGATACATACTATATATTAGAGGTGTCACAATATACCGTTTTGTTAATAATCTTGTTATATTAATAATAGGGCTGACGCGTTACCGCATGCCATTAATGTTTTTCAGATTAATGCGTAAAAAATATTTAACGCAGCATCCATTTGTTTTGTCATTCTTTGTCTAGCGTTACATTATATAATCACGCTCTTATTCATGTAAAGGCTTTTAAACAATTTAAGCTCGATTTGAAACGGTTGCTTTGACGTGTTCGGTGTAGATAGACAGCTTCAAACTGTGGGACGCGGCAAAACGCTACGTGACAGCAGTCCAGTGTGGTGTATATAGTCAAGGGGTAAAGTCTGCGTCAGTGAATCTCTGTCAGAATCAGTCAGACAGCGCACCAGTATTAAGTTCTCTTTAGTGCTTGAATGAAAAAAAAAAACACACCACATTATGCCAGAAAGCCCGTTTTGAGCATTTTCGTAAGCACAGACTTCAACGTGTTAAACGAATGCAAAGAGTTGTGAAAACCGGAGAGGCATCAGACCTGTGTAAAAGGATGGCTCTTGAAGGGGTCGCATTCTTAAACCTGCTGCTGTGACTCCTGTCATTGATGTTAATCAAAGAACAAAAGAAAAGAGGAATTCAATGTGTTTTGTAAATTCTTCTGTATTTAATTTAGAATTATTTAGCATAAAAAACTGTAAAGTGTTTGAGAACTTCATTCAATTTCTGTATATTTCCCCATGATAGCTCTCTATTACACTGTTGAATGGCTATAATTAATGTTAAAATAAATAAAAAAGAATCAATTTAATAGAGACATGATAGACATCGGTTGCAGTACTAATATCAGAATGTTGGCTTTCATTCATAAAATGATGCTGTTAAACAAATATGTTGTACATTAATTTGAAGATTAAACGTGAAATTATTAGAAAGTAAAAGTATATTTAAAAACATTAAAGTTATGTTTAATCAGCGTGATTAATGTGATTAATCAGATTATTTTTTTAATCGATTGACAGCACTAATTAATAACAGTGATGATCTATAATCTGTTTATACTTATACACATGATAATAACGTGAGTTATCCAGCTCCAGTATCTGGTTGACACTTTCACATGGCGGGTTTGCACCTGTTTAACATGGTTACCATCACTCCCTCCAACTTCCAGTACTTGTCTTTAAAGGATGATTCATGCGCCAAAAAAATATATATTGCATTAGTATAGTTATTGTAGATTTTTCTGGCCCTGACAATCCTGAAAGTCTGTTATTGTAACAGTCCTAATACAACTCATTTAACCTTAAATCTGATGAGAAAAATAGATGCTGCTAATTGTTTTTTCCACTGCAAATCGATTGGATCTAGAAATATACACTTTTCCATCAGAAATGGAGTTGGCAGCACACTTAGGATGGGTTTGAGGGGAGGGGTTAATGGATTTTGTGCCCAAAACTTCAAACTGATGTCATCAGAGAAGGATCAATGCTCTAGACCGCAAATACATTTTCAGATTTTGTGTTTACAGAGACTTTTCTATGGATGAACTTGCACAGATAAATTGTTCATTACAAAAATAGTAATGTTTGCTAACAAAGTAAATAGTCCATTTTGATTTCATCTTTTTAGGAATGACACAAAATGATTTTCAAAATAATACCATTGTATTTTCATTTAACGTGTACAAAAATATGGTAATACCATGGTACATTTAGGTTTTTGTTATTGTTTGTCAGTGATATTACATTCTTGAATTAAATTGTCTGGAATGATTCAGGCAACAGGAGCTGTGTGCTATTTTCAAAAAGGAATCTGATTAGGAAACTAAACATAGGCACCGTATGACGGTAACAAATTCGAAATCCTGGGTACCTGATGTTTTTTGTTCTTTCTTTCTTCTCTGTACTATTGCAACAGAAGTTAATAAACTCTGGTCAATAGCAGTCAGGCACCTAACTCTAGATCGAACGAAAATAGAAGCAAAGAAACTCCAGTAATCCTCTTCCGCCATTATGTTTCTTTATTGTTCTGTGTTCATGCCTTTTAGCGCTGGAAGCATAAACTGTCTTTAATAAGAAACAAATCTCATCTACTGTGAAAAGGGAGACATAATTTTTTTCCTGCTGCATGAAGAATGTTTCTCTGTTCCTAATTACACAGAATGAAATAGAGCTTCGATATTGTGCACATAGATGCAGAATTTTATAGTAGCAATAGTTTCTTTGTCCTGGTGGCATTATGGTGTATGAACAGACAGGGAGAAGGAATGTATCTTTGGTTTCATAGCAAGATTTCAGAATGGGGGGATTTATTTTGTATCAGCCATTGTGCTGTATTGAGTCTGCCCTGTGGTGCGGCGGTTCGTCTGTGGAAGCGAGGCAGTGGGGCATTGTAGGAGCGATAGCGTTTTTTCTCAAAGGCTGAATGGTTCAGAATATAGTTGCAAGGTTTTTCTTTATTTATGATAGAAATTATGGTTCCATGTTGTCTGTTTTGCTCTTTGGAATTTTCATCCGCTTGTTTAAAATATCATTTATTTTAACAGTAATGGATGCTGACAGCATGTCATACTTTATCCCTTTACTTTTTGCCATCACAAAGTAAAGCCAACAAAAGAATAAATCTGAAAGTTGGAAGTAGAGGTTTTCTTGGATATTGTTCTTTGAGTTTGTAAAAATGCAACTGTATTAAATTTTTGTCGGTCTGGTTTGGTGAGGGACTGGAATACTAAATATACAGTTTAACTCAATCAAGTGTTTCATATTTGAACACTGTTAAAGCCGGAGGCTTGTTTTTTTTCTGTATTCTATGCTATATATATGCTTAGCTTGCCGTCATCTATCTCAAGCACCTTATTGCACTTATTTGCAATACGATAACAACTTGAGCGCAATTTTCATAGCTCTAACTACACCTGCTGGGAATACGTTTGTTCTCAGTGTTCTCGCTGCAAGACATCCTGAACACTTCAGCTCCATATTACTGTCAGGTAAAAGCATGGCAATGTAATTATTCCATATGAAATAACCCATGCCATATCTCTCCTTGTAAATGATTGGAGAGGCAAAATTAGCTTCTCGAAGTAATTGAAGCCCCCCGCTTAAGAAGCGGTATATGAATTATCCGGAGTTTGAGATTGTTTTCATTTCAGAATGTATCACTTGGTAAAACCCTTGACAACATATCAGGGGAAGGTGAGCGTTTAGGAAGGCAATTGGCTACACCGACTGTGACGTCTTCAAAGTAATGCTGCCTGCTTTTACCATTAACATTGTCCCGTTGTTATTATTCTGAGTTCCACAAATGTTAACTAACCGAGAAAGGCAAATGTATTTGGCCGTCTGGCTTTCCGGCGAGAGATTAAATGCGAATCATCCTGGAAAAATCTTCATTGGAATGTGTAAATCGAAGTCGGTCGTCCCTCGGGAGAGCCAGACATTAAACAAGGCGGTAATATTGCTTGAAATGAGCAGCAGAATGCACAACTCATTGTGGAAATGTTAAGTTTAAATTGGAGTATTTTTCCTTTCCTGAGTGGGCGAGAGGGGGGCAGAAAGAGGCTTTCTCATGTATGTGCTCAGCTTGAGAGGTCACGAAGCTATGTTTAGCTGTGTCTGTGCCGAACACATTATCATCTAAATCAGCGTTTGTGTGTAATGGCATGATTCCAAGTTTAAAAAAATGCCTTTTGACAGCCATTTCACTGTGGTTCAGGGTGGATAACTGTATACACAGTGGTGTTAAGCGTACACATTATGTGTGATTGAAATGTCTTGCTATTGCCTCACTTCAGAAGAACACCTTATTACATGTATGTCTAATCAATCCATTCTTTATTTTTATAAAAAGTGCCGTGCTCACAAGTCTCTTTGTGCAGTGATGTTATCCTTTGGTAAGTGTTTGATATATTCTGTTTTAGTGTCAATTTTCAATGAAATTTGGTCATTACAAAAACATATATAAAGCGACATCTGACTGCTTCAGAATCTGCTGTCTATGATATTGATATGCTATCCCTTCCTCTCTGTCTCCATAGTAACCAGCAAAACCTCTCAACGTCTGCAAACTTTGGGACCTTTGGGAGCGCGGAAGAAGGTGATCCTTCTCGGTGCGGTTTCACAGGACACAGACCCTTGATAGATCTTTGTTCATCTACCCTGTTTTGTTCCTCCCCTTGTACTCCTTTGTCTGGTGGGAAGAAAGGAGAAGCTGTCGCCGTTCTACCACCATTCATTTCTCATGAAAATATCAATTACATCCTGTAATAGAAAGCTTGCACACATCGCCCAGGAGGGACCGGCCATCCTCTGCGCAATCATCCCAATTTTGGCCTCGTGCTCCGCTTATACCCTTCATCCCCAGCTCCCCCCACCCTGAGAGCCATACTCTCTTAATTAGTCACCAGGAGGAGAGGGGGCTCTATTACGGCCGGTGATGAATCATTATCTCTCGTAATTGGCCCTCCGCTCCCCCAGGGGGTGCCCTGCTCCAGACTGCCCAGCTGGAGGAGCCCGTCCCACCTCGGCTTGCAACTGGAGCTGGAGAGTGAGCCAAACTTTTTTTATTCTGCAAAGCCTCCATTAATAATCCAAAACCTCAGCTCATACTAATAGGTTCATATTAATCATTGTTTGGGTGATGCCACTCTGTAATTGAGAGCCGCCTTAAGAAGATTAATTTGGTGTAATATTCATCACAGAGGGGAAGAGAGTTATTGGTATTTATTATAATAGTGATGTTGCCACAGCAAGGCGGGTAAGCATCGAAAGGGGTCTCGGAAATTATAAACAACTCATTTGGGATTCTGCATGACTGTTGTTATTCAGCAACAATAGTTCGGAGATCTATTTCCATATAGTGAGTGAAACTTAAGTTTTCTCTTTGTTGGTCTTTTTGTTGATGGGCATACTGAACAATCTAGATTTATAATTAGAATTAAGGATTATTATCTACTACGTTTAAGCAGCTCTGAATGCAGGGTGTCCTAAAAAGTATTAAAAGTTGATCAAGCAATTTAGAGAAAATGAAGGCCCTTAAAAAGTCTGAAATGCCATATTCCAAGGTATTGAATTGTGTGTCATCTTTTCATATTTGTCCAAAGAGGTCATATGCTAAAGTTTCCCTGAATTTAATCATTGCGTAGGTGAATAGTGGAAGGTCCGTTTACACCTGGTTGTTAAATGGTTGGAGGATAAGGAGTTGGAACCATGGCTGAGGGCTGTCTCTGGGAATAACTGTGAAGCGTACTGCTCTGTGTGTTGGAAGGCGATTAGCGTAGCCTCGATGGGATCAACACTGTCCAGTCCCACATGCTAGCAAGTGCTAGCCACAAAGTTTCTCTTTCTAATAAACCTTGCATTGGGTTTGTCACTCAATTAATTCTCTTGTACTTTGTTCCCTTCTCAATTATGTTGCATTAATAAGGAGTTATCACAAACAGAGACAATTTAGTTGTCTTACAATCAGTATGTAGTAAATGTAAGTTAAAGGGTCGCCAATGCAATCGGTTAAAACTTGAAGTGGCGATGAGGTCTAAAATTGTATGAAAAGAGTCTTGAAAAAGGTCTTAATAAGTATTAAATTTAGCTCCTAAATTCCTTTATATACCCTGGCATGATAGTTAGACTGTCTCTGACGGTTGTTAAGAAGTACCGAAGACAATGTGTGAAAAATGCAGCCTTTTTATCTGGACAGAATGTATGTTTTAATTATAACATTATCACTTTTTTAGCCAAGATATGCATTTTTGTAAAAGTTAAGTTTTTATGTACAGTAGGGCCTACATAACTTTGTCTTTAATCCCTGAGGATGATGTGTGATGTGGGACCACCAGCCCTGAAGAAGAAACTATAGCATCAGGATTGCGGGGTCTCAGGCAACTTGGAGGTGAAGTGTTCTTTGACTTCCTAGCCTTTCTTCTGTCTCCAACAAACTGATTTTCTGTTAGTTTGTGACACACCCAGTTTACAAACAAACCCCTTCATCCCTAATCTCCTAATGTCCCCAGTTCCAGGGGCTTGAGCTGTTGTTTTGCTCTTTTCTTTCAAGACCCCTTTGCTGATAAATTCGGATGCTATCACCTAAATCAACATAGGAAATTCCATAGGCCTCTATAAAAGCACATTCTTGTTTGTACTCGCACTACTTAATGACCTTTTACACACCCACAAGACAACACAAGTAAAGCTGAAGATCAAACTGAATTTTCACACCACCTACACAGATTCACACATATTATGTTTCTCTGGTGTTTGTTAAAACACAACAGCTAATGTCTCCGAGCACTAAAATAGAGCCGTTCCACTGGCTGCAAAAGAAGACAGGTCTGCAAATTAAGTCAACAATTTTGGAGAAAGCTGCATCTTCATGGATGAGAGACCATGGAAGCTCCTGGCTGTCGTGCTTTAAGGATTCGACGGCACAATGAAGATGTCACTCGTGACAAACTGGCTACTGTTGCGCGCTCCATCCCATCACTTATATTGTCAGTGTGTTTACGTTTGTGTGCTTGTGTGTTTGGGAATGCCTGTAATCTGAGATCTATGGCCCCCCTGGATCTCTTTAGCCTGCACACATCATTGTTTAGCTGTTGGTTTTGCATGTGAAGGGAGGGAGGTGGCTTGTTAATTATAAATAAACTGGACCCACTTCGGGGACCAGATAAGGAATCGACTGGTTTTGATGCATGGCCACCGGTAAGCAGCTATAGCGATCCATGCGCCCCGGGAATCCTGGTGCCAGCAGCTGGTTTAAAAATCGCAGCCACATTTTATAGAATTGAATCCCAACCTTTTTCTCGAGGGAGCTTTTGTTTGCACGTCATGCGCTTCATTTCCTCAGATAGGAGTTTTGTGATGGGAGTCATTTTGCTTATTGGCGCACAAATATGAGCACTTTCAATCTGTTTCAAGCTTTTAATTGGATCAGTTGTCGGTTTTTTGATAGGAGCTGCATTCTGCCTGATTGTTAATCTTGGATTTTTTAAGGTTGTTCACACATTCTTGCATTTACAAACAGCTGCACAGAGCACAACACAAGAGGTCTCGAGATTGTTTTTCAAAGTTGAACTTGTTTTAACTTAACACAGCTTCTTGCAGACATCTTTTAGCATGTATTATTTTATTTTAATCAAATAATGCATTTCGACAGTTTACAGTCTTTAATATTAAAACAAGATTTTTTAAAGGATTTTTTTAGTTTTTAGGATTATATTGGTTATATTGTGTAGTATAGTCTGTCAGTATACCACAATAAATAAATAAATAAATACATAATAAATAAAATTCATTCATTTATTGTTCATTTATTATGAATAAATGGGTTAATCTGGGCTTACATGAAGAGACAAAATAATTTTGTTTTATTTTGCAGTTCAAGTACAAGTTACAAAGTTTTTACAATACTTCAATTTTTCATGTATGCTATTTCAAGCAATAGGCATGAATGCGTATCAAAATAAGACAGAAATTGATTCTTTAATATTGTCACAGAGAAGTGTGTTCGATTGAAACATTGTGTGCGGGAATGAAATAAGCAGAAGTGTACAATGCACAGGGTTAGAAAACTGCAGCCCTTTTAAAATTGTCCCTGGAATTTATATAATTGCAGAGATCTGTAAAATAAAGTAAAGCTCCAATCACAGCAAAAAGACTATTATTCAGTTCTGTGGAGTTGATAAGCCATTTATTCCCTAAGACTTATCTTAAGAAACTTTCTTCATTGACAGTGATGGCAATGACAAATGTTCACCTACCTCCCGATGCTTCACGCTCTTCTCTACGCTGCACGTTTTCTGAAGCCCTGACAGGAAAATTGCTGAAAAAATATACGATACTTTTTTCTTCCTTAAAAAATAATTACCTTTGAAATGCTTTGATAAATGAGATCTCTCAGAATTGGCTAGTATATTGTTTTCTGTATATCAGGCCAGTGTATGAGCGTTTTAAGTGAAATGAAGCTTAGGATTTTTTTTAAGTAGTTGGTAACAAAGGTTGTATTTGTTAGTTAGTTAGTGCATAGCACTTGATTTTAGTTCATGCAAATTTTAGCATTTACTCAGGAATCATGTTTTAAAATTAAAAGTTGTAACTTGTAAAATTAATGAACAATAATATGTGTACACTGTAAACCCGAATAAGTTTTTTGTTGTACTGATGTTAAGTCCTTTTAATTTTGAACATTTAGCAAGGTAACTTTTTTATTTACAGTTAAACAAATGAAAGGTCTTAAGACAACCTTAATATTTCAGCTGCATCAACAATTAACAAACAGCCTTCACAGAGAGTGATGCAACACACACGCCTGCTATTGCACCTCCCACAACCTAAGCATAAGCACCACTCTTCTGAACGATGGTAACGCACCACTCTTCTGAACGATGGTAACCCCAATAGTAAAAAAAACTGTTCTAAATATCCAAGATAAATGAACATTCATCATTAACAAGGCTTTTTCCTTTCTAAAAACACTTCATTTCAAAATTTACACTCCTGACGCAGTCTCACACAAAGCATGCTGGGAACTAAAATTCATTCTCAACAAATCGTCTTGAATTAACTTGTTGAAATTAAGTTAAACTAACTCAAAAGTAAGAATTAGTTACAGGAACTCGAAACGTTTAAGTTAGGACAATTTTTTTATATAAAATTAAGTTAACACTACTTTAACTGTTTCATTTCTTTGAACATTCGGGTTTACAATTGTAACATTAGGAACAGTTCACCCAAAAAAGAAAATCCTGTCTTCATTTCAAAGTGCTGATGAACACAGAGAAAGATATTTCGAAGAATGCTTGTAACCAAACAGTTCTTTAGCACCATCGACTACCATAGTAGGAAAAGTCGACTTTCATGCATTTTCTGTTTGTTTCCACAACATTTCTGGCAGGCTGATTTGCAGCTGTTTAAATAGAAAACACGCACGCTTCTCTATAATGGCAATTACGAAACCTTAGAGAGAAGAAAATGGTAATAAATTGGAAGTTTTACAGTAATGAGCTCATGAGTGAAGCGCTATGTAGCTCTTATTAATGACGGCTCGTCACAGACACTTAATTCGAAACATTAACTCTATTCATTTGTTAATATTTATTAGAGTGGGCTCCGAATGAGGAATGGCTTTGAGAAGATGGAGTTGTAATTAGGCTTGGGCTGAAAATGACTCCAAGTGACTTTCTGGCTCATTGGAAACTCCTCACCAAGTTCATAAATGAACCTTGGTTCCTCTGCAGAGCTCCGAGGTCAGAGAGGGAGAACAGGGGAACTGACCTAGATCAGCCCCCTATAGATGCAGTAATGTTCAATATCCAAACAGGGCAAGATGAAGGAGAGATGAATATTTGGATAATTAGAGCCGGAATTGAAAAGCAGCTTTTATTAGAGCAGTGCAGTCCTTTACGATTGCATGAGCCATGTGATATATGTCACATTACCCATTTTTATTGGTATTATTGCAGAAACATACTAAGAAAAAATCAGTCTGAACAGAAGTCATAGGCAAAAAACACACTTTAAGCGAAGTGAATACAACAAGGGCAGCAGAGGAATAGAAACTATTGAAAACGTGCATCTTCAACACAATTTCTACAACTTGTGTATTAGAATAATGGACTAAATAGACAAAAATGGAGTAAAATACAAGTTCTTGTGAACTAGACCGAAGTAGACAAAATGCTAACACAAGAGACAAAAGGTGCTGAGCGAACCCTCCGCAGGCAGAGTGAGCGACTCGCCCCGTACAGTGACACAGATCGCTGTGGGGCGTCTGTCGCCTCAGACTCGGACGGGTGAAGGAAAGCATCGAGGGGAAGGGGAGTAATCACTCCAGGGGTGGCAGTGTTAGAGGAGGGGCAGGAGGAACAGTCATTCCCATGTGGCTCAGGCCCATCAGCACAGTCAAAGTGAGGAACGCAGGGGGCACATGTCTATTCTAATCACACCACATCCCCGGTGATGAAACCGCTCGCCGCACCCTCCGCTTGCTAACCTCAACGCTGGTGGAGAACTTCGTTTGTTTTCGTATTACGCTATTGGTTTGAAAGGTTTGCTTTGCTTGCACTGATTGGCTCTTTATTCGCTTGTAGAGTAGAGCACCAGCGAACATCTGTTGTTGCTGGACAGTGGGTTGATCTATGAAATCTTTCTTTTTAAGATCAGAAAAGTTTGATATCTTGCACACATTTTAAAATATACTGTCTGTTGGCTAGAATATACAGTAGGCTAATTGACTTGTTTGTTGTTTATTATGTTTGTTGACACATTAAACAAAATTGTAGTGCAGCTTAATTTGCTGTTAATTTGGTAAAAAAATCTATTTTTCAAGAATGATTTATATATTAAGGATTAAAAAAATAAACATCAGGAAAAAAATGTACCACAAACCATAAACAAACAAACAAAAAAACACCCACATTTATACATAAAGCAACATGTTTTCGGATAATGAAGAGGAATTTTTAAGGCACCTTATTTTTTTATTAACTTGTATTTTTCTTGCCAATTGAAGCTTTTTGAAGTTTTTGAAATTTATATTCAAGAAAATGTTTATATTTGTATTTTTCAACAAATTGATGGTAAATTAGACTAAATTAGACCGTATGACTCAATAACATATAAGAAGGCACTGAGAGTTGAACAACTGCCAAGCATTAAGGTTTAGATTATGTTGTTATGTATCTAAAAATAAATTAGCATGTGAATTTTAGTGTCTTTCACATGAACTGTTCTCATCTGACCGCCATCTGTCTGCCTTAATATGAATAATGTTGATGTAATTATTAATTGTTTCTGTGTACATAAACAGACTCAGAGTGTGACATTGTCCATTTAATAATACTGACCAGAGGTAAGTTTCTACATTTATTTCTATTCATTTTAATGTAAAAATAAATGACATATTCTTTAAATGTTTTTAAGGTTTAATTTTTATGTATTAGCTGGTGGTACTGGCGGATGTTTAATACGTTTTGCATTACAGTAATTAAAGTAAAACGCTTCTTAATTGTTTTTGTGTGAAAACAAACAAGATCATTTCACTATAGTCTAAGAATCATATTTACTTTACATTCCTTCTTTTGTAATTTCTATTCCACCCTCCAATAATTTATTCTATCTCCACATTTTCTTACCAGCCCACGATTCAAGACAACAGCATTTATACTGCCTTTAGCAACCCTACTAAACCGTTACAACTGAATCATCAAATCAGACTAAATGACTGAGCATTAATGGTATTGTTTTAAGCCAGTCGTAATTAACATCTTGGCTAATTGTATCTGCAGGGAAACATGGGGTTAAAAGAGGCAAAGAGCCCTTTACTGAGATTTAACTCTCATTTCACAAAGGCCCACATCAGCATAACATATTACCAAGAATGATAATTACTATCGCTTAAGAAATAAAGCTTGAGGCCTTTTCCATTCTCTCTCTCTGTAGGATTGTGATGCAAAATCTTATTTGTGTTTGTGGCTATTATGCACTCTATACCTTTCTTTCAACCCCATGTACTGTACCTCTTTGTCTCTCTCTCTCTCTCTCTCTCTCTCTCTATCTGACAAACCCACTCGTTCACGCTCTGTTCCTCATATTTATATTGGACATGCATGTATATCACTCTTAAATTCCTCTTGCCTGTTTCTGCCCTTGGACTAATGTCAGTCTGTAATGGCCGTGACAGATTGTGTGGGGCAGTACGGTCTGGTGCGAAGGGCACCAGTCACACAGATACGGATGCTTATGCTTCTAATTACAGAGGCTCGAGGTGAATCTCATTAACTTAAAGCGAATTTACCCTTTATTCTGATTCACAGTATCTGTAAAACATCATTACTGTCACACTAACACAGAGACTTACAGAGGATCAGTGTGCCCACACCCACTGCAACTTCTGCAGTCTAAACAATTTATACATTTCTGTACTGTAGATTCAGAGCTTGTTGTTGGTTTATTGCCTTTTCGGTATGAATCTGGTCACCTCAAATGTACTGTAAGAATTTCATTTATATTTATTTATTGTGCAAGTAGAACGATGGACTCCGAATGTTAATGAGATACAATCCTTATTTTATAATTAGCAAAGGAAAAAAAAGTTCTTGAAAAGTTCATTTCTGATGTGGTTGGTACCAGGCGGAGGTCCCCTTTTGTCATCCTAAATAGACGTCTCGGCGCTCCACTCTGCCTTTTCTACAAATCAGAAGAAAAACTGTAAGTGAACAAATGAAATCAAATAAAACAGGGTCAAACATCACTATAAGGGCACCAAATGGTCACTGGCATGGAAGTAATCTTTTTTTCTTGTGTTTCTACAGTAAAATGGGAAAAAGCCATCAGCCCCAGACTCGCACGAAAGAAAAAACCGCGAGTTGTTATTTTGCCCGAAGCGCAGCTAACTGCATCAACAAAAAATGTGAGGTCTGCATAGAGCGCTGTTTGACAGAAGAGAGCCAGTCGTTTTAATAAAAAAGGACAGTTCTTTTGTAAAAAAAGTGCTGAGCCCCTTGCAAAATGTTTAAATAACCTGACTTTTATTCTATCTGATCTGTGGTTATGGGAATGTCTGTGTGTGTGTTAGCGGGTGCTGGTTGGCGGTACTTTAAGAACATGGAAATCAAGTGATCTCCTGGGAGTTAGGCAGAGTTTGAAGTACAAATGCTGAATTTATTTAACCTCTTGACAGACTCATTTCTGTTGTGCATTTATCTTCAATTTTCCTGCCTCATTTCCATTTTTATGTTTCTTAAAGGCACCAGGAATTGTGTTTACCGCATGTTTTAATTAAGATAACTGCGTGTCAAACCAGAAAGAAATCTCTTCAAGTTTACAAGAACCGCTTTTGTTACTTTTATATTTAGTAATTTTCTTATATTTCATTTCCAGAAGTGATTTTAGGTTTGTTTATTGTTTGCATGAACATTGTCAGGACTGATTTGGCTGTCACGTAGTTCGTCAACTGTATCTAGAATCAGAGTGAAGAAAATAATCGTCCACGATGGGCTGCCTGTGTTTTACTTAACATGCACTGACAGTTGCCGATGACAAGCTTTGAACCAAATCATAGAAATTACATTACCGGACGTGATGCCAGACATGAAAATGTCTTAAATTGGGTGTTTTAATCGAATCAGAATGTTTCAATATCCATGTCTTTATAAAAGAGTAAATACAGTTATAGTTTTCTTTTGTTAAATTGCTTATTCTAATTGGATTGCATAATATTATCCATGTAATCTAATAATCACAGTTTCAAAAGTGGACAAAATTCATTCATGTTTTTTATTTCTAGTGGAACAGAATGTCTGCACAGAAACCAAAGTGATGAGTCTTTTTCCTTTTATTGCATATTATGTTATTCGTGTGACAGTTTTGTGCCAATCTTGGTGAATTATAACAGCATGATTTGAAAATGTTTTGAAGAGCACATTTATTCTTCAGTGGAAGTGTAGGAATTTGACCATGTGTGCGAAACATGATCAATATTTTAGATTTGAAGTCACTTATAAATACTGTAGTGCACAACCTTAAATATTTTTTATTCATTTTAATTTATAGTTTTGCATTACGTGTTCAGATTCCTAAAGCTTTCTCCTTTATTTCAGGTTCAAATTAGATTTTCAAAGTGAAGTTAGACTTCTGAACCCCATTGTATGTTATTGAACTAAAAAGCTAGTAAAAGTCTAAATGAAATGATCACTTCTTGGATGATCAAACATCTCCATGTGCAAATCTAAAATATTTGTTTGCCATTTTGTCTTACATTGTGCTAATATCCTGGACCGGCGCTGTTATATTTCTAGAGCATTTGTCGGGTGGGAGGTCCGTCTGATTCATAGCAAAGGCCAGACAAACATTCATCAGCTCTCATTCTCCAAGGACAGCATGATACACTCGAAAGCCAATTAGGTGCTTTGAGCATTGAACGTAAACCATGTGCAAAAGTGTTTACACCTCACCTTTGGTCCAATAATGTAAATACTCGCAGATACGGGGCCGGGCCGGCGGGCCCATGATGGATCACATCTTGCCTTCATCTTCAGCCCTTTTAATGTTCAGCCAGATCTACTGAGCACTCGGCTCTCCATTGAAATATTGCTTTTGCCGAGTTTTACCTCTCCCCTCAGAATTGAACAAATGAAGAGTCAGCATTCGTAGGTTAATACAATATCAAAGTATGACAAATTGTTCAAAAGCGGGCAAGGCGGAAACGCATCTACATAAAAGCTGACTGGCAGTGGAGCAGCAGCTTTTCTGATACTATATCTTCAGACTGACAGTCCCAGCGGACCTTAATGCATTTTTTTGCATAGCATTATCACCGTCCTTTTGGATGTTTTTTCTGTTCGTAGAGATGAAATGTGGCCCAATTATAGAGAAGCTTTTGTACAAAGGGACCAAGTAACCCGGCGTGAACTTCAGTCTGCTGTTGTGCGCTGTTTTGTGCCCTTCGCGTAAGCGCAAAAGGAAAGGCGGGAAATGTGCATCCACGTAAGAGGTTTGTTTTTCTCGTTCTCGCTTTGAAGAGAATAACATCATTCTGTGCCATCAGAAAATCCCCTGTGGGTTGAATGTTGATGTATTATTGTAGGTGAGGCGTTAGCAAATAGCCATATGAAAATGCTGCTACAGGCTTCTCAGAGTGTGCCATATGAGTTTTGTTCTTTAATTTCTTCAGACTTCATTCCAATTGTCTAAAATGACTAAATGTAAATAAAAATGTAACTTGTTTCAGAAAGTTTTTTCTAATTCTGGATCCCTGTGTCATCACAGGGATCCTATTCCTTTTATTAGCCAAATGCAAGGCGAAGGCGAAAGAGCCCGTCCACGAGCTTTAATTTGTTTGTGTAGATGTATAACATTCATTTGCAGTAGCTTCTGCTTTTTTTCAATTCTGAGGGGTCGTGTGCTACATTTACAATTACAGCTCATCTAATCCATTAATTCCCTTCATCGGAGTCCCAGAGATCATACGGCACATATTGTGTCTGATTAGAGGTAATTAGAGGTAATTTTCAGCACTTTTTTTGTCTAGACCTAAGTGTCATCCCCTGTTATTGAAGGTTACAGCAGTAGGTGACAAGGTGAGTAATATTAGGCTGCTGTAAGACACCAGGGAGGAGATCTCAAACGGTGTCACCCCCTGAGAGACGCTCCCTCGAGCCGCACCACAGGCGCCGTTAAATGTCAGACATCTCCACGGTGAAAACCTTAATATCAGACAGCAGGAACGGGACAAAAGATCAACTTGGAGTGCTATGAAAGGATAATAACTATTGTAGCTAAAAAATGCTTGCTTTTTCGGCTCTAATGAGACGAAGAGCGCGGCTTTAAAGCTCACGGTTAAGGCCTAATTAATCATTCTTCATGGCAGTCTCCCGCAGATATCCATTAAGTTTTATTTCAGAGGCCAGCGTGCCTTCAATGGCATTCCCATTGTTTTGGAGGGTTTTATATTAACCTGAGTGTAGATTGATTGCTCGGGGTTTGAATAGCATGCACACGGAGAAGAATAATGTTTGGCCCCGGCACGAAACGTTGTGCACAAAGGTCTTTTGTGGGGTTACGAATCAAATTTAAGAGTGGATTTGTGACTATATCATGCTTGTGTTTGTTGCCTGACATTTTGAAGCCGTATAGTTTTGCTTTGGCTATAGCAGAAAGTCCGCACTGAGTACTCAGATATTGCGCGGGCTGTGAAAACTTCGCTGTCATTTCCGAGGCGAAAAACATGTGTGAATAGAGATCACGGCCTCTGTCATATCCAGCGGCCCCCTGCGGCCACCACCAAGCGCCCTGGATGGGTTCATCTAGGCATAAATTAAAAGCACTAAACGCAAACAGTCTGTTAATTTTCCCCGCTGGCCTGCAGAGGAGATCTGCTGGATGTTCAATCTCCGGCTGTGCCGGGGGTGGAAACGGGCAAGAGAGGCGGCCGCCCCCGCTGCGTTCGCCGCAGGAGAGATGCATGCAGACTTAGTTTGCTTAATGAAGGCTAATTGTTTGCGAGGGGATGACAAACACCCGGTCGTGCTGTGTTGTCTCGTTTGTGCGGGCTTCATGACTTGTCATTTTGGGTTTACCGCTCACAGTTGTGAAGGCATCTTCCTCCCTGCTCATCATACAGGGGTTTAGCTTGTCTTGCTTTATGGCTTTTAAGGATACAAGCCTACTACTGTTATAGCCTTAGCTGTAAATGAGGCTTAAAACTGAGCTGGAATAGGCTACCAAAAATGTATTAATATACAGAAGTGGCCTTAAGCTGTTCCAAATCTGTATACATTTCTTTGTTCTGATGAACACAGGGAAAGATATTTGGAAGAATGCTTGTAACCAAACAGTTCTTGGCCACCATTGACTACCGTAGGAAAAATTACTTGGTAAATTTCTGGTCACACTTCAGTATAGGGGGCAATTCTCGCTATTAACAAACCATTAACTATGACTTTTTCCCCAATACACTCTTAATTTGTTGCTTATTAATAGGTAGCTAGTTTAGGTATTGGGTAGGATTAGGGAAGTAGAGAATGGTCTTGCAGAATATGTGCTTTATAAGTACTAATAAACAGCCAATATGCCAATAATAGGCATGCTAATAACAACTATAGTCAATAGTGAGAATTTCACCCTATACTGAAGTGTTACCAAATGTCTTTGTTCTGTTGAACACAAAAGAAGATATTTTGAAGAATGTAGGAAAACAAACAGTTCTGGGGCACTTTTGACTACCATTGTCATTTTTCCTACCATGGTAGTCAATAAGTACGTCAATATTTACTCAACGCTTACATATGTATTTGCAATACACTACTTCTCTGATACGTCGTGCTTTTTGGTCATTTTGAAGCTCATTAACCTCCATTCACTTTTATTGTACCTATAGGATCAGCTGTGACATTCTGGTAAACATCTTGCTTTGTGTTTCACAGAAGAAAGTCATGCGGGTTTGGAAAGAGGCTATTTATTTCTTAAAACTACTTTTTGTCTTTTTCCTTTTCTTCACGATTTCTTCCCACTGCCAAGATGTGTTTTGTTGAATGTTGTCCTGTCATAAAACTGAACAAAGCGCTACTGATCTCATTTCCAATTAAATTGTCATGGCCCAAATAGTTCAAATTCGGTTTCGTGGTTCGTGCTTTACGAGAGAAGGCATATACACATCCTTGGTTGCTTTTCAAGACTCGTGCTGTGCAGTCAGCCACACATAGCGTAACACAGCAGAGTCTGTTTAGAATCTCTCCGTCTGCCATGATATGACACCGAACCCAATTTACAGCTTCATGCAGAAACGCAGGGTCTCTCCACATCGGTCGACTGCGATCCTTAATTTGATCGCACCTATCTTCAAAAATTTGCTGTGGTTTTCACTCTCGCAAAGCAATAAATATTCCACGCGGACTGTTAATTTGGATTGCGTCGTTTATGGTCTGTTTGCAAACGGCCTGCCGAATGTGATGTTGATAGCACTTGTTCAAAGATGAGCATATTGTTGATATTTACAGGCGTTTGATTGGCTGAGAGGCGATGAGAGCAGACAGTTTCGGGCATGGAAAATGAGATTCATGACGGCCTCTTCACAGCTCTGTCTAAACGCGGCATTTATAGACTAATGTGAAAACAAACTACAGGCTGACACAAACAACCAGATATTTTAGATAACGTCATGGTGAATTTTCTATCTTAGACTTACCAAGAATTTAGAATATACATTTATAAGAATAGCGTGCCACCAAACAACACATTCGATTTGCGCACGTGGAGTAGTGTCCGGGTGAGAAGAGAGACTGCAAGTGCTCAGCGTTCCATGAATTTGTGTCATGCTTTTTCTCGAGGGCTGTTAAGAAAAGAGCACGCATGTACGCATTCATTATGTCTTAACACATGGGTAAACTTCATTCTCTCAAGAAATTTTCCTCCCTCTATTGTATACAGCGGCCAAATTCATGGGCATCGGGCAGTCAGGGATGTGCCGGCATGTGTGCGCTCGCATCAGTTCGACCCTCAATTTGGGGACAATGCACCACTGCAGGTAAGACGAAGTCCATTGCTCAAGAACAGCATGTCAGGAGAGATTAGAGAACCTCTGTTTGCAACAAAAGTGTTACCACCATCCGCAATTACAATAAGCAAACAGCCCTTAGCCGTACAAGAGCAGAGATGACGGCGCTGAGGAAAAGATGCGAGGGCTGGCGGCAGGTCAGGAGAGAACGAAAGAATAAAGGAGAAAACGAGATCTCATCAGTGCTCGACCGGATCCACACCATGTAGAGTAAACATTATTATCTTAATAACATTTTCAATTAGCGCTAACCCTCGTAACCAGATGCTAATGGAACAGGAAGACCAAAATTAATTACAAAAATAATTTGTAATCGCAAAATGGTCTGAAGCTCTTACAGGTTCAGGCATGAGTGATGGTCGTTGAGATTTGGCCTAATTTTCCATCTTATTTCAGCTGGGAGAGGAAATCTGTGTATATTAGTTTGGGAATATACCTCACGTTTTCTCTCGGCATCAGTGGCGTGATTTATTTGGTGCTTAGCGTGTGTTGTTACTCTATTGGTGGGAAGCAGAATCGCTTTTCCATTTCCACCCACTAATGGGCACACATCGGCTCATGAGTCGTGTGGCACAGTGTGCTGTAGTTATGGAACATTACTTTCCTCATTTAGTTGAATGTGATTCTGCGCGTGTGTGTTTTTGTGTTGTTTTGTAGTGAGTGTCAGGAGAGATTGGAAGTAATGTAGATTGTTGTGTATTCTGTTTGCAATTGTAATAGAATCACATATACCCATAAGTGGATTTCTTTATTGTAAAGATTAAGAAAAACAATTTGTGTCACGTTTTGTTGTTTACCCAAAAAAGATCGGTCACTTTTTACTCATCCTCTTGTCATTTCAAATCTGTATGACTTCCTTTCTTACACACAACACAAAATAAGCTATTTTTAAGAATATTGGTAACCGAACAATGGCGGTATCCATTCATTATTGTATGGACACAAAACCAATGCGGTACATTGTTGTTCAGCTACCAACATTAGGGGTAGTTCACCCAAAAAGGAAAATTCTTTCATTTACTCACACTCATGCTATTAAATACCTGTATGACATTCTTATTTCTGCAGAACACATGAGAAGATATTTTGAAGAATGTTGGTAACCAAACAACATTATCCCCCATTGGCTTCAATTGTACAGATACAAAACCAATGAGACGTTTCACAAAATATCCTCTTTTGTGTTCCTCAGAAGAAAGAGTCGTATATAGGTTTTATATCTGAGTGACTCAAATATGTTAATTTAAGAAAATTAATTATTGACCTTTTTTGTGATTGATTACCCACGTTTTTTTTTGTCCAAAGCCCATAGACCACAATGCAACTCTGAACTGGTTTCATGAAATACTTCCAAAACATTTCTGTCCATTCCAGTTTCAGTTCGCCATGGTCTGCTCACACAGATTGCTTTCCGTGTAGGACACCTGTGCCGAAACTCTACAGAGATCCGTGAACCATCTCTGGCCCGGTGCGAGTGTGAAATGAGGGACGGTGATGATAGACAAGCCCCATCTCATTTCATGTAATTAGGGTTGTGGGAGATCTCAGCTGCCCTTCCATCGAGAACCACCAAAGACGGGACAGTCACAGCCGGCTGCCCAGTTTAAGAGGGGTCTAGAGGGTCAGTTGATGCTCCATCCGGCACCAGATGAGCCATCTGCACAAAACCTGATGGAGTCTGTCAAAAGGAGAAATGGTTATTTTTGTACAGTGTTCGGACTAACTATTGCACAGATTTCTGCTGTCACAAAGCACTGCTGCCACGATTCATAGAAATCACACATCGGAAAAATCACACATCGGATCTCATCAACATCCAGATTGTTTTTCCTAGAGAACAGTGATATTAAAAACAAATGGAAAGTTTCACTTTATTCTCATGTTTTCAGATTTTTCTCCTGAGAAAAACATCCTAATAATCTCTAGAATTTTCAACCAAACGTCTGAAGAAGATTCAAATACAAATGTCAACAATTGTTATTTTTTTCTCTATTTTTTTTTGGATAAACTATTTTTTGGAGGTGCATAACCGGGAGCTGCAATATCACCCAACTCAATAATACTCAACTCGAATGTTCTAGAGAAATATGTCAACGTTTTGAGCATTTACAGTGAGGGAAAAAAGTATTTGATCCCCTGCTGATTTTGTAAGTTTGCCTACTTACAAACAAATGAAGGGTGTATAATTTTTATGGTGGGTTTATTTTAACTGATAGACACAGAATATTAAAAAAAATCAGGGGAAAAAAATGTTATATAAAGGTTATAAATTGATTTGCATTTCAGTCAGTGAAATAAGTATTTGATCCCCAAGCAAAACATAACTTTGTACTTTGTGGAGAAACCCTTGTTGGCAAGCACAGAGGTCAGACATTTCTGATAGTTGGTCACCAGGTTTGCACATGTGTCCGGATACATTTAGTCCACTCCTCTGTCAATCTTTAAGGTTTCTTGGCTGTCGCTCAGCAAATTGGAGTTTTAGCCTCCTTCACAGAGGTTCTATAGGACTAGGGTCTAGAGACTGGCTAGGACATTTAATGTGCTTCTCCTTAAGCCACTATTTGGTTGTCTTGGCAATATGTTTTGCGTCTTTGTCATGTTAAAGGCTCATCCATGACCCATCTTCAGTGACCTAGTTAAGGGGAGGAGGTTCTCGTCCAAGATTTTACGGTACATGGGCCCGTCCCTCAGCCCCTCAATGCGGTGAAGTCATCCTGTATACCTGTAGCAGAGAAAAAGCCCTAAAGCAGAATGTTTCCAACACTGTGCTTCTCTGTAGACATGATGTTCTTGGGCTCATAGTCAGCATTTCTCTCCCTCCAAACACAGGAGTCCATTTTGGTCTCACAGCAGTGCCAGCACTTTCGCCAAAGCCTTTTCTGAATCATTTTGATGTTCATTGTCAAACTTAAGACGAGCCAGGCTGGCCTTCTTGGGCAGGAGGACCTTGCGGGTGCTTCAGGATTTCAGTCTACTGTGGCATAGCGTGTTACCAATGTGTTACCAATGTTTTGCTTGCTAACTGTGTTCCCAACTGTCTTGAAATCATTAACAGGCTTCTTCCGTGTAGTTCTGGGCTGATCTTTAACATTTCTCATGATCATCTTTACCCCATTGGGGAAATATTGCAGGGAGCTCCAGAACAAGGGCATTTGATAGTTATTTTGTATATCTTCTATTTCCAAATAATCACACCAACAGTTGTCTCCTTCTCACCAAGCTTCTGTCTGTAGCCTATTCAAGGTTTGTGCAGGTCTCCAATCTTGTCGCTGACATCCTTTAAAACCTATTTGGTCTGGACCATGGTGTTGGAGAGGTTGAACTGGAAGATACAGATTCTGTTGGCAGGCATCTTTTATATACATAACAAGCTGATTTAGGAGTACTTTCTTAAAGTGACAGGACTAATCTGTGGTCCATATAGGCACATAACCAATCTGTGGAGCCAGAATTCTTGCTAGTTGGTAGGGGATCAAATACTTATTTCACTGACTGAAATGCAAATCAATTTATAACCTTTATATAACATTTTTTTCCCCTGATTTTTTTTAATATTCTGTGTCTATCAGTTAAAATAAACCCACCATAAAAATTATAGACCCTTCATTTGTTTGTAAGTAGGCAAACTTACAAAATCAGCAGGGGATCAAATACTTATTTCCCTCACTGTACATCTTTTATAGTACATCGTTTTGATACTACATTCATCTGGAACGTCAGTGTGACATCAAAAACATTCCAGTCATTAAATGTAAATGTAAACATGCAGATACTTTTATCCAAAGTGGCTCACATTGCATTGAATGTATACATTTGATCGGTTCTCGCATTACCCAGATATTCAAATCCATGACCTTGGCATTACTAACATAAAGTCAACGCAGAAACTGACAGATAGAAAGCCTAGTGGGTTAAAGCACTGACTCCCGGTGCATTATGGGGGATGCTTTTGAAAGGCGTCTTCACTTGCGAATCATAAATATTTTACTCTGTGTAATTGGCCCAAAGCTGTGGGACTGTGGTAGGATGATGATTATACTACCGGTCTCATTATAGCCGCATCTGATTAGCCTCCATTGCGGAGGGGCTCCCTGCTCTGTCGTACACTGGATAATAGTTTTGTACTAATTAAAGTATTACACTTTGGAGGCTTCGGAACTTAATAGCACAGTCCCCGCCACCCCACCCCTGGCTTTTGTTTACCTGCCTGAAATCTATCCGTTTTTTCCCCTCTTTTCAATCAGACGGCGTGCCGATGAATACGTCTCCCACCGGGCAAAAATAGCTTCCATCAAAGGCCTGACCAAATATTAGGGAGGCCTTTTATTAGATTCGCACTCCACTCAATGGATGGAGGGAGGTGCTAGATTCAAATCTCCCGAGCCCTATGAAAGAATATTGACATGATATGAGCACAGTTGGTGTCCGGGTTCAGAATGATTTGTCTGGGCTCGAGTGTGTTATAGAGAAACCCCTCCACTTAACTTTACTTCGGTTGGATGTGACTGCTTTGGTAATTGGAAGCTGTGATGTTGCTTCGACATTATTCGGCTTTAATATGACGTTTTTTTAATGGAATGGCTTAAAAGCTTTCGACTGGTTTGTGTGTATTGTCACTGTTGATTGCAGTATATAGTAATTTCTATGAAATCTATAGCTTTTTGCGTAATTTTACATTATAAACACTTTACAGAAAATTAATGTTATTATTTGTATATGTATATGTATTATTTGTATATTGTATATGTATATTATTATTGTCATTTTAATGTTACGAGTACAGATGTAAGAACAAATGAAGAGTTTGGTTCAAAATGAGATAACTCTATTTTTAAAGATTTTCAAATATCTCTTTTTATTTTGGATTCAATTTAATATCAATCAAACTGCAGTTGGTTTGTTTTGATTTAAGCCATAATAATTCAAAAAATACAGCTAACTAACACAATAAAACACAATAAAAACATGATAAAATAACAAAAAAACATGATTTTTTTTCTCATTTCGGATCCAAACACTTCAAATAATTTAAATAACAAAAAACAAGGACAAAAAAGTTATAAAATACATAATATTAAAGTTGATATTAAAGTCTGAAAGAAGTGTTTGCGGGATTGCTTTAATATTATCAGATTGTTGCAGGTGTTGGATTGCGAATCAGTGTCAAATATAAAATCTATTTGCTGAAGCAGAACCTCTTGAAAACCACTGTTCTACACAATTAAACAGTCAGTAGCGTTTTGTTTTCTCTGTTCAGCCATTCTCTTCTGTCTCTGACCCTGTTTTGCAGCTCATCATTAGAGGAACTTTAGATCAGAGGATGACTTCAGTGATGATGCACTGTTCATAACATTCTCAAAATTCCACTTTGTGTGAAATGCTTTTAACAGAACAGAAGGGCTCCGAAAGGACAAAATGTGCTGGAAATGAAGTAAAACAAAAGACATGACCATACTGTCATCTGTGAGTACTGTAAGTGAGCGAGGGACCCAGATGGCGGACGACTCCAGGTCATGTGGTAAGAGTGTACGCTTTGTTCTTTCCTCTGGCCAGCCCTGCTACAAAAACCAACATGGTCTCGCTGTTCCGGGCCCTGGTTTGTGTCATTGATCGCTGGTCCGTGAAGCCAGTTGTCCCCCACAGAGCGCAAGGGGACCAGTATGACAACACCAATGGCCTTGGGCCCTCGTCATCCCCATTTTTGACCAGAGATGAGAGTTATTGCTGTCACAATGAATGGGGCAAGACACTTGGGAATGGACTTGCATCCAATTATGTCAACAAGGTAATGGCCACAAAACCTGTGTTGAGTGGATTTTGCATGGAGTGATTTCTGATCTTGTGTGCTGGTTTGTGTAGGATGCAGGAGGCTACCGTGATCTGGCATACTTTACTGTGTTTGATTTAGCATCAGACATCACCCGCTGATCAGAGGTGTTTAAACCGTGACCTTTTCACTGAGACACCCCACTTTCATTTTGACTGGCATTTAAGGACATCGTCGCCCTGTATCTGTCTCAATCCGTTTCATTCCCAAAGCGATGCGCCCTATTAGAGCCCGGTTCGCATGCAAGGTTAAACTCGGCAAACAGTTGTGTTGTCTAATTTATCAGCCCATCAAACAGGGGCCAATATTGTCCCAGGGTGAGAGACGGCTGTTGACGCGACATTAGCGCGCGTGCGTGTGATGTATTGTTGATCTAATGGGCTTCTGGAATCTTGAGGGATGGCTGAACCGAAACGATAACGGTTTCTTTTTTGTATCTTTTTGCTGTTTTGTTTTACACCGTGTCCCCCACCATCTGTGTAACATTTGCTGGCGTATTTGGCACAACGAATCGTGGGAAGAATTAATCTTCGGTGCGCTGTATATATTCAAAATATTACAGATGACTTCATGATTTAAAATCCAAACATATAGAATTGTTTTTATGAGCAACACTAACATCAAGAGCTTGATTTTACATGCAATACTGACTTCATAAAAACTTTCCATGCTTCTGTAATAAAACTCAAATGCTGTTTTGATGACAGTGAATGGTATAATTTTCGGCTATGACAGGAGGAAGCATAAGTAAACATCAATCTGTCAGTTCCTACTCGGTTCATATGAAAGCATTAATATGGAAAAACAGCTCTTTTAGAAGAAAACTTTCTGGGATATGTGCTTTATTTGTTTATCATATTGAAGTGTGGCACAACCCACACACGCCATTAGAAAATAAATAGCTGAAATGTGATTTTTACCTTCAATTTCATTTGACAATTTCTACATTCTGAAAGTAAACAGGACAAATGTGTCCAAAGTACTTTTAGGATTGTTTATACTCTGAAAGAGGTAATATAGTAAACATTTCCCCAGTGATTGTGTCGTTTTTTTTGGATGGGGGGATTGGGGGGGGCGGAAATTGTTGGCTAGATTTGCTTTTAGATTTAATTTAGCTCTAATTTATGAAGTAATTGCAATTTATTAGATGGAAACAGCTCACATTCCCAGGAGATTTCAAAATTAAAGCAAAAATGCCCAGTGATCTTTAAAGTCAACATGCAGCGAGGTTCGCAATTTGCATCCCCCTTACTAAAACATGTTTTCGTGTTGACTGTAAAGCATTTATCTGTTCTATTGGCATTTCAATTTTGAAATGAACATCTTTTTTTACATGACTGTTAATACAAGAAATCTTCACCATATACAGTACAATTAAACCGTTTTTTATGGTTTTGTTCATCAAACCATTTGGGTCTGGAAGCAGTTGCCAGCTCTGTCCAAGAGACAGCTGGTGGGTCATGAGGTTTTTATTCCTGGACGAGTGGCATAATCAAATTCAGCATCTCATGAGAATCACACTCGCTCTCTCACGGACAGACCTGTCTCTCTTGGCACGCGGGCTGACGTGCCTGCGTTCTCCCGAGACTGTACTGCTCGGCGCGTTGTGATTGTTTCCACACCCTTGATGATTAAGTATGAAGTTTTGCAGCCATTTTCACTCACCAAAAGTTCGTTTTAGCGAGCGTTCTTGTCAAAAACGTCCCCCTCTCTCTCTTTCTCACTCTCACTGTTTGTTTCAGGAGCTGGTGAAGCTTCACCGCCTGTCACCAAAAGTGAGCATTCCTAGATCGGCATTGTCCCGGCAGCCCATATGCTTCTTCCAAGGTCACCCCTCATGAGCACCCTACACCTGTTATTATATATCTTCAACACCCGAGGTGAGAGAAGGAACGAGACGGTAGGGATATCTCAGACGACTTGTTTAACACTGGCCTGCATTCAAATCCGAGCTGGAAGACACATAGAGAGCAGCTCATTAATTTGGAGAGAACATGCAGCTGTTTGTGCAATTGCACCGTTGACATGTGGACGTGGGCAGAACGGCCCAGACGAGGGCTGGCGCGTGGCGACTGACAGGACAGATGGGGTGCGAGGGGCCTTTCTTGTCTAAGTGTAACGAAACTGATAAGGATGGATGTGATCATTTTAAAGGGGGAGATTTGTCAACGCTGCCCTGGTCTCAACGCCGCTTCTTGTACGCCGGCAGCTACGCAGCACTTGCGCAGGAAATGTTTGCTAATTGTTAGCAGATGTCACACTTTAGTTTTTGTAGCTATAATTATCAGCGGTGCGGTATGAATATGTATGAAGTATGACATGGTCACTTACTCATCTAGACTGCATGCCATGCGCAAATGGTGGGAGGGGCTTAATCGTGTTAGAATCAACCCAGTGTTCACTCTGTGCTAATGTGAAACCGGTATAAGAACGTGAATTTGGTACGCATTCATTGCGGGAACATTTATTTAAGGATGAATTTGTAAATAGAGCCGCAGAAAAAAACAAAGAGACCATTTCAAAATTATTTTATTTTCTGAATTTACTATTTATAGGTGTGTGTTTAGGTAAAATTGTCGTTTTTGTTTCATTTCTCCCAAATTTCCAATAAAAATATTATTTGCATTTATTTGCAGAAAATGAAAACTGTAGAGACAAGTCAAAATACCAGAAAAGATTCTCTGTAAAGTAAATAAGTTCATATTCACTTTAAAGCAATACAACAGGGATTTTAGGATAATTTTATGATGTGATTTTATGTCACGATGATTATCAACATTGTGTTAATATAACACAAATGATAAAATACTAAATAATCCAGCACCTATACAATTTTGCCACAATGGTTGCAAATAATTCTCTGCATCCATTAACTTGTTACTTCATTGGCCAAAAAGAGAGAAAAAAGTAAATTTAAGAAAGATTTGACTGCATTTTTTATTCTTTTTGTGAATTATTTTCTGATATTGTGACAGACCCATAACTCTTAAACAAATCTGTGGTGTGACGAGAGTATTTTAAGGACAAATGTTAAATCTGCACTTTTTACTCTTTCTACTCTTGTACCTTTTTTGTTAAATTCCTACAAAAAAACAGTTGAGCAAATGCATCAAAAAAACTGTGCCATTATTTTAGCCTGATTCACAATGGTAAACTTATAATAAGGATTTTTAAATTCATGAATGATTTAAAAGTTTGTGTGATTCTTTTGTGAATCTTGTGTAATTATTTTTTTTAAAGTACTGCACTACATTTCCCCCCCAAAAACACGGCCTTATCATGTAAACAAAAACACTGCTTATTTAGTTTCTCGATCAATAACGGTCTTGTTTCCATCATGGGCATCATGGTAATCTATGTCTCTCTTTCAAGGGAAATGGAACGATGCAGCAGTAACGGTGGCCACACTGCTGTTGTTATGTTGTACAGTTTTGTGCTGTAACTAAACACACAGGAACTGTGGGCCAGTGGCTCACAAGCTTGTCTCATCGGCTAGCAGCTAATGTCAGTTGTTAGTGTCGAGCAGGCGATGGAACCAACCCCAAACACCTGCTTCATCTCAGCTCCAGGGCACATAACCACACACCAGGCTCCATCTAATAATTCCTGCGGCTGCAATAAGTGAAGCCAATTCTGTACCCGCCCGTGGACCTGGAAGCTCTAGGAGGCTTTGGAAGGTTTGTCTGTAATGATAATTTTTGGCTTTAGAATCAAGGCAAAGTTTAAATGGTTTTATACCAGCTTATCGATATATTTAGACTATAATGTTAAGTAACGTAAATACAAATTTAAAGTAGACATATAAATGTCACGGAAACCAGAGAGGAGAAAAATATCAAATAATGGATTTATTGGCGACAGCCTTTTATGTACCTAATCAATCTATCTTTGTGTACAGTAGAAACGGAATTGAATGAAATCTTCATCTTTGTGGTGGCCTCAGTACTGATTCTCAGTTGTGTTAATCCTTTTTGGTTGGGTTCTCATCTTTCTGCGCAGAATTTGCCACCCTGCGATGCCAAATGTAAATTAGACCATTGGACTTTTGAGCAGTTGGACTGCTAGAGTTGGATTCGTATTTGCCCAAAGCAGCTTGGCGTACAAGTGTGCAAGCTTGATAAGGCCCGAGAGCATTGCAGGCCTATTAAAACTATCTTTATAATCTCTGCAGAACAGGATGCCAGAGGCACAGAGGTCCTTTCTTCTCTGGATTCCACCAGAAAACATTTAAATATTTTTTTTATCTGGGAATATAGATTAGTCAGAACGTACCTGAGGAATGTCAACTTTCATATGACATGATGTGAATGTCTTGTTTTTATACAGCAATTTTGTTCACCTTGATCATAAGATTTGTTGTCGAATTCCTTTCTCAATACTACTGGAGTGAATTTGTTTGCAAACGAATATTTTTGGTTTGCTTCTTAATATTTTTGTGCAACAAATGTCAATATAAAATGCTTCTTATCAACAGGAGTGTCAGCTCCCTGGTGAGAGGGACTGTTGTCTTTTTCTGCTTTGTTGGAAATGCCATCGTACGTCTGCTTTTTATCATCACACACATGCGCGCACACACACACGCGCACACACACACACTGTAATAGTTCAACCTCTGGGCTCATTTGTGAGTTCAGACTCCTCGTCTCTAATTTCTTTTTTCACAGGAGACTGAAATCCTTTGCTTGTCTGGCATTAGCAATTAATGGCAGACTGTAAAGGTCAAAGAGATGTTTTTCAAATACAACCCGTGTTTTTGTTCGCCCTTGCTCACTGGAAATGTCGTCTTTTTTACTTGCCATTAAAAGTGTCTTGACGTAGAGGACAAAAAAGTGTCCAAGGAGGGACATTAGAAACACTGACTTTTTGTTTCTAAAGACAGATATTAATTAGAAGTAATTTATGAAAACTCTCATTTTCAGCATTGTCTTCTGCTCAGTTAAGGTATTATCTTGCTTTGCAAATGTAAATAGATATCTAAATTGCTTCGCAAATGAGGTCATCACACAATATGTTGCAGACGGTGCAGTTATCTGTCAGGCTGCGTGTTAGTTAATGCACCGCAGGCCTCGTCTTTATGCTGATAGTGGAATTTAATGAATGTAATCAGGACGTAAACCCATATTTCTGTGCACCTGTTCAAAATTAACCAGTCAGTTTGATTTGTTGTCACAAGATCGACTGACAATGTAAAAATTCTGGACGTATATGAAATTAGATTTGAAGATTTGAATTACCCCTGTCCAATAGGAATGAGTATTAAAGTCCCACCACCTGATTGGCTAATTTAAATATCCTGTGTGAAAACTGTTGTATTCAGTATCACCTGAATTAAAGCGTTTTTTAAATATTTTTTCTCAAAGCCACTGAAATTAAACACATTGCATGATGAATATTAAATTAAGTAAGTGCTCTTAAATTTACAGTTTGTCCGTGTCTGATTTACTCGATGTAACATCACTTCCACATGTGCATAATTTTACACTATAGAAGTGTGACAGATTTCTGGTCAATAATTGATCTCCAGTAATTTTAGTTTGGTAAAATCCTGGATAATCTTTTGGCATTCATGTTTCTGTGTGACACTTAAACGGTTGTCGCTTATTTTTTGCACTGCTTTTAACCCTAAATTATCATCTTTTCAAACCCGCAGGCTATAAGGCAAAAAAATATTCCCAGGGAAGTGGATTTAAATGCCTCCAGTATTTATTGACTACATTATCAGGAGGAAAAAACACATTTAACATGTATTTAAATATAACCTTTTCACATTGGAGTGAGATTCAGAGCGCTTTTCACACATGCAGTTCTACAGTATTTATGAGTTTAGCAAACTCAAACATGGAGAAAGAAACTTTTGGTGCCAATGTTCTGTTTTTCTAAATTGATTTGATGCAGCACATCTCATGAACCTTCACCTCCAACCAGAGGCGGCTGAACTTGGAGACGAGATCTCGGTGGAATCTGATTAACTCAGAAAGAAACAAGTGCAAATTATGAAGCGTGTGAGAATGTTGAGCTGGCGAAGATGAATATTATCTGCCAAACGAATTTAATATGTGCTGCTCTGACAACAGAGCGTTCATCAAAATCCATTTTACAGTGTCCACTGTAGGATAAGATTAATAATGGCCTTTATGTAATTACCTCAAAAGCCTGTTGGGACAAAAATTTGCTCGAAGCAGAAGAGAACACATGACAGATCGTGACTTTTTGGTGTAATATATGTTTTCTTTCTCCATCTTATTACACTAAGACCTTGTAATTAAGATAAATGCAATGAATGCATCATAGATAACATGTAGCCTAGTTTTACTCCATAGTAGACCAATTTATTTTAATAAGCTGTGATATTAATTTTAATAAGTTGTGAATGACCCATTACATGTATTCATGTTTCATGTAAGGTGGTGTGTGCAATACTTTGTGGTGAAGGGTAAACATGGCCTCACTGTACAAAAAACAAATAATATATAATTTTATTATAATAATTTTCTTTACAGATTTTTCACATATGATGTAAAACTGCAATTTTTCATGTATTTTTAGATACTGCTAAAACGTCAAATTACAGAAAACTACATGGAAAACTTTAAGTGAAAACCTTTAATACGGTTTTATAATTTAGTTTGTTTTTTACAGGATTTTTTACAGTGTTGGATTGATATGCATAATAATTTTCATATATTTTTCAATATGCTTAAAATCTTTTATAAAAAACGTCTAACTCGCAGTGTCAAATCCCATTCGTTTCCAGATTGTATAATTGTCTAATTCTCTTAATCTTCATTTTTTTAGATTTCTAAAGATTTAGATTCTATTTTTATTACTTTTGCTATCTTCTACAGTACATCATTTTTATCGCAAACTGTGGGGAGAGTTGTACCAAGCTTTTTACTGCATATCGTACTGTGTATGGTTGTGTATGTCATACCTGTATGTGACCAATAAAACTTGAAACTTGAAAATAGGGATGCACCGAAATAAAAAAATCTTGTCTGAAACCGAACATAAAACACAGGCTGTTGCAAAATGATGTAAATATTTTGATATATACTTGATACAGCAACATTGGCTTACCTTATGGCGTGAAATTGGGGTGGGGCTTTCTGTTTTGCTGACCAATGGCAGATGAAAGGGTCGACTAACATCCACACTGCGACTACCAATTTAACTATATAATTGTATACAGTATACCCTTTAATTCTAACAATCTTCCGAATACATACCAATAAGTGTTTGCCTTCTGCTTATATGTTTTTTTGTGCTTCTGTGTACAGTGTGTCCCTGTAGGTCCATTTTTCGACACACCCCAGTGCCCTGCAAATATCCAAACCCCTCCATTGCATTCCCCATCCTCCTCCTGTATTCTCAGCAGAGGCTCTCCCACGCGTGGCCATGCGATCGCAGGGATGTAATTGGTATGGTTTGCACTTCCTTAAGAGCAAATCGAAACCTGGCTAGATGGACAGCATTGTGGCAATCAGAGCCGAGGGGAAAAACAGAGAAGTCCACAGAGGCCGGGCCTTTGCTTTAAAAATTCAGAGCAAGCTTTTTTCTTCTTTTGGGAGTCCACGTGTGGGGCGATTGGGAGTCTGTGTTTGAACAGCATCCAGAATCATTTCCCATAAATGCAGCGATGGGCTAAATTAATGTGAGCAACACGGCTTTGTCAGGAGATCCCCAGTCGAGAGCTGTAAGCAAACAACGCTCTCTCGGCCTGATTCTGTTTCTCTAACCTGCTGAGTATCTGACTCTCACACTGTCTGTCACATTTTGTTTTTAAAGGAAGAATCTGTAGCCAAACATGTCACGCTGACAGACACAATGTTCCCTTTGAAATGTTTTAGTTGCTGTAAAACAAAGAGGGATATGCAGACTGTTGTGAAGCCATGTTTAAAGGCCAAGCGCTTGACTTCATTGTGTTTTTGACCACAAAAAAAGCAGTTTAGGATGTGGAGATTATTTTCAAGTTAGACCCCACTGAACATTCACAAACATTTATTCTTTTTGAGATCTTTTCTTTGAGAAATAGTACAGCTTACTGTATTTAAGCCAAACACCAAATGTTCTTTAATGTTGCCAAGGCAATTATTTGGCTCATATTTCTCTATTTTAAGATTAGTTGTATTAATGCCCATTTGGGTGATGTTCAGAAGTGTGTATCAGTTCCAAAATCTTCTCACGTCTTTGACAATAACCCCCCTCCCTCTGTATTGTTTTTTAAATATTTTGTAATAGCTAAAGTGCATTGCAGCATTTCTTGTGGAATGTATTAATGTTATTAAGGCATTGAATCACTGGCATTTAAAAACATTTCCAAAGTTTAGCGTCACTGTTTTTAGTAATATTTTAATAACATTAAATTCATCAAAAACATACACTTACACAAATGTATCCATTATAATTGTGTTTTGACTAAAATAATTCAAGATAAACCAAAACTAAAAGGTTATAAGTTGCCCATGCATGTATTAGACACGTAAAATTGCAAAAATTAAAGTGTCGGAACAAAAGATGCATTCTATCTAAAAGCGAATGCTCACCCAGACTTGCCTGAAACGCCTCGTGTAGCCACACCCCCACAAATCTACGTCAGTTCGTGGTATGAGTTGACTAAGACCGCCCAAATGTATACGCAAGTAAGGTGGACGTACCTGTCAGTACAATTGCTCTAGAACCTGATGTTCCAAATATGGTAAGAGGCGTTACATTTCCGTCACACGCTTGCAGTATTCGACCAATCACTACGCACTGGTTAACTGGCCAATCATAGCACACCTCGCTTTTCAGAGCGATGAGCTTTGTAAAAAATCTGCGTGTTTCAGAGAGGCGGGGCAAAGAGGAGATACAAACATGCAAGTTATGTGGAAAATACAGCCTTTTTAAACTGAAATGTTGTATACACATTGCATTACATCTAAAACAAATGATGATATTCGTCATATGACCCCTTTAAACTAGCTTAACATCTTCAAAGTAGCCACTCGTTGCCTTTCATTTGTTTTTTTATCAACCAGCTTCTCTGGGATGCTTTTTAGCAGAATCCCCATCAATTCTGGGCTCTCATTGGCTACTCTCATTGTCATTCATTTACTTTTTTTATGATTTTTTTGTTTTGTAATAAAAGAAATGAATGCATTGGCACAATTATATTTTTATACAAATCATCATACCAGTAGGTTTTCAAAATCATGAAATAACATTTTAGTCAAGTGACCCTACACTTTTTATCAACAGTGTACATAATATGTATGTGTGTACAGCAAATATTTGTGTGTTGGCTTTCATGGCACAGTCAGGGTCAGATACTTTAGGTCCCTGGTGTGAAGAAATAAAGCAGTGGCTCCTGCCCGTGTGCTGCCGTGTTCTCGGCCTCTATGATTAATGAAATCCATAAACCCCATCTGCCCTTTCTAATAGATTTATGGACTTCGTGGTACAATAACTTAGTGTTTCATTGTATATTTGTTTTCCTTACATTGATATTTATCATGAGAGGGCTTCTGGGTTGCCCTGTAGCTGCTGAGTGAATCGCCTGATCTGATTGGCAATCAGTCTGTCACATTTACCAGTTTCTAAAATACATGCATGTACGTTATAATTTCCCATTGTGGTGGCATTGAAATGGGTATATTCCACACTTCTTGTTGGTGGGTTAAAACATTACCAAGTTTGGGTTATAAAATATACAAAAATGTCTGACTCTGTTTGACGTATGATATTAATCAGACTGTTTTTGGAAGACTATGTGAAGACCACTGCAGTCACTCCCACCCAAGTTGCTGAATACTGAATAACCCCTTGATATAAACATCTGAGGTATGTCAATATGCTCATGGTTGTGACATCATCCATTGGCATGCCTATTTCTAAATGGCCCATTTCTACATATTTAATTTTAAATATATATTTTCAAAAATAAATGTTTAGTAGAATGCCAATCTATTTGCTGGTTGGATACACAGTGTTTCACATCGTGATTGATTCTTTGACTTGTGTTCCCTAGGAATCAAACCCATAACCTTAGACACTTGGTTGCAGCTCTTATTTGCTGGAGACATCTCTGAAATGACCCCTACATCTTCTATCCTGATCTCCCAAAGGCCCAATTCAGCTCATCAGCTCTGGTTAGTATTACACTTGAACAAGGTCAGAGTCGAACCAAGTCAAGGGTGACTTCCTTCTGAATAGCCTTGTTTTACAAGGCCAAAGTAAGGTAAAGGCCTAATAATAACAAATGTTTGTATGTGGAGTCGTGCTACGAGAAAATTCACTCACCAGCTACTGTATTTGTGAGATATACTCGGACATATGATTCTTCATATATATATGATATATCTTCGTATATCATTATTCATCCGGCTGTGTAAATCCATTTTGAGTTCTGGTTAGAAGTTTAAAATATGCAGCTGTTCACATTTGTATTTTTTACTCATTAGCGCGCACAAGAGGACGATTAATAAGACAAAGACTTACTAAATGTTCTGTTAGCTAGGGACACAGAGAAAGTTTTCCAAAGATGTTTGCAGAAATCAATATGACCACGCCTCTCGACACTAAAAATAGCATTAATAAAGAAAATTAGACTGCAATGTAAAGATAAATTTGAGGATGTACTTTTCTCAGGACTATTGAAGGAAGTCGATCAAAAGAGCAGAGGTAAAGAGCAGTTATGATTATATGCTCAATGAAACGTTTCTCAATCATTTTATATGAGAGCTGTTGAAAGAAATGTAATCAAGCCACATAGATTGAAGTAGAAAATGTACGGTGATTACAGATATGACAGTGAATCTCTCAAGAATTCCTGTCAAAGTTACTTCTCCTGAGGTCAAGGGGGACATTTTATAGATTCGGCTTTGTTCTTCTTGTGAAGAGAAGAAGTAATTGATATATAATGAGTTGCAATTTACAATTTCAGTCATAAGTGCAAGTTATCTATAAAATTGAGGTTATCATGCCCCAAAACGAGGATCTGTATTCTTGACTTTCGGTATTTTTTTTCTTTGTTTCTTTTAAAAGCAGTAAATTGTGTTATTGTTGTTTTACCACAGGTAAGCAATGTACTTTGTTTCTGTATAATTAATCTTAATATAGTTTTACAGTAGCTTTTTGTAATTAAAGTAATTAGTTATATGAGATATTAGATGTGTTTCGTATCACTGTGTTTATACAGTATATACAGCTGCGGAAGAATTTAAGAGACCATTCCAAAATCAGTTTTTCTGATTTTAAAATGTACTGTTTATATGTATATGTTTAGGTAAATTGATCATTTTTGTTTCACTATGTGAACTACTCACAATATACCTATCAAATTTAAGATAAAAACATTGTTTCTATTTACATTTATTTGCAGAAATGAAAACTAGAGAACCAGGTCAACATAACATAAAAGATGCTCTGTATTTTTTCAGACCTCAAATACTGCAAAGAAAACAAGTTTATATTCACTTTTAAGCAATACAACAGTCAAATTTGTACATGCATTTAAGAAAAGTTCAAAAATTATTATTTTTATCACAGTTTTCATGTGTCGTGTCATGCTGTCAATCTTTCACATTGCTGTTGGATGACTTTGTCACTCCTGAGGTTTGATTTTGTTGAAATTCAATAGACACTGGACTGAAATGGCCACAATACATCTAGAAATGCTGGATACATGAAAATTCGGCCTGGTCTCTCTTTTTTTTTCTTCTGCGGCTCTATGTAACAGCATCGCCACAGTGCCTCACAGACTTGTAACGTTTAGTATGCTGCACGTCACACAGGAAAAAATGTGCTCTACACGTAGTCCAGCAAATTCCATATTGAAGAACGAAGCGAGACATCGTTTTCTTGAAATGTGGCCAGTCATTCCTGCTCACAGGCTGCTGTATCTTCAGGAACTCTTCATCAGAGAGACTGAGTGCGGCTGGATCTCAGGCAGACACCGTGAAATGGACGCGGCTCTGGTTCACGGCTCCGGGCCCGGCCCATTCGCCAAGGGCCATTAACGTCACGCCTTTACCAGGACCCAGCGGCCCTGGCTTTAACCCCTTACCTTCCATCCCCAAGTGTGCTGAATGTGTGTTAGAACTGCACACTGACTTCATGCAGACGACAGGAATGCTGACATTTGGGAGTGATGATGTCGATTAGAGGGTTGAGAGGTTTACGTCAGCAGTCAAGTTGGACATTTTTTATGGAAGTGCTAAAGCAAGCGTTAATATTAGTATTGCTTATAGGTTATGTATATTAGAAAATCTTAGTACCTCAGCATGCATCACGCCCCAAATTGTTTTTGCTACAGATGTGAAACCTACTATAACCTTAATTCTCACCTACGTTATTGTTGTGTCTACATCACCGACTGCAGTTGACAGTAATGGATTTGTCTGACGTAGAATACCTATATTGTTGTTTATAGGGGTCAGGTTTGGGGTTTCAAGGGTTGATGTGCAAATAGATTCAATCTGGGGAGTCCTTATGTTACAGTTTTAAGCTCAGGCTTTGTGGCAATCAACGCCATACACGTGTTTATTGATCGTGCGCGGCGGCGACAGATTCATAATCGATGGAATTTGAAAGATGGCATTTTGTGCTTATTTGCAGACAGACCTGCCAGCGGTTTTTGATTCAGGTGAACCTTTGTTTTTCTCAAGCTTGCAGTCAGACCTGACCCACTGTCTCAGCTGTTATTCATTGAATCTGAAAATAGTTGCGGGAGACTAAATAGACGTGCATGTGCTCCATACATGCAGTGTTCCGTGAAATAGAGGCAGAAACTATTGGTTTGAAATCTGATGTCTTTCTGTTTGTGATAGATTGATAGATAGCATGTGTTGTCGGAGATGACGCACAGGGCAGAGAGATGCACAGTGGTATTGATTCGAGCATTTGGGAGAAAATAAGCCACAGTATCGACCTCCGTCATCAGTGCACAAAATAAACATGTAGAAAAACAAAAATCAGAGGTCAGTAAATCTGCTCGAGTTTGCCGGAGCGGAACTTTTTCAGTACCTCATTTCTCCATCGTAACATGTTGTCTCTTAAATAAATAGGAAGAGATTATTAAAATGAATGTTTGCCTTGTGGGCTTTAGGTAAACCATTGCAGTCATTTTTAATAATGTTTGGGGCTTAGTATCGCAGAAGGGAGAACGTTTACCTTTAATTGACCCGCCTAAACATTCATTTTTATCCAACACTGTTTGCGGCTTAATGTGAAAACAGTGCCAAGCAGGCTTTAAAGGTGAACTGTGTCATTTTAGCGATGTGCTTTTCCAGTTTAATATGCAGAGACAACACTTTTAGATAAGTTATTTGTAATGTAAACACTGTAGCCCTGTAGCACTATTAAACATTGATCTCTTATCCAGTAAATTGATAAAACGCATCCAAATTCAGGTTGAGCAAAAAGAGACTGTGAAGGGATAGTTCAACATTTTGTCATTACTTATTCACCCTCATGTCTTTAAAAACCTGTATATGACTCTTTCTTCTGTGAAACACAAAGATATTTTGAGAAATGTCTCAGTGGTTTTGTGTCCATACAATGGAAGTCAAGGGAGGCTGGTGTTGTTTGGTTACCAACATCCTTCATAATATCTTCTTTTGTGTTCTGCAGAAGAAAGGAAGTCATACAGGTTTGAAATGACATGAGCATGAGTAATGAAAGAATTTTCGTTTTTAGTTAAACCATCCTTTAAACGCATGGCAATAGCTTTTTGTGTTCATGAGCAGGTTAAAGGGATACTTCGCCCAAAAATTCTGTCATCATTTACTCACCCTTATGTTGTTAAAAACCTGTATAAATTTCTTTGTTCTGATGAACACAGAGAAAGAAATTTGGAAGAATGTCAGTAACCAAACCGATTTCATCCCTCATTGACTCCCATAGTATTTATTTTCCCAACTATGGCAGAAAATGGGGGTATACAGGTTTGGAACAACCTCAGGGTGAATAAATGATGACAGAATTTTCAATTTTGGATGAACGATCCCTTTAAGGTATTAAGATAATGGCCACTGTCCATACTTGAAGTGAAAAATTAAAGCGAACGTAAAGTCTGTACACACACGGCACATTTTAGCTGCCTTTCCCTGCTTGATTGTCACAATAAAGGCATCGATTTCACAAGCCACTCCGGTCAGATCAATTGCGTCGGCAGTTTTCGATGTGTGTTTACTCTACAGACTGCCAGATTAGATTATGTGATCTCAGGTAGGGGGTCTCAGCACGGGGAAAAAACCTCTGGAAATCAATCCCTCATTGGCACAGCGTTCTACTAGCGCTGATCTTGAGCATATGTCCTCTAATTACTCTGATGGGAGCTTACTAATGGTCACAGAGCTGGTCTTGCACTCATTGTGAAGGCTTGTTAATGTCACAGTCGTGGATCCCCTGGCCCTAAGATCAAGGCTAGGGAGCGGGGACGGACCCTAGACCACCCACCCCCTTCCCCAGCTCCAGAACATGAAACCCACTCACACCCTGTCTAATTGCTTTCTAAATTATTAACCTCAATGAAAAGAGGACAGTGTCTTGTTTGACCCCGCTTATACGGCTGAAGGTTTGGGAGCAGGTCTTTGGTTAGAAGGTTGTGGAGGTATGCATATTCAGCCATCTGTGGATGATTCGCCATTTGCGCAGGTTATTAGCATCTCTGACCTCTTGTTAAACTTCCTGCGCATATTTATGTTTTACACTCTCTGGATTGAAATACTGTATATCTCTGAGTGTAGTTTTATGGATTTGTAGCGTAAAAAGTGCAGCCCTACAAATTTAATTAGCTTGTCAATTAACATGAATGAATCGCAGCTGTGGGTGTGTGGTTGTACCGTGACGTCTCGGCAGGTAAGAGGAATGCTTGTTCGCGCCGCCGCCGAAGACTGTGAGTAATTATGTTTGTTTTTAATACCCTTGTTTTGGCGTAATTGCCAGTCCCAGCATGCCCACACACCTGCGAGAACAAATGTGATTTATTCATCGATTCAATGGTAGTGGTTTACACAAAGCCTAAACAATTCCCTCATGGTGTTATATAGAGGGTATGCACTGACGTCACTTTCCCACGTGAACACGCCGGGACACGCTCCCTTCAGTGGTAAAACTAAGGCAAAATGGCTGCATTCAATAGGAGGAACAAAAACCGGGACTAAAACACACAATTATTTGCTGAAACTACCAGCAGCTGGACTAGACGGTGATCCTTACAACTACCTTATGACTTACAAAGGAATCAGGTGTTCTAAGACACCAGTGGTGTAAAGTATTGGAGTAAATGTAATTAGTTATTGTACTTAAGTATCTTTTTGGCTACTTTGTAGTTGTACTGAGTATTAAAGATATTAGCAACTTTTACTCTCTACTTGACTACATTTTTGAACAAGTATATGTACTCTTTACTCCACTACATTTGTAATGACTAATGCAATTACACATTACATTTTGCATGGCACCTATCTTTTTTTTGCAGCAGTTTATTTTTGCTACAGAAGAATTAATGTTGCCATTTAAAGGGCATTGAAGGTACTTCTTGTGAATTTTGCCCTTACTTCTTTATGTGAATACGAGTGCATTATCAGGTAGTTGACAATCGCTGGCTTTGACTTTTTAATTTTACCTAACATTATTTTATTTATCCGTTATATTGAAGAGACCTTTTTGAAGAATGTTGGCTTACTTATGAGCACTTGAGCTTAAATGAGACTTGGGTGTTTGTAATAGATGTAGGTTATGGTGTCGACCATGATTTGTTGCAATTTTGAGGTGTTCAGTCTTATTATGATTTAAGAAAATAAATGCGATTGCTCTCCTCACGAATCGACTGTTTCTTGTTTTTCACTGACGTGTCTCTTAAGTGTTGAGGACTAGTGCTGCTTTGAGCCTACATTCAGTATGAGTAAAATACTCAAGTACTGTTAAAATCAGATACTCTTCAGAGACTTTTACTGAAGTCGTTTTGGAATTGGTGACTTGTAACTTGTAATAGAGTGATTTTCACTGCAAGGTATCTGTACTTTTACTCAAGTATGGTTTTCAGGTAGTCTTTACAACTCTGTTAGACACTCAAATGTTGCGCGAAATTGCGTTTCCTGATATTGTAACCATTCATTTTGCCCAGTGTTTTACCACTCAAGCAGGCGCGTTCCGTCGTGTTCACGTGGGAAAGTGACGACACGTGCATACCCTCTATATTGTGAATTATTCAATAGGTTATACGTTAATAATAGATAAATTCTGCTGTCTGTGTAAATAGCTGGTAAATGTCACACGCTCTGTTTTACCGTGCCGTGTTTAACCAGCATGTATTTCATCACTTCGGTTACCAGATTATCACCTGGGTGAGAAAGAAAGTGTTTGCCATCAAACGGCTTTGTGTTTGAAGAGTGAAAGCAAGCCCGCTGTTTAGAAGGTTAAGGTTTGATGTGTAACTTGGTAAGCGTGTCTTTTCAAAGCTGTTCATAGTAGGAGTAATTTTTGTGACTGTCTGTCATTGGCTGGACAAACAGATCATGACATTTGTTGAGGCAGTAAACATTGATCACGTTTACATGGACGTCAGTAATCAAATTATTTGCCTTATTCTGAGTAAGATAATATTACGATTAAGGTGTTTACATGAGTTGCTTTAAGAATATACCTTTCATGTTCCCGTTTTACATGTTACACTACATAGTTCGATTAATGGCATACGTCATTACGTACCTAAGCGACGCCGTTCGACGTTCCCTCCATAATTTCATGTATCAACAAACAGTTCGTCTTCACCATGGTACCACATACAGTTTTTGGTGTTTCATTTATTTTCTAGAATTGTTGGCATCTTGTTTCCCGTTCGGACCAAACATGTGCTTTCTTGCTTGAAGCCATGTTGTTTGCCGTAAAATGAAACGGCTGTCCACTGCCGTGTGTGTAACCTGTCGCAAAGTGCCGCGGAAGTTCCTACGCGCCGGTAATAGTGCGATTAAGGTGTTTACATGTCTATACCGCACTTGATAATGCAACTAAAATAGGAGTACTCCACCCATCTTAATTCGATTTGTGTTTACGATTATGAGTTTAGATGGATTAAGCTAATCAAAAAGCTCTGTTTGTATGGTCCATTCTTAATCAGAGTATTGTCTTAATCATGTTAATATCGGATTATTGTTGTCCATGTAAACCTGGTCACTGGTTTAGATTCTTAACTTACTCTTTGACTTCACGAGTATCTAAGTATGTTGTGATCTTTTTGGTGGCAGAATTTGATGTTTTTTACAATATTGCCTTGAGTTCTTGGCTAAGGGAAGCAGGTCACTAAAAGTGTTGGAAGATGTTTGGAGATCAACCTATTAGAAGTATGCTAATGGAATATGGACACAACTTCTACAAAAATAAATATGTTTTGTGTTCATTTATCAAAGTATATGGAAAAACTTGTATGCTTAATATAGGAAGTATACTAATTTCAGTGTTCAGTATACTATACATAACCAAAATTGGCCCATTTAGTTGATAAAAGTATACTTTTAAGTATACTCTAATTGTACCGTAGTAAACTTTGAAAACTAGGTTTTTCTCTGTACTGCATCTATACTACAAGTAAACTTAAGGGTATACTGATATTGAATACTTATAGCTCATTTTTTAGTTGATGAAAGTACACTTTGAAGTATACTCTCGTTAAACTATTAATCAAGGTTGTGAAAATAGTAAAACATATTCAATGGACTACTTAATCAAAATAGTAAACACAACTACAAGCTAAGTATACTGTACTTAGAATATACATGTTTTAATCAAGATCTGCTTAAAAGAATAATTGAGAACAAGTACTGCATAGCAAATACTGTGTACAGTACAGTACATAGACTTTTCTGTCCGTGCAAGTCAAGTATACTTGAAAAAGAGTTCATTTAAGTATATTTCTAAAGAGTAAATTAAACACATACTGTAGTTCACCCAGAAATGAAAATTCTGTATGGCTTTCTTTCTTCGCCAAAAGATCACATTTTGAAGAAAGTTGGTAACCGAACAGCGCTGGCACTCATTCACTTCTATTATAAAGTATGGACACAAAACCAATGCAAGTGAATGGGTGCCAGTTACCAACATTCAAAATATCTTCTTTTGTGTTCTGCGGAAAGAATGAACGTCACACAGGTTTTAAATAACAAGAGGGTTAGTAAATTATGACAGAATTTTCATTTTTACCCTTGAAGTATTTTTTAAAGACGTGCATAACAAGTAGATTGAACGTATACGTTCTAATTTTTAGTTTCAAAAAAGTATACCAATACTTTTTTAAGGGTACACAGATACAGGTCCCTTTCCTCCAAACCCAAACATGTTAATGTTAGCAAGTTTAGTTTAGTAAGTTTAAGTAATGAATTGCTTAGCGGTGTGTCTTGAGAACTGTGGGAACATATTGTTTAGACGTGTAATTGATGTGGTGTGGATCATTGACTATTGTCAGAACTGTGGTGATTGTCTGCTGTCTGTTTGACTCTGATTATTTCATCTGCTTCAGTGAAGCTGAGCAGGAATCAAGATGTATGTTTATTTCTCTCCCGTAATTACTGAAGTGACAGCTCCATACCCGCACACACAGATAATAAACAATACATTACCAGCTCCACCTGCTGTCCTGAAGGTCTGAACTTGCTGATCTGTCATTTCCAAAGAACCATTTGTCAAATAACCAGAGTGTTTGGAGAGATTCTCTCATTTATTCTCTCTCTCTTTCTCTCATTCTCTCACTCTTTCGAACTCTTGAGCTCAGCTGAGTCAATCACAACATCATTTGAAGTGGATAGTTCATTAAGCAATGCAAATTGGAAAATGAAGTGAGCTCTTTAGAAATGGCACGATAAGCACCTCTTCTGTCATCAGTGACAATCTGAATTTGAAGTTAATGCGAAAATATGCTTTTTATGCTTTTTTATCACGTAGCTTGCAAAGTTTATATTTTAACATGTACTTGTAAAAATTCTAAATTGCTTTGATTATGTTTCAGGATTTGGAGAAGTCTTAACAGTTCTTAAGTTGGTGTGTTTGGCGATGAGCAGACACTGTAACTATGAAAGAAACTTTCTTTTCTTTTTATTTCTGCCACTAGGAGCTGTGCATTCATAAAAAATACAGTGATGTTGTTCACACGCAGCATTTAACTTACAGATATTTTAATGGACTTTATTAAATAACATTATCTCTTTTTAAACTGAGAAAGAGTTCTCAGAACTCTGTGCTGTTCCTTGTCTTGCCATCTGCCAATCAGCATCGCCATGACGTCGAATGACTTAATTGATTTCAGTACCCAGAACTGGTTGCCAGCGAGCAAAGATGGCAAAGCTGCGTTTGCCATGCAAGTGGCATTAAGATGAATGGATCTGCTAACGGAAAGCTTTCCCCGTGTGTCACAGACCTCCTTGGGCACAGTATAGACGCAAGCAAGATGTAATGGGCTAATTTCCCGGTGGCTTTCTGATTGATATGCACTTTCAGTTTGGATTGTGTGGGTGGTTGACAGGAATCAGTCTGCTGTGCAGCTCTTCCGACTGATTGATCACCGCGTCAGTCTGGTTTCTGTTCACATTTTGTCATTATGACAGCAGAATATACACGGAATGTGTATTCGAAATGTAAGTGTTTGATTCTGTTTCAGTTGTTATATGAAACTTGCTGATTCTCTCACAAGACCGTAGGCGGTTTTCACAACTTAAGTTCAACTTACCCCCCTACACACACACATATTCTAATATTTGCTTCCAAACCACAGTACATTTGCATCATGCACCAGCTGTTTACCACTGTTGTGTAATGACTCGTGGGTGCCAGCTTCAGTATTATGTCCGTGATTTTATCCCTTTAGTTGGATTGTGGACAAAAGCAGCTTTGAGAACTGCATTATATTACTTCATCTTGGCGAATACTACTGAGGTAATCAGCCTAAATTTGACTTCCAGTGTGAAGGCGAATTTAGGCCTAATCCCAATTCTTTTTTATACCCCTACCCCTCGCCCCTTGAAACAGAGTGGCAAGGGGAAGGGTTAAAATATTCCCCTAAGGAATGGGACATCACTACTACACCGTCTAATACCAAGTTAAACTGTCAAAATGTCAACCCACTAATCTTGACATCTTGAGAGTGTGAGGGCCCCGTAAATGAAAATTCTGTCATAATTTACTCAAGCTTTGACTTTTATAATTAAATGAGCAATTGCATTAAATATTTAATCGAGAGTTATTTAACGGAATAAAATATAAATAATATAATAATGTAAAAGAACATATGATAATATAAATATTTATACATATAAATTATGACTTATTTTAATGCTTAATAAAATCTCATAGAAAGAAAAATTTGTGCAGCCTTGTGATGGTTTTCCATTCAGCCTTCGTTGTGGTTAAAAAGAAAATTTTTACTTACATAGCGCATAATATATTTTTGGATCAACTTTTACTATTACTGAACTTTTAAGTTCATTGCATTCATTCCGACAACTTTTTATTCTGAATGTGTTCAAAAGAAATCGACATCTATGTTCCTCAATGATGATCATATTTTTGCTGTTGCGTTATAGTAACTATTGTTTTTTTGACATAAGTTGCATTTACTGTTTTTTACATTTCGAAGGTCAATCTTTAATTCTGACAATTGAAGTCCAAAAATGTTAATCCCCTTTCACAAGTCACGAAAGCGTGTGTGTAATTCCTAATATAGTCTGTTTAGCATTAACTCACTTTACACATGACTGGAAATGATCCTGTTATCTTAGAAACCACTAGCTGCTCGGTCCTGATGAGTCTCTCGTACATCCGCCAGCGCTTTCTGAATGCCACTGCCGTAACGATGCCTCTAATTATATTGTGACTGTTTCTCTAGACACCGATGAGACAATACCTTCACCTCTCTGTCACTCTGATGTCCAGCCATCATGTTCAGCGAGTCATCGTGCGAGTGTACTGGAAGGTCTCTTCGCTTCATCTGAGTTTGTGTTGCAGGTAATGAAGGATGCTATTCAGTCTGTAGAGTTTGAAAATAACATGTTCCTTGAAGATCACCTTGTCAATAAGGTTCACCTCATCTGTTGTTCTCTTTCACCCGGGTGTATTACCGCCTGCTGATGAGATGTGTGGGTCAGAGGTTCCTTTATTTCCTTTCAGATGTCAAAGATGTTAAACAGTAATATTGTTGTCACATTACCTAATTAAGTGCACGTTTATTAATTCAACAACTATTATCTCAGAATTTGTATTAAAAATATCTTAATAATCTGAACAAAAAATGAGTCAAGGGAGTGATGTTAAAAATCACGTTATACTTCTGGTTCGTTCATCACACTAGAAGGGTGCGCAGTGAATATTCACACAAACGTTACACCCATTAATCTACTTTACATCCTTAATACAGTGCGACTCAGGCTTTCTTTTGCTAAGTGCTTGTGATTAGTGGATTGACAAGAGTCATTTATTAAGCATGACTATGACATTCCCATGGCTTTCCCAATTGATTGTTTTTAGATGTCACAAAATCAAACGCCTGTCCTCAGTGGTCATAAATCACTGCAGTGAGAGAAAGAAATCCGGATTTCCAGTCACGGTTGCGTAAAATCATTTCTGCATTGAAATGAGTGACCTCATGACTCTGAAGGGTGGTCAAAGGGTTCATTTGATGCATCTGACTGCATTACATAAATGTATTGAGACTTCTTTTCACAGAAAGTAATAGTTGCTTCGTTACTTTTTGGTATAATACCAAAGTAATATACCAAATATTTGGTATAGTAATATCATATATACTGTAAAGTCAGTGTAGTTTTTCCCCTGGATGTTTGATAAAGTTAGAGTTTCTAACCGCAAGGTACAGCTGCTGTTCTTCCAGCTAATTTTCTGTAAACTCTGATGGATGAGAAGCATCAAGCTGAAAGCGCTTTATGGCACTCAAGAGCAGGAGAGGTCAGCATGAGCAGTTCTTCACTTTTTACTTTTAGTTTTGGTCTCTCTCTCTCGGCTTTTCTCTCAACAGTTTTTCTATAGCAGTACAGAAATTGAAGAGCATGACTTACTGATAAGCAGCACAATTGGAGGCCGGTCTGAGGTCTGTCAGATTAAATGTTCTGTCTGAGTCAAAGACAAGAGAAACCCAGAGCAGGTCAATGTCATCGCTCCAGAGATGCGCACATTATTGGCTACATTTTGTCCGCAAGTGGCTCTTTAAAATGCAGTTGATAATATTTTTACCAACAAGACCTTCATAATTTCTTCGGTAAAAGTGTTGCTACAGTATAATTCACTTTTAGAAATGTTTGACTTAAATAGCTTAAGATTGAAACGCTTGAGTATTATGTGAAATGTTTTTTTTATTTGATGGAACTCTGACACATTCATTCAATAGTACTGAATAAAACTAGAGTTATATTAAAAAAGTACACTTTCTTTCTGCCATATGAGTAAAAAACTATTAACTGAGCATGTTGCAGTGCATTCTGGGATTGTCTTCTCTGTGAAGGCTATATTGTTGCTGTCCTTTCGAAACCCCGGATGTCCAAATTCATTGTTTTTCATGAAATGTAAAAAACACTGTACTTTTTAAATGATTAAAGACAGTGCTGTCAGTCAGTTTATTGGTTAGATATGCGCAAGACCCAGTGACAAACATAAAGGGTGACTAATAATGATTTTTGTAAAAGAAAATCACAAAATATGGAGATATGAGGTTTTAGAAGGACAGCAACGATGTGCGATACTGCATTACATTTTAGCAAAAGCAAAATGTTTTATGTGTCAGCTTGATTGTGCCGTCTACTCGTAGCCTTCAAAGTGCTGTCTAGGTAGGCAGCTCACTGGAGTTTCTGTCTCATTATGCCGTTTTGTCTTTGTAGACATGTGCGCGAGGGAATGCGTGTGTGGTTTGTGTTCATGAAACCCTCCTGATCTCTGACAGCATGTGGTCAGGTGACTTTGACTGACAGCCAGGGAACATCTGTTGCTGTCTGACTTGGGTTTTGCGTTGGATAACTGAAAGTGTTGCTCACATATAATGGAGTGTGGTGTGGTGTGCACGAATAATGAGCCATCCAGCCAGAGCTCCCCAGAGACGGGTGTTAATACATCTGTGGAATTACCTGTCCTGTTCAAAAGCCAGTGAAACAAGGGAAATGGCCGTCTTTCAGGGTCTGTTTCTCAGACCTGCTGTGTTACTGTCACAGCAGTCTGTCTCTGATATTATTGCATAAGATTGATGTAATACACAGACCCATGGTTCCACACTGGTGTTGTCTGAAATACAGCCAAATTGGGATATTTATCCCAAATAAATAATTATATTGTCCTTTTTTAGTTACGCTTCAATGTTCAGATGTGTATTTCCATTGACAGAAATGCAAAATATTATACAAAACTATGTCTTCAGAGGTGTATGAAGATCTTACATAATGAAGCGTGATGTTTTATTACCTTAGAATGAGCTACTTCTGTCTACATACACCACGGGTCCCCTTTCATGGAATTCACCATGTTGTTTCTACAGTAGCCCTAAACGGACAAACTGCTCTACAGAGCGCATTTCATTAATACATTATCTCCTTGGGAGTGGTGGAGTTAGCTGCTGGTTGCAGTTCGTAACCTCACCGCTAGGTGCCGCTAAATTTCATACACTGGACCTTTACGTCTACAGGCTTTATTTTGCTCTCGATTATGTGTCAAGGTTTTAAGAGTTTGTTAAAATCCTTAACCTTTACTATGAGCAAGAGAAATAGTCCAAGTAATTAAAAAGAAGAAAATGAAAAGATCTATAAAAGCAACTGGATTTGTTTATGTTGTGATTGACTCTTTTGAATATTTTATTAGTATGCTATGGTGTGCAGCTCAGTGCAGAAAATGGACTGAAGTAGTTCATTATACTGTATAAATGGATGGCAGTTCTTGGCAGGGACAGCCAACCTTCACTTTGGTGTCTTTGCATGCTGAAACTGTCTCTCAGACAAGACGGCTCATCCAGTAAATCAAATCTATTTTATATACACCAGTTTCTCGGAATATTTGTACATTATAGTGAAAGATCACCCCAAAATGAAAATGGTCATACTAAAAGCCCCAGTCTTCATGTACTTTCATTGGGTGGAGAAAAGATGCAATAAAAGCTGTTTCTAACATTCTGTTTTACTATTACTACACAAGAGTCAAAGTCATACGGGTTTAGAAAAACATTAAGGTGAGTAGTTAAATGACAGGGTTTATAGTGTACTGTCTCTTTAAAGTCCCAGTGAAATAAAAAAGACAATTCTTATTTTTTCATGAAATATTGCAGCGTTTATAGTAAATAGCTTTTCAATGTGGGTCATTTTCTTTTTAAAATTCATGTGCCCTCATAATCTTCAGTTAAAATCTGAAAATGCACTTCCCCCTGAAATGGCTATCCATCTCAAATGACGTAAACTAGACGGCTTGGCCGGAGCATCCGTTAACTCCTCCCCTTCAACTGTCAGTCTGCTGCCAGTTTCATTTCAAAATCAATGCACTAGCTGTTTTTACACATCCAATCAATTCGCAATGAAAAACACAAGCCACGCCCACTCATTTTCTCCTTTGAAATTCCTTTTCATTCTGAAATGTGTCAGAATACGGAAGTAAAAACGATCGCAACTTCTGGTTCACGGGGACTTTAGGACACACTTACAAATGTTGTGCGGTAGTGCTTTGAGCAACCCAAGTTCGAATCCCAAAAACATAACATAAAATTTCACAAAAGTAAGTTTATTTAGTAAATTACATCATGAGCAATGTTTGAAATGAAAAATATAAACATATTAAAAATAAAAATATATAAACGTATTTCATTTATAATGAACTGCACCTGTCTGAACTTGCTCTAAAATTACCTCAAGGCAAAGAGGGTAGTTCAAAAAAGCCTCTAGCAATTGTTTGCAGATGTTGCTTGCTTTGATATTGTGTGCATTTGAAGTGTGGCTTAAGGGTCTTATTAGTTCATATATGCCTCAAAAAGAAATACATTCATAAGACGTAAGACCATAGAGATCATGCGCCACAGAGAGCCGTCTGAGTTTCTCCCGGCACAGCAGGTCTTAACTTTAGAAACTGACAATATTACTGCAGAACCTCATGACCTCTTCAGGACCAAAACCATTTGACATTTTGGCTTGGATATGAGCCGGTAGTTTCTCATTCGCAGTGTAAAGTGTAAAGCTGTCACCCTTCCACAAACAGCACACATGGAGCCTGCAGCTGAATTATTGATGGTTGACCGTAATATTGTTCCCAAGACTCATAGTGCAGAGAAAGAAAGAAATGGACTTCGGAAATGCTCCTTACAACTGATATAAATGTAGTCTTTATAGTGAATTTAGATCTACCTTGTTGTCTATCTAAGAGACGTTAACATATTTCTAATTGTGTATTTCTGTAAGAATTAAAATGTTTCCCTAATGTCCACTTGTGGGTTACTTTGGAGAAAATCGTCTGTCAAATGTAGATGTAATGCATCCAGTCTTCCATTTTATTGCTAAGCATGATCTCATTCCCCTTTGTATTTCAGATGAATCACTTAATTCGATCCAGTTAAAAGCAAGACATCCAGGGAAAACTGGTGGTAAGGATGTCTTTGGATTGATTTTAATAACACCTGTAATATGTCCAGCGTGTTTAACTGATTTACAGTTCTCAGTCAGCCTAAGGCAAATAAACATGATTGCATTTTAGTCAAACGCTATTAGTATTTTGCCTTTACACCAAATGAAGGCAGGACCTATATATTTCCCAATGCTCTTCACATCCATTCATTGCCCATGCAGAACAGATTAAACTCTGAATGTATTTTTGTTGAATAGTATGGAACATCGAGGTATAGTAGATTGACTCTAGTAATTTATTCAAGGGACAATAGAGGTAAACCTTTCACATGATTATCAGAGTGGAAAATGGCCTTTAGATTCCATCAGTGTGGGATATGCTCTGCTCTTTGAAATCAAAGTCTTTCATATCCTTGATCAGATTTTAATTTGTGTGTTAAAGCTCAATGCAGACAGGACCAAAGACCCCTTGGTGGTTGGAGGGATGGAGCATGGACCCCCTGCTTCGTGATGTATTAAATTAAGTTTTGCGTTTTAAGCCTCGCTTATAATCACATAATACTGTGTTATTTGTAATGCTACTTATGTTATGATGCTTACATCGCAAATTTGTTAAATAATTATAATGGATGTAAAAAGCCATATACTGTAGGTAGAAATGTCATTTTTATTTTAAGTGCATGCTGAATTTAGGCAAAACAAAATATTGTAATAAAAAAAAAATGTTTGCAAATGAACACTATTTTAAAATGTATTTTTTTCGTAGAAATGTTCCCTTGTAAAAAAAATATGGCAATAAACTGAAATATATATATATATATATACTGTATATATATGCAAAATATAATATAATGCAATATATCAAATAATTTCTGTATATTGGAGCCAAGTGCTTTTATTTTTCGAAAAAATAAAAGCAGAATTTCCTTGTGTATTATTCAATATTTTGTATTATTTTATATATTTTTAAATATATTTAAAATGATTTCATGCATTGCCACTTAATTTTGCATAAGGGTTACAGTCATAGGAGGCGCATCGTGTAAATAAATGAGGTCATTATGGTTCAGCAGACCGGCAACATTGGGAACCCCTGATTATACTAGTCACAGTGGCCTTTAACTTCAAATCCCCTTTTCTTTCTCACCTCTCCAAGGTTCCTCTGATCTTTCTCTGCGCAGACATTAAATGCCACCTGCTCGTGTGTGTCTCTGGGCAGTGCTAAGTAGCAGGATGCCACCTGGCATTAGTTGGTGTGTGTTTGTGTGTCTGTGCCTGTAGTGTGTCCTCTGAGTTCGGGCAGAACTGGGGCTTAACTCAAACTTTTCCACCCCGAAGTGAGAAGACAGCTGGACGGAGCAGCTCACTGTAAACAAGACTGCCAGCAAGTCATTTTCACTTCTTCATTTCCCTCAATGTGCTATTTCCAAGCACAGAATACTGCAAATCCATGTTGCATGTCCTGCTTACAAGAAATTGTATGTAAATATGTCCACATAACATCGTCCATTAAATTACATTATGCATAAATGTTAGATGTACGAGAATTTTAATGAGCAAAATTCCATTTTAATGTTGTGCCGTTGTGTCACTCTCTCTTTGAAGCTGCTGTATCGTGAGTACAACACAACAGCACCTCAGCTCTAAAAATCTCCAGGATCCCGCGTGAACTTTTCTCCCCCGCAGGTGAATGACCCCTGTGCTGCTGCGGGTCTCGTGATTAAAGGGTCTGACACAGCTGTGGATGGATGCAGAAAGGCTGACCGGGACCCCAGCCCCTCACTCCTTATCTCTGACATCCTGTTGGTCAGCGGACGCCCGGGGGCAATTGATCCATGAACTCTGCTCTTCCCAACAGGATAACCCTCTTTATTTGGCAGGGGGCGGCCCACCTGCCAGAATTCTAAAGGTTAATGTCGGAACTACACAGCCCAGGTAACAGAGGTGAAGTCAATTGGCAGGGGGAGAAAAACGCACTGATTTATCACGGTGTGCTGTTCGACGGGCTTTTTGTGTTGTTTTGTGAATTCAGGGCATAATGCTGTGAAAGAAGAAAGGTAACCGAGATATATAAAAAGCAATTAAAGGGCACGTATTTTGCAAAATTCACTTTTATAATGTGTTAAAACATTAATACGTGCCCACAGTGTCTGTAAACAAGCAGTTTAAAATGTTTAAAATGTGCTCACTCCTTTTTTAATAATTTGCGTAATTCAAAAACCCTGCTGGTAAAAGCAAAGATTTGAATTCTGCCGTTAATGTCGTCACTCAACGGCAAATCCCGCCCAGCAGTGGTGACGATCTGCCCTATTTGCTTAGACACAGTCCCATGTGGGAAGTACAACAGTCGCCATCGTTAGAACGTCACTGGAGCTAAACAATGTCAATGTCACGGTCAAACAATGCCACGGAGGCACTACAGTTGTTCTGTATTAGGATGTACCGACCAGCATAACTGTCTCCATAGACTCCCGCAAGCGGAGTTATAGAGAACAGCACGGTTCAATTTCATTTATGAAGACAATGTCCCGCTGAGAATCGGTAAAGTATTTCACATTTCCGCCAATCATTTCACGCCGGACTGCTTCACGATTGAGGGCCAGTACAACGCTGGGCTTTCAACGAGGTTGCTACTGAAACCGGGAGCAATACCAACACTTCGTGCCCAGTCCTCATATCCAGCAGAAGCAGTAACGTTAAGTATCACACCTCATATTGTTGCTGATTAGTCTTTCAAAATTGCCACTCTTAATGGGCTTGTTATCGCGCTATATTGGTAATGTTGCTAACAATAGAAGTACAGCGTCTAACTATATTTATTGACGCTGCCCTCACACGCTGTCGGGCTTATCGTAAACAATACGTAAAGTAAGTGTGACAGTACATGATAGAACAACGTTGAAAGCGTAGTATAACTGTAGTAACGCTAAACTATACCTGCTCGACCTCCATGCAGCATTTATTCTCTGACTCTGTAGTCATTTTACTGCAATTCCCACACGAGCACCTGCACAGCGATTTATACATGATCATGTCGGACCATGCTAATGCTTATCGATCACTTGAAGAACGTTAATTTCACAATAACTGAAAAATTACAACTAACCATTCGGAAACGTCCTGTTCAATTCTTAAGGTTGTCACTTCTTGTGTCTCTCCATCAGTGTCAGACTCCGGTTCGTACATATAGGGCTGAACACCACTAACAACTACTGACATTTTGATGTTTTGTTTTGGCCGGTACGCATCAGCACGAGTTCCTGAAACTCCGCCCTCCTCTGGAGAGGGGGCTGGGACGAAAAGCTCATTAACATTTAAAGAGATACAAGCACAATCGGTGCGTTTTTCCACACACTCAAAAACGGGCAACTTCAACATTCTATAATAAATGATCCGCTGGGTATTTTGAGCTAAAATTTCACATACACACTCTGGGGACACCAGAGACTTATTTCACTTCTAGTAAAACCATTCGAACAACCTCTCCTTTAAATCTTAGACTAAAAACTCTGTTGCACTCTTGCTGTTACGTGTTGTGCTTTTGATAGCTTTCACATTTTGAAATACAGATTGTCTTGCTAACACTTAGCAATTTATGCATCTTCAAAACACACTATTAAATAACGTGTTCACACATTTGACATAATTTGACAAAATGACAGCTTGATTGTAAATGACACACAGTTCTGTTCGCAGGTGAAATTTACCTTGATTTCCTTTTTCACATATTTTCTCAGATTCACACCTCTCATATTTTCTCTGAAGCATGCATTCAAATCTGTGAAAAAAGTCTTTAAAGTGTCTAGTTGAGAAGAAACGCCATGTAGATCAGCTGAATCCAGATAAGAAGTCCAGTTATTTCTCGGCTGCACTGAACAATATGGTATTCAACAATAGACGCCATCTGCACAATTAGCATAGCAGATATTCGTACTCGCCACCTCCACGCTCACCGTCACTTCTCGGCAGCACCGCCATGTCAAATCAATGTCAAATTTTAATGTTAATAGAATCTTAAATTATTCACAGTGTAGTTTAGCCTCTCTGACCTGTTCCTCAGCGTGGAGTGAGTTTTCGTCCTCTTCTAGAATTTACCAGAGGATGGTGGACTGTCCTTTTCCTCCAGAGTGTCTATACACTTTTTTCGTCATCTGTTTCTGAATGCTGGCAGTCTGATTGGAAAAGGGAAAATAATTGTGTATTGATATATGGGCAATTTCTTATTCAATTATGCAGGACACAACAATACAGCTACATACGTCTCCTGTTCCAGCTCCCTTACTATCACACGCTGTTGCAACCTACAGGATGAAGTTATTGTAATATATTTGGAAGGTCTTATCACTTGTTCTTGTTATAGATCTTGTTGTGAATTTACTCTTATTGAGGTAAGGGAATAGAATCAAATGGTTTTGAAAAAGAAGAAACCTTTATACTGTATATTTTTTCCACACTTTCCACGCCGTCCTATTATCATTTTTTAACATTTTATATTTCATAATAGTTTTTTATTATTATTATTTTATTATTTATTGTGTTTCAATAGTTTTCTTTTATTTTAATATTTTATTTGTATTATTTTGTTATATTTAATTGATTTTAATAATTTAATTTTCACATTTTATGTGTTTTCATTTTATTTTTTATTCTGTTAATTGACAACATTTTTAACCCTTTCATGCATAGAGGCTGTCCACATTAATTTGTCAACTTAAGTGGACATCTACATTCCCTAAAAGCATTTAGGTACAAAAATTATGACTTAGGTTGTCAAATTCATGCATGAAAGGGTTAATTCACTGCAAACTCAGTTTTTACCTATATATTATATATTATTATATATTTTCAAATAATGAATTAACTGTACACTTTGTCTGTTTAATATTAATTTCTTTAATATTCTTATCTAGAAAGAAAAATCTGACAAACTAGGGTTTTAAAATGCATTAAGGCCCAAATTTCGGTAACAGCTTTGCAAAAATCGCAAGCCTTATATAAAATGAACAGTACATAACACAGCTCATGAGTCATTTGATGATCAACGTTTCTTCTAAAGGTCAACCACCTCCTTTCACTGACCGTTTGTTGCGAAAAGCCTTATTTTGTACCTCATTCGTGGAAAGTGTCTCAGATTGACAGCAGTGGAGAGGAAGGTCGGGAGTTTGTAGAGCAGCCCGGAGAATCAAATTAGCCAGCGGATGTGTTTCTGTCACTGACTTTGGTTAACATGGACCGGCTCTTCGATATGCGTATCGCCTGACCTTTAGAAGAATTACGGCAGGCCAGCGAGAAGGCCATCTCCCATACTCTCTTCCTCAAGCACATCTCACTGCTCTGCCAGACGTGGCCTTTCCAGCCAGCAGTTCAGCACTTGTTAAATGTAATAGAGCTCCTAATGCCCAGACCTCCATCTGGCCCAGGTCGGGCCCCTGACATTAATGGATTCCAGCACTCATTAAATTTATTTAAATCGCATCTCTCAAGCCAGGCGGTGCTGTGGGGGGTGGGAACCTTCTCAGAGGAACAGGCCTTCAGACCGTAGCTCTGTCAAACCGCTCACCAGGGTGTGCCTTCTCTGCTGATTTACGGTGGGGACCAAGGAGAGGCCTATCAAAATGTTTTTGTAAAGAACACCTTGAGCATCTCTAAGTATGGTGAGGTAGGCACTAAAAAGTCATTAAGAAATGAATAAATGAAGGTGTAAGCAGTTGTACAGCTGTTAGGAAGAAAATGAGGATATGCACAAGAATTAACAAAACGGGTTTTTGAGAAAGGAAAAGAAATTTAGCACATTCAAAAATTGTTGTGAAACTCCGACTTTAAATCTCCCCAATGCTATTTAAGTGTTATCTGATACTAATAAAACAGCAAGTTATAAGAGTGTACAGTATTTACTGTTTCAGACAATAAAGTTTCAAAGCACGTGGTGAGGGGTAAAATTGGCGTCGCGGGAGGGGTAAAATAGTTGAAAAATAGTGTTTTGTCAAGATTTACTAAAGAGATCTTTTCATAGGGTGTAGAGACTTTTTTGACACTACAGAGTGAAAAATTCAAACAGAAAAGTGCTCTTGTTGTTTGAACATTGACCTTGTGTTTTTTGTACCACACAAGCACGTTTTGGGGTGGTAATGCTCATACAGCTTGATGTCTTTGAGCCTTATGGCAGGCGATGAAAAGAAACGCATCCTCTTCTTAAAAACATGCAAAGTGATGGAGTATCAAACAAACAGCTTCAGTGTTGGCACGGTGATGGTCTAACGCCCGTGCCTCACTCCCCAACCAGCTGAGGCGTTTTAATAATGCCGTCTCAATAGAACACTGTCGAATGTTCGTTTCCCCAAACCCCCGTTCAGGCATTGATCTGAGTCTCGTTCTCATTACGTGTCAGGGAATGATGGTTTTGTTTCATGAACATCTAGATTGAGAATGGATGGATGGAGGCTTAATAAAACATGAGAAGCATTAGTATTCACTCCATGTTTTCCCAGCAGGTCTGATGTGGCTTGATTCCTCTCCTGCCAGACCTCAGATGTTCAAGTGCCAAACACTGCGGTACTGAGCTGGGAATTGCGGGAAACTGCCGTGCCGTGTGTGACACTGGCACAAGGTTTGTTTCAGCTTCAGCACATCAACATTTCAACATAGTTTAACATGGTTGCTTGCTTGTGATCTGGATGGACCTATTTAATATTTATTGACAAATGCCAAAGGTCATTACAGTGTGTTTTTACTCAGTTTGTTTGAAAGTTTTTTTCATGTGCATTTTGATTGGGGCCATGGCCTGGTGTGGCGTTGTGGGAATTTGGCTTGGGATATGTACTCAAAAAAGTAGGTCTAAATTTTATTAATAATAATAACAATAATAATAGTAGTGACAAAAATAATCATACTAATTATTATTATTATATTTTAGTTTTGGAAGAAAAGTTGACATTTAAATAATAATAATAATTCATTGTTATTATTATTATTATTTATTCAGGAAAAAAATGCTCTTTTAAATAAACATGGTTGTATTTTATTTGGTCACTTATTCAGGCAATTAATCTAATTACAAATTCAGAACAATGAGTAATTTGTATATTAACCTTAAGAAACAAGAAACTTACTTCGATTACTTTTAAGTTTGCTTTGATACAAAAAACGTTGTGTGTTAAGCTGACAGTGCCTAAAAAATAGCTTAGAAAATGGGTAATTAAGAAGAGCTGCATTATACCGAGCAAAAAAACAACATAATGATGGAAAATAAGTCTTATATTGTAAAATACACTGCAATTTTTGTAATTATGCCAACGGGATCTCTGGGGTTTGAATCTCCTCGTAGAATCCAGCTGGGAGCATTATCTTCACTTATTGCAACAGTCAATAGCACACAATTAATTGCCCAAATGAAAGGCTCTGTTTAATAATTCAAAAAGGCTTTTGTGTGAATTAAACGAGTGCCATCTTTGCTCTGTTGTAGTTTGCCAGAGTGAATGGCTCGCTGTTTATTTCCCAGCATACACTATAGCAAATCTCTGGGGATCGTATGAACATTTGTGGCTTTATGTGATTGAGCCCTCAGAGGAGTGAGACGCGATCTGAATGTAATGTTTACCTCCTGATGGGTTTGTTTACCGCTGGATTCACACTTGTCGGATGGAAGTGCTTGCCGTGAACATTTAGAATATTTAGCAGCGGGATAAACCTTCAGAAGTTAGTTTCGTGACACGAGTGCTTTCTGTGATCTTGGTGAAAATCTATACACAGTCAATAGTTTTGTTATGATTTACATGGCTTGTGTATTTTATGAGGGGCCAAATGGTGAACACTCATATAAAAATACAAATATATATTTATTAATACCGAATATATGTAACTAAGTCTGTGAAATCCAGGTTTAAGTCTCAAAATCTAATCTAAAAATTCTGATTTTTACCACTGATTTTACAATGATCTTTGACATTGACTTGGTAAAATATTAAAGATAATTAAGATGATTTTATTTAAACAGCTGTTTTTTTACAGACTAGATATATTTATCTAAATAAAATATTGAAAGCTGCATAAATAGTTATACAAAGTGCACATATGAATATATATTTGTGATTATTAACATTTAGCAACCTTTATTTTTGTATACATTTTTATTTATACATGTTTATATGTTGTTTTTATATATATCAGTATACATTTTCATAATTATATTTTGGTATTCAGACTTATAAGTTCATTTGTAAACATATATTTTAATTTTAAATACATTGTTATTTATTTATAGATAATTTACCATTACATTAATTCACCACACTCCAGACTGAATTCATATAAGTATCACATTTAAAATGACTGAAAAACCTGTTCTCTGGACACTATCTGATGATAGGAAAGGGTGCTGTGTTTTTAGACAGAAAAAAAACATTCTCAATTTAAATACCCAAAGATCTGTTTACAGTAGGTTTCAAGCATCTGAACGTTAGAAATGGTGACCGTGACATGCTGTCTTATTTAAAAGCAGACTCTGATTTTACATATGTCCTTCTATCATCTCCACCTCTACCTGCACTTTGTTGATTTAGCTTTAGGTAGCTTCGTCTGACAGCCTTGGAAAGTGACAGATAAGAGGGAATAATTAATTTATCAGAGGAGACCAGACTCTAATCCCCAGTGTCCCGGTGATAACGTTTTTTTTACTCTTTTCCTTTCCTTTAGATCTTTTTGGATGATAGAGAGCTCTCCCTCAGCAGGTTCCCGTTAATAAGCCTGTCAGAGGGGCCAGGAAGAGCCCGGCCGGAGCAGGTTATCTCCTCGCCGCACACCTCACGTATCGCCCTGACAGCCACTGGCTGCCCGCTTTGCGGCCCTTTGAAACTATGGGTGCATGGGGTTTTTTCTGCAGGCCTTCGAGGCAGCTCTGTCATTTGAACGGGCTAATTCAGCATCGGGGGGTAGCAGAGAACTGGGCAGCTGACAGACCCGTCGGCACAGGACGGGGAAGAGCGAGGAACACAACTCACCAGGGGTTGAATTAAAAAAAAAAACATTCTTTTGTGAGAGATCTAAATGTAGAGGGATTTGTTTTTTTCACTTTCATGTTGCTTTTTCTTTCTATTGCTCTCTTTTGGGTTTTAAACAGATACAGGCATCTCTCCTGAGGTGTTTGTGCATGTTTAATAGTGTGTGTGTGTCTGTTCATGGATCCGACTGCACCTCACAGTGTGTGAAGCTTTTGTGCGTCTGCTTTATCCATCTGCGCGGGTCTGTCTGGTAGCTGGAGTCTGGCATCGCCTGCCTTGCACAGCACGAAATGTAAAACGTGTGTGTGTGTTTGGAAAGAAGTGATGAGGTCAATAATGAAGGTTGATATCATGTGGGAGTTTAGCAGACAGAGCCTTTAATAAATAATAACCTGTATGATTGAAGCTTTGCCAGACATCTTCCTCATGTCTGGAAAATGTATTAAAATCCTTTTCAAAAAATGTAATTGAAAACCTAGAGATGAGATTAACAACTTGATGGATGTGAATTTCGTGTATGAATAACAATGCAAAAATCATTTTGTTTTTGTATTAATATTTATCTGGTTTGAGATGTAGTTTAACTTGAACTTAAGAGGTTAATGTCACAGCAACCAAAGTTCTTAAAATCATTTTTAGATTTGTGAAATGCTATACAGTATTTAATGTTGTTAAATATTGAATTAGCTGAGCACAGCTGTCAGATTCTGGCAGTAAAAATCCCATTTAGAAATTATTTTTAAAACGAACATCTATCATGAGTTCCTAAATTATAAATAAATAAAAGCCAAACAAAATAAGTCAATACAAATTCAATTTATGTTTAATTCAAATTATGTTTAATTGATTAATTTTCCAGTAGAATATTGCATCACCTACTGTATAATCCTAGAAAGAGATTAGAAAAGTCACTGTTACCAAGGAAACGAAAATTCTAGGAGAGAGCTCAGCAAATACAGCCTACTCTCTCTAAACGTTGCGGATGAAATACAACCAAATAAATCTTTATATATAAGTAACTATTTAGCAAATACAAGTTTATTGTTTTTATAAATATTTCATTGGCTTAACATCAAAAGTTCTTTTAATTCAGTCATTACAAATGCTTGATGAGATTTATTATTAGTATAATAATTATTATTATTTGCTTTTAGTCAAAATTTTAATATGAATAAAGGAGGTTAGTTTAGTTCATTTCTTTGTACATTACTTTTTTATAGAATAATAATGAATAATAAGGAAATGATATTTCTCAAAATAAATTAGAATAATACTTCCAGGCTTCTTTAAAGGTCCAGTGTATGAAATTTAGCCGCATCTAGCGGTGAGGTTGGGAATTGCAAACAGCTGCTCACTCCACCCCACCCCCTCCCTTACGAAGTACTACGGCAGCTGACACGGGAATACAATCTTGTCATTTTTTCACTTCCGTGCCGAAAGAGAAAATGTATTTACGAAACACACCCTGTAGAGCAGTTTGTCCATTTAGGGTTATCGTAGAAACAACATGGCGAATTCCATGCAAGGGTACTAGCGGTGTATGTAGCTAAATAGCTCAATCTAAGGTCTGAAGACATAGTTATGTTTGTTATATTGCATTTCTTTGCATTCATATGCAGCACCTTTAAAAGGGGGCGGATACTTTGTGCCTGCTTAACAACTAGTCAGCATCTAATAACATTGGAACAATGATCAAATTAAACTAAAAGTGCACGAGAGAAATGCTCTTTAGTAAAATTTCCGCTGAATTTTAAAATAAAGCCATAAAAGCTTCCAACTGTCTCCTACTTTTATTAATTAGATGTAAGCTGAGGAGATGCCTTTTACTTAGAGGAGAGAGCTGTAAGAGCCAAGTCTGTTATCATATCACACCTAATCACATCCACCGATCCTCATGTTGCACACTTATTGATTTGTTTTGTCTGCTCCAGGGCTCCCTCCCTCAAAACAATAGACAAAAGTGTCCGGTGGGCTAAGATCAGCCCAAGGTCAGCAGCGGTCCATCACAAGCCTCCTGTCAGTCTTTTTGGCAAACACCAGCGATTCTTTTCGATCAGACTGCCACCAGAAACCACAGCGGCTGATTCGCGGGCTTATCTCGCTGATGCGTTTAATCTCCTCCTGGGCTCGGCCAGAGGAGGAAGGAGACGGCTGTCATTGTCCGGGGATGTGAACTCGTGACCTTTTCAATTTCGTCCCCTCGTTTCAAAGCCCCGTCCGTCTGCACAGCTGCACGTCCCGGCACAAAGGTGCCATTTGCTTTTCATTTCCAGTCCGATAAGAGAGGAGAAAAAACATTGTATATTGTAATGCTCTTGGAGGCCTTTGACATCAGTAAAATGGAAGACCATGAGAGGGATCGATACAAATTAAAAGCAAATACAAAACCGGCACCGAGAACAGAAACCTGAAACGCTCAGAAAGCCATCGGCTCAACATTGTTTGTATGAAGGTTGAATGAAATGGGGGAATTGAAAAGTTGAGAGAATCAAAGTTGAAGGAAGTCTGAGTGACCTTCAGTGGTATGTCCAAAAACTGAACCAAACTCGCGTTCTGAATAAGACGTGATCTTTAGATTCTGCTTTGTGTTTTGTACAGAGATGATGGGCAGAATACATCCATTACATATGCCAAATGAGTTATTTTATGTAAGCATATATTGATAAGCGATGCTTTTGGCAATCAGAAAGAAAAAAGCAAGGGTGTGATTTAAGTGGTTCAAATTTATGTGTTTCATTACATTAGTAGTTTTTGTGCGTCTGTAAGTCGGCTGAGAATCAATGTAATGAGAAAACTGCTGTAAACACATGATGAGCAAGGGAATACGTATATCTCTAGTTGCACGCAGGTGTTTTTTTACATGCCAGTGGCTATCCACCGAGACCAATGGTATTTCCATCAATACAAATTAAAAACAAATAATACAGGTACATGGAAGTAGTTCCAAAGATCAGCATCCATTAGGCTTTGATTTCAGGTGTGGTGACCCACAGCAGGTTGGTTCAGGGAGGCAGTGAGCGTGAATTCAGGCCCAATCATTGCCAACTTATTGGTCAGTCAATAACCTATTTAATTTATTGTCAAAGGCAATGTGGGCTGGAAATGTTGACAAGGGCTTGAACGTACCGTGCGGGTGGGGGCTAGTACGATGGCCCCCAGGTGCAAGAACAAGATAAACAGTAAATGTGAACCCCATGTCTCTGACCATGAATACCTCGGGCCCCTTTCACATGATTGAAGTCTGACCTCTTATAAAGTTTCTGTAAGTTGACAAATGAATGACAGAGATTTAGAACAGCCATTCGCAGCTGCAGTAGATGGTCTTGCCTTTGCCTTCTGTTCTTCACCAAAGTATTAATTCAGTACATGTCTCCAAAATTGCTTCATACTCACATTGAGAAAGTATGTAAACTTCGGATCCTAACAGATGAGATCTAGTTTTCTAGAATTCTTCAAAATCCCCATAAGGGTACCCAAATAACAAATACTGTGCAGGAGACCAGAACAGTGACAGCAATATTTGAAGGTGAGCTCATGTGTTTGCTTGTTCGCTTTGATGCCCCTCCAACAGTCAATAAACCATTTAATCTTGGAGCTTTGGAGGGGTCGATGTTGTGCCCAGGAGTAGAAGCGTGCCGGAGTTCTGTCCAGCCCTGATAAAGCATTAATTTACAAGGTCCCTTTGTCTTCAATTTGGATGGAAGCAAAAGGCCCCCGGACCATTTCAATAATTCATCCGTGTGTTTAATGAGCTCCAGTAATCCGCAGCGGTGGCCTATGCGGTGCCTTGCAGTGGTCTAAAACGGACATGAATGGAGGATTATTCCTGTGTATTTCGGTATTCATGCACTAATTTACAAACATGACGATATCGTTCTGGTGGTTTGGCTGCTATGGGAGCTTTGAAAGATTTGATCAAGCAGTTTTTTATTTTTCATCTTGCCATGACAGAATTTTCACCAGGGGTCTGAAGGCCTTTCAATCTCACGGTAGGGCGTCGCCCCCCAACCCACCTATACAAGAGGTGAACCTGCCAGCTTTACCGGTATTTAATCCAATGCATTCTCATTTTAAAAGCAAATCTTTTTTATACAGTATTTCCTGTTTAAAGAATATCAACAATGGCCATTAATTAATCTGTTCTTAAGCTTGTTTTTGTTGTGCACTTTGTCATTTTTGTCCATTTGTCTCTGACTAATAAATAATTTTAGTTGCAAAACAACTTTTTCTGTATTTTAGATGTATGATGTTTGTTCTACATGCTCTAAATTCTTTCTTCCCTAATGCCTTTATCGGAGCATGCCAAATACCGTTGTGTTGTTTTTGTTCTAGATCTGTGTTTATTAACCGAAAAATTGTATTTTATGTTCCATTATTGTTGACTGAATCAGCTCTTTGACATTGTGAAAAACAAAGATAAATATGTCAGTGCCATCTAAATAAAGCAGTAGGGTCCTAGAAGTCCATCAAACGGTCCTCAGGTTTTCATTTCTCACCGTCCCCACACTTTCCTCTCTGATGCTCTGCAAGGCCACATACTGGTTATTAATCAGAGGAATTCTGTGCAGTCGGAAGAAGACATTGCGAGATTGACAGGTTTGCCTTGTGTGTGTGCGTACTGTATATATGAGAGAGGAAGAGCGTGAGAAAATAAAAGAAAGGATCAATAAAAAAAGTGTATCTATTGAGACTCCTGACTCTCTCAACACTTCAATAGTGGATTTTTTTTGGTAAAAAAAAATGTCAGTCATAAAAAATAGCAATAAACCTTTCACCCTTTCAAAGACCATTTCAGTCTTCACATTTTTGCAGTGATGGTCCATTAAATGGTGAAATGTTCTCAGCTGAAAAAAATATTGCATGCATTTGCATTTCATTCATACCTCTGAGTCTGGTATGAAACGGCAAAAACTGCATAAAGCTTTACGTCAGGGGCGAAAGCATTATTTGATTTTGCAACAGATTTTTAATATGTGCTATTCACTTCATGTCTTCTATGAAATCGATTTATAACAACTTATTATGTTTCCTGAAACTTTTAAAATGCAATTTTAATATTTTTTTCCCTTTGTTTATACACCATAGTTGTTGCCTGTGGAAAAATGATGGTCCCTGGAAATGGCTCATCCCTTTTTCAATGGAAGTCTATCACATTTATGCTCATTATATTAAGCTCCCTACTGTAAGTGTTATAATATATATAATATTTTTTTTTTGCCGATATTCTCTTTAAATCCAGTCTACTCACACAACGTGTTCAAATGTCAGGGGAATTCACCACGTGTCAGTGTTTAGACCCCGTCACATTTTAAATAGGTTGTCTCCAGCCAGTCACAACTGAATTGAATTTCCCTTCGGCTTCTCTGATCTTCATTGTGTCTGTTTCCTTTACATCTAGATAAAGGATACAGTGGTTTCATCCACGTGTGGCTTCACCTTTGTAAATGACTTTGGTCTCTGGCTCCCGTGCGTCCGCCTGCGGCCTAAAACACACTCAAGCATTCGAACCGGCGATGATGCGTTATCGAGCACATCTGTCAAGACCGATCATGAGATCGGAGCAAGTGACAGATGAGACACAAACCCACACATACAAATACACAGTGCAGGGAGGTAAGAAGTCCTGCACACTCTCGTGTTGGCAATCATGCAAAGCGACTTGATGAGAGATAGCCTGTCGAGTTGATTGACAAGACCGCTAACAGGAGGTGAATGCGGCGATGAGGCGACATCCAGAGCAGACGAGCGGAGGCGTGAGTCACCACCCCTGACACACAGACATATAAAACCCTAATCACTGACCATGATTAGCTGTCGTCTCTATAGCTCAAATTGTTAGTGTGACTGACTTGGAGAATAAAGGGCATGCTGGAGTCGCTTTAGCGCTGTCAGTTACCATTTATAATTGTACAACCATCCTGCTTCGGTGTATGTGAGTCATTTAAGAGAGTTCACTTTGGTTTGTGTGGTGATGTAAGCGTCTTTGTTTTCTTAGTTAAGTTAAACTGTGGCTCTTCCTATTCCAGTGTTTACACAATATAATGAGGATGGCAGTGTATATGTATCTTAATGTTTTTTTTTTTCTATATTTTTATTATTTCATTTCTTTTTTTTTTTAATTTTGTTTTGTTTTTTTGTTATCTATTTTTTTTTTTTTTATTTTTAATTTTTTTTTTTTTTATTTTTATTAGCTTATTTTTATTTTTTTTTTTTCTTTTTTATTTTATTTATTTATTTTTTTTTCTTTTTTTTTTCTTTAATTTTTTTTTGTTTTTTTTTTATTCTTTTTTTATTTACTGTGTTATTTTTATTCTCTTTTTTTTTTTCTTTGTTTTTTTTTTTTTTTTATTTTTTCTTTTTTTTTTTTTTTTTTTTTTTTTTTTTTTTTTTTTTTTTTTCATTTTTTTTTTTTTTTTTATTTTATGTTTTTTTGTGTTTTTTATTTTTATTTTTTATTTTTTATATTTTATTATATTTTTATAAATTTAATTTTTTTTTTTTTTTTTTTTTTTTTTTTTTATGTTTTTTTTTTCATTCTTTTTGTTTTTTTTTTTTTTTATATTATTTTTTTTTTTTTAAATTATGTTGTAATATTATTTTTATTTGTATCTTTTTTTTTTTTTTTTTTATTTTTTTTATGTTTTATTTTTTTTTTTTTTTTTTTTTTTTTTTTATATTTAGTCTAACGTCTTAATTGGTGTGAATGGCAACGTCCGCTACCTGACCAGAATCATTTATCAAAGTGGATGAGAGCCGGAGGGTGTCAGCATCTCTCTCTCTCGCTCGCTCTCTCTCTCACATGCACACACACACATGCACACACACACGTGTTGGGTTTCCATGTTTTATGGGGACATTCCATAGACGCAATGGTTTTTATACTGTACAAACTGTATATCCCCTAACCCTACCCCTAACCCTAACAATCACACACAACTGTCTGCTCTTTTAGATTTTCACAAAAGTTAATTCTGTATGATTTATAAGCTTGTTTCCTCATGGGGACAAAAAAATGTCCCCATTAAAAATTTTTGGATATTGCCATCTTTGTGGGGACATTTTGTCCCTATACCGTAGGGTTTACCCTTCTCTCTCACACACACACACACACACACACACACACACACACACACACACACACACACACACACACACAAACAAGCCTAATTCTATTATTTAAGCTGTGACTGTCACACTGTAAGAAGAGCAGATACACTCATAAAGAAACATACAGTGCCCGCTGGTACACTTACACAAGTGTGTTTATAGCTGTATCAATACATGCTCACAGCACCTGTCAAAGGTTTAAACTGTAAAAACACCTGCTTTTTTCAATACAATGACAGCACATCAGTTGCTGCTAAACTTGAATTATGGCATAGTCCAATAATTACTTGGGAAATTAAATTGAAAGAAAATTATATCATATTGATAGTATTGAATGACAGGGTAGATAGTTTAATTTCGTTTTTATTTTTTGGAAATTTATTTATAAAAGTCATGCAAATTAAAAGGAAAATATATTAAATGTTTTTTTTTAAATATTACAAAATCTTATACATATTTAAATGTCATATTTATTCAATTAATTCAGCTAAATATTACATTGTTAACGCTGTCATAACACACACAGTTTCTGCCAATCTCATTAATCTTGAGTGCCTATAGAGTAGTATTGCATACTTCATATATTCGAAGAGTATTTCGTTTGATCACATTTATAAAAGATAGATACAGCTGTACGATTATTTCCGGAAAAATACGACCTCCTGGGGGTGTGCAGGGGGGAGGAACTAAATCACCAGCACACAATACATCATCGCAATACATTATCCCTGCATAACTATTGATTCTCTATAAGTTCGTGTTGTTTACATTATGCACGTACGTGCCTATTGCCAACAAAACACAGACATATGACTTAGTTTCACTTACCGCATGCGGTTCATGTCCGGTATCTTTTAGCACTATGACCGCGCCATCTATCAGTTTCAAATGATCTCCAAATCGAGCGTTATATCCACCATTTATATATAACATCCATCACTGAAATGCCATGAACAAACAAACACACCTCGACTTCTCTCTCTATCGCAAGAGTAATGAGCTAGAGCTGCAAGCCTATATCTTGATGGTTAGCGGGTCTTCCTCGCTCGTTGGTTGATGCGTGTGTGGGCTATTTCTTTCGCCTTGCCGTTGGCCTGCTTTTCCGGGAGAATTGCCCAATAAGAGGATTTTCATGTTCGAAAAAATGTTCCGAAACCTATACGAACGCTGGGGGAGTGTGTCGAGCACAGAAATACTACGTCATACGTCCAACTCGTTTTTTGACAAATTGACCATGTTAAGCAGGAGAAGCCAGCATGTTTAACATTGTAAATAAGTCGGAATGCATGAAACACCATTGCATGGCCCCTTTAAAAATTCAACTTACAACTGTAGGTAAAAAATGTCAGAGATTTTTGAGTTAAAATACACCAACACTATAAAAACATTCTGCTATTTGAACTTAAAAACATAAATCAAGTTGGCTTTACAAGTCAAATGTACTTACAACCCTTCACTACTATTATATTAAACTGACCTGTATTTCTCAAAACATACAAAAGGAATAGATGTATAAAATGTATTTTATAACATAATAGTTTATAATAGTTAATATAATAGTATATGATATTATATTATCTAAAATGATCATGATCTAAAATTATATAATAGAAAATATCATTTAAGTTACAATGATTTGTAAGGCCAACTTGATTTAAGTTTTTAAGCTGAAATAGTTGATTTTTGTACAGTGTAGTTATGTCTATATTTTACATGCATACTCAAAAGAGATACTGATGCAGTTTGTTGTGTACTCTTTTGTGAACAAAACCCACAGAGCTGATTTGATTTGCTATCTGAAGGCAGAAGTCTTGAATGATTGGTGGGCATCAGCTGTGGTCCAGGTTTAGAATCGCTGTCCATCAGAATTCTACAAATTCAATTGGCTGAGGACCTTGAATGGTTTATCAGTGGGTCAATCTAATCTCTGTGTTTACTGGAACTTTCCTGAGTCGAGGCCATGAGCATGTGGCCCTCAGAAATGTAATCATGCAAATCTAAACCAGTCCGTAAGCAGATCAGAGGTCATTAAAAGCAAACAACAGGCAATATCTTTTTGAAAATATGGCCGCAGAGTTTTGGTTATTCATGACTGTAGGTTGATTGTGTGTCTGTCAACATGCATTTTTGCTTTAGATGACTGAGAAATGTCATCAGAACATTGACAAATATGAAAAATATAATTAAAAAATAATCAAGAGAATGTAGGCATGATCTTATGATCATAAAATGTACAGTATCTACTGGAAACTTTTCACTACATCACACTTTTTTGACAACTGACAGTTTTGAGAGCATTAGGGGAAAAAAGATCTGTAGAAATGCCCAATTGGACATATTTGCTTAGTTTTTGACACCTCACTTTCTGTAATGAACTTCCTGAAATAAACCATGTTGGTTGAACATCTTTTAGACACCGTTAGACATAAAAATAAACTCCTCATTTTCTGAAAATTGCATTTGATTTGTGAGAATATATTACATAAAAAAACAATTTATCAAAAGCAATAATAAAATATCTTGTACTGCTTTTATTCTGATTTAAATAATGTTATATTGTTATTTATGGTAATGATAATTATGGGACCTTCTGCTTGAATGTTAATAACGTCAGTACATTGTTCTCTAAATATGCTTGATTTTGTCATGCATAATAAAATGTTGTATAATTTTTCTTTTGTGTTTGTTCCTGTGTGCTATATTGAATATTCCTTCCATTTTCATCAAAGCACATGGTATTATTACAGTATAGTAGACAATGCAGCTCTTGTCTTGAGTGCATCAGTCTATGTTCTCTGCTTCAGTGCTCAAACTGCAGGTCTACTTTTAATGCAGTCTTATTTGTTTTTAGACACCCCGGAGGTCTGACATAATGCAGTACAGCCCTCAGCACTGACCAACACAAAGCGCTTTCCACATTGGTTGATCACGGCTTACCCCGGCTGCTCTTTTCTTCACTCTTGTTATTTTCATCGTCCTCATCTTCCTCAGGTCAGTACTCCTGATAGAGGAACAGAGTGTCGCCCTGAGGCCTAAAATGCATCTTTAGGTCTGTGTTGTGCATCTCGTGCTCTTGCCAGGCATTTCCTCTGATGTTCCATTAGTTCATGGCCGTGGGGCAGAGGGCTGCAGCGGAGGTCACTTGGCTTTCTCTGAATATTGCCTTTTTCACAGGCTATTCAGAGGACGCTATTAAAGGTGACACAACTGCTTTGTGTTTGTGTCGTCAGGCTAGTTTGCACTCCTCATTTTCTTTTGTGCGTCTGTGTGTGCTCGCCCCACTTTCAGTGGCTTTCTGGGATGAACATGAGTTTGTTTAGGTGGTTGTGTATCGTATGAATAGATAGAGTTCTGTGATTTTATCCATTATTGCATAGATCAGTGTTTTTGGTGTGGAGAAAAATGGTGTACCTCAAAACAATAAACATATTTTCAGTACACCAACTCTACAAAATGTTGGGTTGTTTCAACCCAGCGTTGGTTAAAAATGGACAAACCCAACTGTTGGGCTATGAATTAAGCTGCTGGTTTGTTTCAACCCAAGATGTTGGGTTGTTTTAACCCATTATTGGGTCAAATATAAACTTTTTTTGGATAGAGTGTATACTTTATTCAAATAGCAATGTCGCATATACTATAATTATAATATTGAAACCTTGCAACATATTTGTAGAAAATAATGTCCTTTTATCAAACTGATTATTTTAGAAAATAATAGAATTTTGAATAAAAGACTATATAAAAGTGTGTGCGCGAAGTGATTCACGTAATTTGTGATGTTTGTATCGAAGAGTGTTTGAGTCGATTTCTGCACACAGATTTGCCAAGCTAGGCTTCTTTGCAAGCAAATCAATTTTTTATGAGTCAACTTTTCATGAATTTCCTCAAAAATTTCATTGAGATTTCATTGTCATTTGATAAATTGCAAATACGATGCGGATTGATGTATCGCGAATCCAGTTATTTGCAATTGATGCACCGTCTGCTTTAGTGCGAATGTATTCATTGGACCATTTATTTGGTTTTACGCCTGTGAGAAATACATAAGGTCTGAAAATAATTTCCTACAACTTTAATCTTAAACAGTGCAAAAACCAATTACTTAGCCTAGTACTTTTTGTTTTTCCTGTAAAACTGCTGATGAAGAATTGCATCATGGTTAATCTTTTTATCTCTTCCCGCGGGACTTGCATTAAAGAGGAAATTGCCATGTGAAAGTTTCTGCTGGGTCTACACAACAAAAACATAAATCCACCAGGTCTTCCTGAATCACCGCTGCACTTTCATCACTGTCACTTACCATGTTAGACTACAATAGCTTCCATCCATTCCACTATATTGACTTCCCATTAATCACCAGCTAATCTGTAAAGCTGATATCAAAGACAAACGAAACCAGTGTTGTGTACCGGGGTCCCTAGATCAGTGTCAGTTATTTTGGATACCTTTGTGTGTGGCAGTGTACAGGAATTGCTCATTTAAAAATATAAATTCTGCCATCTTTTATTCAACCTTATGTGGTTCAAAACTTGTTTATGACTCTTTGTTCTGTTGAACACACATTTTGAGAAATGTCTCAGTGGTTTTGTATGCATACAGTGGATGTCAGTGGGGGTCAATGTTGTTTGGTTACAAACGTTCTTCAAAATATCTTTTTTTCTACTGAAGAAAGAAAATCATGCAGGTTTGGAATAACATGAGGGTGAATAAATGATGAAAGAATTTTGGGTGAACTATCCCCTTGCCAGTTTCAAACTCATGCATCCTATATGAGTTACAGCTGTCAACAGAGCATTTTCTCAGACTGAATCGATGGAGTGACAGAATCAGCTTTCACACACTGTTCACATACACACACACACACATGTTGGGTTTCCATGTTTTATGGGGACATTCCATAGACGCAATGGTTATTACACTGTACAAACTGTATATCATATTCCCTACCCCTAACCCTAACAAACACACACACACACACACACGCACACACACACGCACACACACGCACACACACACACACACACACACACACACACACACACACACACACACACACACACACACACATACTCCAGTCACCAATCTGCAGTCTGAATCATGCTCTGAAACCCACTGGTGCTCAATACACACACGGCAGGTAGTTGATGGACAGCCATTACACACCTCTGCAAACATGCCCAATGTTCTTCTCTCTCTTTCAGCTTGTTTCCCTTTTACCTCTCACACTCCTCTCTCAGTCTCTCTCTTATTTTCTTTTTAAAATAACCAAAAAAACACCCTATTTATTTTTTTATAAATAGCTATCCTTCTTAATTTATTGGTCCACATTGTTTGTATTTGATAATCTTTCACAAAAATGTATTTTTCTACTAAAGCTCTTTGTGTGTTGTACTGCACTGTATCAACACTTATACATCTCAGATGACTGCCAGAGCAACATCAAAATGTTTATGTGTCTGTTTTATACAGAGAAGCTCTGAGTCGTGGTATTTTACTTCTACCTGTACTTCTACTTGTAAGCCCATTTACTCTTCTTCTCACTCCTAAAAATAAAGGCGCTTTACGATGCAACAGAACCATTTTGGGGATGTAATAACAACCCTTAACATCTGCAGAACATTTTTGTCTCACAAAATGCTTGTTGTAATGAAAAAAGGATCTTTAGACTAAAAAGGGGAAAGAATTTTTTTAACCACGTTTGACTGAAAGGTTCTTTGGGTAACCAAAAATGGTTCTTCGGTGGCATCACTGTGAATAATCTTTTGTAGCACTTTTATTTCTTTCTCTATTACATAACAATTTCACCATCCTAATGACCTGCCATTCCAAATGTACACCTTCATTCTTCTATAAAAACATGAAGCAGATGTGATGTAGTACATACAGTATATGACATTTCAGTTCACTGTCAAGCAGGCTAGTGACAACACTTCACAAAATCTCTCTCTTCAGTCTCATTAACCTTGGTGACAGTAGACTTCTGTCGTTTCATCTCATCCAGCATAGAGGACAGTTAGTGGTAGCTTTAAAAAAGAGAAACCCCCTGTCTTTCTGCCATGCTTCACTGAGCTCTACTCATTGGTTTTTGACAGTGTGTCTCAGAGACTCGGTCATAACAGTTTCCGTTGCTAGATGTGTCTCTGCCTGTTCGCCTCCGTCTTCTGAGTCTACATGCAGTGAAAGCATTTAGCTTCCAACATCTTTCTTTGTTTTTCCATCTCCCCTGAGATCTTCTACTTTCAAGGTTAAAGACTATATAATGCGTCACCAGTAGTGAACTGCAGTCAATAATGAGAGCGCAGTGCCGTGAAGACTTATGTATATTGAACTCTAACCATATTTATTTTCCATCATTTCAATTTCTGCATTTATTGGAGCAAGGACATTGCAGAAGAGCTTTTCACATTTTTATTTGTCAATTTCATGCTCTTTAAATAAAAGCTTGTACTGTTCCAAGTACAATATTTATCAAATGTTTTGATTTTTTTATTAATGAATGAATGGCTTTAGATATTGTTAAAGATATTGACTACACTTTACAATACAATTATATTTGTTAATACATTTTTGGTTGTATTTGTTAACATTTGATAATGTAAAATAATGATAATAGTTACAACTTTTCATTTTACAAATGTATTGGTAAATGCTAACATTTTCATGTTTTGTTTTTGTTAGTTCATGTTAGCAAATGTAAAAAAAGGAATTTTACAGAATTTTACCATTCTTTTTTTACAGATTTTCACGTATAATGTAAAAACCTTTCATTTTACTGAATTTTACTGTTTTTTGATGGTAAAAACCATCAAATTAATGGAAAAACAGAATGCAAATGTACAAGAAAAACTTGAAAAAACATAATTTACCCAAATTGTTCACTGTTAGCCTAGCTGCCAGAGAATTTTTATTTTTTACAGGTTTTTTTTAAGTGAATGCATTGACCAATGTTAACAAATACAACCTTATTATGAAGTGTACTGTTTTTTTTTGCTGAACTTGTGTCAGGTCATACATATTTATTTATCCAAACATATAATTAAAGTGACATGCTTTATGTTAGAATCACATCCGTTCATTAAGGTCTCGTATAATATGATTTTTATTTAGACCCCACAAAAACACCCCTAATGTAAAGTGTTCATCAGTAATAGCTGCAGTTTTTAAAGCACTTCTCTTCCTGCTTGCTGAATTTGTCTTGCTGAAGGAGCGTGTAAGTGCATCTGAATGCTCATTTTTTATAGATCACTATCGATCAGGCCTGGAAAAGAGCACGCTGCTCTCCAGATAGCAATCAAAGTGTGGCATCGCAAGACTCCCATTTCCTCTCCTGTTGTCAGTTGGGATTGATTTTATGGGTCTGGAGGTCTTTCTCTGAAGCACGCTGGAAAAAACTTCAATCTGTGAGACCAAAGGCACAGTCTGCAGTTTCACATGCACCCTTGCTTACATTGCTCAAAGACAGGCAACATTAAAGTTTCGTTTGTAAAGCGCTGTATATGTAATAGAGCAGAATGTGTTTAATACAGTGATGCAGAGAATGATAAACTGATTACAGCTGTAACACGTTGTCAATTGCTCACAAATCACCTCACACTGTTGAAATGACAGGTTGTGGCTTGCTCCAATCTGGTTTTAATTATGTTCAAGATGCATGGCAAGCTGGATTTTAGAGATTCACTGGAGAAAAAGACTGACATGAACATAATTTGCCATGCTCTCTTCATTAAAGTGCTTTATCTTCCTTACATTTCCTTTTTATTTCTTCCCCCACTGTCTTGCTCTAATCTATCTATCTATCTATCTATCTATCTATCTATCTATCTATCTATCTATCTATCTATCTATCTATCTATCTATCTATCTATCTATCTATCTATCTATCTATCTATCTATCTATCTATCTATCTATCTATCTATCTATCTATCTATCTATCTATCTAGTGGAATAAAAATCTAACCAGGATACAAAAGTGCTTCCAAAATGAAAATCACTGTAAAATAAAAATGCATTTTTCTTTGTGCACTAGGCAATTTTCCTCAATAATACATGATAAAATTCTTCTAATTTCTGTCTAAAGTCCTACAATCCTTCACCTTCAGGTAAACAAGAGGGGTGGGAGATGACTCCTGATGACATGCTCCACAGAGACGGTTCGAAGATGATGGGGAATATTCTGTTTCCCTCCGATAGAGCCTTTAAAATATTCAGAGTAAGAGTGCTCGCTTTCTCTCTCTCCTGTCTCTTTTTCTTGGGCTTCTCGTCTTTTTCTCATCAGTAATAGACTCCTGGTGTCACCACTGCAGCTCTCAGCATGGGGCTAATGCAGAGATGGAGCTGTCGCCAGGGGAGATCAGTCACAGCCAATGACATACATTGTTCGCCCCCCTCTACCCACATAACACCCCGCATTCTGTCTTTAGCTACCAGCATACTCGAATGCTCTCCAGCATTCACTGAGGTCGGCTATTTTCAAATATGAGGATAAGCAGAAAATTCCAGAGGTTCAGGAATGAGATTTTGCAGGGGACATTAAAAGTATTACAAATGTCATTTAAAAATGGCCAAACATTGACTGTTGAATGTTGTAATGAACTGCACAGACCTTATAAGAAAAAGTTTATAGTTTGTGTTTCTCTTTTTCCAAAGTCAATACGCCAATTTATCTTGCTAAGCAATGCAGTTATATGGTAGGTTGCATTATTATTACTTGCAGTTTGCATTGAGTACAGTAATAGCAAAGTTGTAGTAAAGTTGCGTAATGTACAGTTTTACCATGAGTTTAAGGTACTTTTTTCTCTGTTTTCAACCCAAAAGAAAAGGCAAGGCAGCTGAAGCATCAATTACAATCAAATCTGTCACTGATCTCTATATCTGTGAGCACTGTAATACCTGTAAGTAATACCTACAGATTTATCATATCATGTACTGACCTCATGCTCAGCAATCAGACAGCAGAGTCTTTACACCCTGTGGAAACATGATCTCATGACATCAGCTCATATCTGTGTTACAGCACTGCTGGCCTCGCTGTCCATGGTGCTGATCCACCTCTGCAACATCGTGCCTTTATGCCATTTACATATAAGTCCCTACTCTGTTTTCTTCATACAGCAGAGAAGATAGAGAAGATCATATTACGTCAACGAAATATTTAAGTATTATTTAAATATAAAGAGTCCATTTCAGAATTATTATATTCTGAATTTACTATTTATGGGTATGTGTTTAGGTAAAATGATTATTTCTGTTTCATTCTGTGAACTACTAACAACATTTCTCCCAAATTTTTAATAAAACTTTTGTTTCTATTTGCATTTATTTGCAGAAATTAAAAACTGTAGAAACAGGTTAGAACAGAAAAGATGCTCTGAATTTTTCAGACCTCAAATACTGCAAAGAAGTTCATGTTCACTTTTAAGCAATACAACAGTAATATTTGTATGTATTTAGGGAAACTATTTTTTTTTTAATGTGATAACCTTGAGTTAGTCACATTTTGTATGTGTCTTGTCATGCTGTCAGTCTTTCACATTGCTGTTGGATGACTTTATGTCACTCCTGAGGTTTGACTTAGTTAACTTAGTTACTTGACTTAGTTTAATGGAATTAAACATTATATACACATGCCATCAAGAATGGTTTGCTTGAATATAATTGCTTACATTTCAGTCCATAAATTAGCATGAATATTAAATAGAGGTAAATAGAGTTTTTTTTCCACTCACGTTCTGTACACTTAAGTCACTGTGAAAGGTAAAGTCTGTATCTAAAGGGTCAATTCTTTCACTGAATGTTTTAAACACATTATGTTGAAAGGCTTGCTTGTTAACTGTGTCACAACTGTGACATACAAGTCATGTTTGCACAAATGTGTCTTTTCTTGTTGTATATTTTCTGATTAGCAAGAGACAGAGATGTTAACCGTTACAAGAGTCATTCTGAATAAGGCTGATTAACACCTGCATCGTGTTGACGCTCAAAATTCATTAGAAATTCAGATTTCCATGATTAGTCTAGAACCTCTGCATTAATTCTCTAAATAATCCCATTCTATATAAATCCTTGCTTGGTCGCTTAAACATCCCATTTCCATCCATCTCCATTTACCATTTAATTAGGATTTCAGCAAGCTTAGAAAAAGTCGATCTTTTAGCTTTTGAAATGACATACATTCGTCATGTTTATACATGGCACAGGTTAGCCAGACGTGGATGAACTATAGCCTGAGGATTGACAAGAAAATATGTGTGTACATTTGCTATCATGTCTAACTACCTAAATGTGCCCCAGGGTTATAAAAGCAGAGATAACGGTAGTGAGGTATTAAAAATGTAATACACTTCTATCATTAGTTAATGAGACACTGAATATAAGCAATGCTCACATGTCACACCTAAACTTATCAATGTACAGAACAAGGACTATTTAACTGAATTAAAACATCGGCCTCACCGCAGTCTGACACTTCCACGCATGCAAATGTTTTTTTTCAATCCGTTGAAAGTGATTACCCACTACCTGCTACTGACATCCCATAATTACCGCAAGACCCATTAAGAAGAGCTAGGCGCACATCCACAATGGCGGTTGTAGGGGCCGCTCCCACTGTGAAGCATTTACATAAAGAGCATGCAAAGTGAGGGTCTTTGGTGGATTGTTGTCTTAATTGCTGAATTCATCAATCAATTCTATTTTCGGTACATTCTGGTATTATTACAGCCAGGGTCATGTGGAGTGGGATGGCTAAAGTGACGTATGCCTTTGGCCCTCCTGAGGGAACAAAAGTTGGATTTCCTGTTAGTGTAAAACACAGAAAATTGAATGGTTATAAAAGCTGTGTGTAAATGTTACCTGAGTTTGTGTGATTGGTGTGTTTTGAGGTGTGTATAGTATATTTCAAAGACATATCATTGTAAGAATTCAAATGAATAGAGGACACTGCTTTATATATTTAAACATCAAATTCTGCTTGAAGAATTCCCTCTTTTCTTGTATTAACCCTTTGGGGGTTGGGCAATCCCATGCGAATCTCAACCTCAATACTTATACTGATAGGTCAGATATCAATATTTTGTGGTTTGAATACCCATGTGAAGTCTCCCTTTAAGTTTTTTCATGTTTTTAGTGTGTTTTTAAAGCATAGTTTTCTATAGTCGGGTAAGTGAACTGTCACATGCATAACGGTCCATATTCCTCATAATTGGGACCATGAAAATTAAAATATTCTATCGAAAATCTGTGTTCTTTTTTCACATCCATAAAGCTTACATTTTCCCTCTTTTAAAATAGAAAACTTGTGCATAGACTGATATTCTTCTGATGTCTGGACTCTATCATCAGGGGCTTAGTAAAATATAAACAGATGGTTCAGTATATTGGTAAAAAAAAAATTCTCTCAGAGTTTATATTATAAATTGTGACTGAAAATGTCACACCCATAACGCTGGAATTGCCCAATTATGTTGTATATAAACATATGTATGTTGCTTGTAAACATATTGATGTTGCTTGTAAACATTTATGTTGCTTATAAAAATTGCTTATAGTAAATATAGTCAGATGTCTAAAAGCGTTTTGTTGTTATTGTGAGTGTGCACATATAAAAGTAGATCCTTTACAATTTCTAATGATGTGTTATGGTATGACCATAAATGAGAGATAGAAGTAGTTTATGCTGTTATGAGCGAAAAACGCACCTGTGCATTTGTCGACCCACTATTTGCTAACCCAATGATCGCTTGCTTTATATATTCTTGTCATTAAAATGAATCTTTAAAGGAACCATTGTTAACAATAAATAACCTTGACTTTACAAAAGTCTAGACTACTGAGCATCTCCAGTGACTCTGAGACTGATTATTGTAACGATAGCAACAGCCTCCGCTTGTTCGAGCCCCCAAATTTATCCAGAACAGGAACAGCCTTGGACCCTCAACCACCTCCACGCGATCCAGAGGTGCCGTAACACACCCAAAACCCAGCTGCGCCTTTTCAACATGGCTGGCGATAGACTAGAATGCTTTGTGTTGTTTACTTCCTCCTTGGCTGTGCCAGCTGTTTAAGAGTGACTCACATATACATATTTATGGCCATCTGCTTGCACAGAAAACAAAAGAACACAAGGCATTTCCAGACGTGATTGAATGAAAGCTGGGATGCGCGTTCTCCAAAATGGCACGGCTAAGAGGCCTGCGCAAAACCATGTATTTGGAGACGTCTAGCCTTGGTCGCTCATCCAAAGCAAAAAAAATCCCACATATGAACAAAATGGCTGGCTGTTTCAGACACCTATATGCTTTTAGATGGGGATGACGTGTACTCAGCTTTTCGCATTCGTAAAGTGCCAATAGAAGAGCATTTGGAATGTTGCAGAACCTGCTTCTCAAATCAGAATGCTGACAGTGCCTAATTTATCTGTCAGGTTGGAGGCATATGCTACAATTAGAGTCCTTTTCTCACACACATTGTTCTGTGCACCCGCCGCGAGTTTTCATGCTCCGAGCATCGTCCGTGTTCTGACAAAAGCGTTAAGATGCATTTCGGCATTGTGGAGTTCTGGGAACGTCTTGGACAGGAGGCTATTGGACTGATGAAGGGGTTGTCGCTGGAGACTGTAGTGCGATGATGTCATGCGTTTTGAGGATGTGAGGTATGTTTTAGTGAGCATGCTCAAATGACAACTGGTTTGGGTTTAGTGCATGTCTTTAAACAGGATTTTTAGGTTTTCACTCTGCTACTCCGCAGAAAGGAATACTTGGGAGTTGAAGAATAATGAGGTAAAAAAAGTATCTATAAAAATTTGTAAAAGTATAGCTGGAAAGTAAGAAGTGCTCTTCTTCAGAATCCAAACAAATACCCATTCTTGACGCAATAAACGACACTTTAATTAAACCTAAGAAACTTTTAAAAATTCATTGTTTTATAGTATTGTTTAGTGAAGAGTAATTGTTTAGGGAAACTTTAAAAATAATGAAACTATTGTTAATGGAATCATTAGGAACTGGTGAAATTACAAGCGGAACCAGCATCATTAAATTCTTTACGGTTCCCGTGCATCCCTAGTGACGACTGTCTCTTAAATTAAGATCCATTAATACAGACTCCCCTGCAGGAGAATAAAACATAACTTCAACAAAGGCACGAGACAATGCAATACTGTGATGAGTTATTAACTCTAGTCTGTGTTGTGCATTTCAACTAGAATTATTACAGCCATCAAGAGTTTAATGTCAGGTGCTTGTCCGTCTATTTCTGTCTCTCTCTTTCTCCCTCCTTTTCGCTGTCAGTTACAACAAGCACAGTCACTAATCACACTAACTGCCACATTTTATTTCCTCGAAGCATAAAAGTTCCTGCTTCAGCCGTAATGAGGTTTTGGATCAAATGTTGAAGAGTTAGTGCTCCCCGAAATGAAAATTCTGTCATCATTTACTCATTCTCATGTCATTTTAAAACTGACTTTCTACCGTGGAGCATAAAAAGATAAGTTTGACAGGACAAAAACGGACCATAAAAGTATCAAACCTGTAGACTTTTTATTTTTAAGTGAACTAAGCTTCACGGGAGGTGCGGACTAAAATCATATTCATTATTTGCTCAAATTCTCCATTCTTCTATTGCTATTGTTTACGTTCACATGCACGCTTTGTTAATATGCCACGTGAACATTAAGAGGACGAGAGAAAAATAAATGTCATCCAGCCTCAGGTTAAATCTAGGAAACCAGAACAGCCCTGTCTGCCATTATACAGACTCCACATATACGCTTGCGTTTAGTGTAATTTGGAAAGTGGTGGGCTCATTTTCCCATGAGATGTGTGGGTAGAAGAGGAAAGATATTCACACTAGATGGACTAGAGGAGTCATAAAAAGTTGATTATAACATCTCATGGTATGGTTCTTATTATAATGCTACTTGAGCATATTGTATCTCAACTTTCTTTATGCCTTTAATGTTTGTCCATCTGTGTAAATTGGTTTTAAACTTTGGTGTGTAACTCATTCCACACTGTTTGTGTTACAGGCTTGAAAACCCCACTCAGGACACATTACCAACACTAGAAGCAACGCCTCGGCAACACTTTGTCAACCATCTCCAACATGATGGAACAGTGGCGGCACCTTTAGCCAAGCAGGCGCTGTCTGAATTTCCTTGAAAAAAAATGTGAAAGTTGTTTATGTAAAATCCATTTTATAATTATCCAGCTTTTCATATCGCCCAATGACTATTTATTTCCTTTCTCTTTCCATTTTTTTAGCAAGCTCATAATTCTCATTTTATTGTAGACTAAAAGTGGGCCGTGTAAAAATCTCTTTGTTTCGTATAGTTGTAATTCAGTTCTAGTATGCTCTTAGACTCTAATTTTAACTCTGAATGAATTTGATTGGTCGGTGTTTGTCTTCTTGAGAAGGACACGTCTTGTTTATTCAGTTGTGTCGATGATACACAGCACATGCAATCAAAGACATCAGCGTTTCCCCACAGAATTGAGTGGTTAATGGATGTTTGGTTCTTTTAGAATGGTGTCTGGATGCGGCTGAACAATTCAGCAGTATCACCTTGACATCTAACCAGTAAGTCCAGAAAATAGATGAGATACCCAATAGAAAAGTGAGGAGAGGCAGCTAAAAATTGCTTTAGAATGGATGAAAGAGTAAACGGTGTAGACTGTCTGTTTACATTAGTCTCAGCATAATACACCTTTTTCTCTTCCTGTTTTGCTATCTGCGTTTTCACACAAGTGATTCCCATCATTGTTGTTTTAGTTGTCTGACTCTCTCTCTCTCTCTCTCTCTCTGTGTGTGTCTTCCTCTCTTTACCTCCCTCTGGCTTTCAGTCTGTAACTCCAGACTATATATTTATCTCACCACAGAATACTTTTTGGACATCTGACTAGATCCGTTCTAATTTAGGTACATAAAATACATAGTTTTTTTTAATCTTGTCATTTGATTCACCTCAAGGGGGCAGTGTGTCCCCCATGTTCAAAAGTTTAAGGCATTTTGTCTTAAGCTAGTCTACAGAAAGAAAAAATATGTTTTTTTTGCAATGTTATTAATGATATTAATTTAGTGGCCTAGCATAGTGGGTTGACACAAAGAATTTCAGTTTTGCTTTGTGTGAGACTGTGATAATGTTGTCTTGGCACATGCAGCTGTCAAAAATCCAAAAACTCGGTTTTATATAAATCATAGTTCATGGTCATTATGTTCATCTCTGTTCTATTAGGATCCAATTACCCTACAGCTGCTGTTGGGCACACAAGACATTACACAGACCTTCATGAGGAAAATGTTTGATTATACTGTACAACCTCGGTGGCACCCAAGTGTAGTGTCTCTTTGTGAAAGAATGTTCTGCGATGTCAAAAATGTCAAATATTCCTTGACACAAGCTCAAGAGGGTCTACATATGTCCTCTTAAAAATTTCAGATGTTTACATCTGTTGTGTTGTTTATATTTGACTCGTTTTTATTTATTCACTTTTGCTAAATTCATTAAAAAAGTATTTGTTTAAGCAGAGTATGTATAGGTAGGCCTATACATAGGCTATTTCTCTGTAAGTATACTGCAGTCTAACATTTTCAATTCTTATAATATTCGTATAAAATATGCAACTTGCCTATTAAAAAGAGCTCGAAATTGCGTTTTTGGTATTTCCTGCATTTTTTAAATTACAGTTTTTTTCAACTGCTTACACACAACTTGTTTACTTGTCACAAAATTTCTGAAACCTGACACTCAAACACCAGAATCACACACCAAATCGGCAAAACCATGCACTAATTCTCGACCTTTGACTCAGTTTGCAGTTACATAAAAAACTTTTCAAAACACAACACACAATTCTCTATGTAACACACAAACATCTTACAGGAAGTATTATGAAGGTAAATTCGTGCCATAAAGATTTGCATGCGCAGGATAACATTTGTAAAAGCGTACGTGACATTGCAAGCATAAAATAAATTTGCATTCGCAAAAAAGTTTTGTAAGGGTGTAAATCAAGCTGCAAACGAAAGAAAACAAGTTTTGCAGCATTGTATCATTTTTCGTAAGCGTAATTCATGTGTTGTGAAACGGCAACTTCATATTACGTCAATTAATTATGATCTGTATTCTTCTGACCTCCGTTTTTTCCACGCTTACACTTTTGGCACGTTTTTTGCGCTGAAATACGGCCAAAAGCATTGCGAGTCTGTAAACAGAGGTGTGCGTGCAAAAACAATGGTGTTATGAACTGCAAAACAGATTCATCGCGCAGAACCTGTCTTTGTGTGTGTAAAAAAAATCTGTTGCAAACGTCATGCCTAAGCAGGCGAAAACTGTTTCTTGCAATAACCCGAAGTGTACGGTTCCGTCTCGCGCTTACACTTTTGGCACGATTCTCGCTCTAAATTGAGTTTGCAAGCGTGAAGGGGGAGGCGGGGGTACCTTCTTGTGACCAATCAAATGAGGTTCCTGATGACTCATCGTTTTCTCTTATCTGATTGGTTCAATAACGCGCCAGTCAAGCAGACATCAGACACTTTAATGCATGCATCCAGACGATCATAGATATCTCATTTGTACACGATTCTGTAAACATTAACCTGACTGACATGTGTTGAATTACTACTATATACCCTTACGAAAATTAAAAAATAATTGTTTAACCACAGTAAAACTATGGGTTTGCCAATGGTAATCCTAACACCATATTTTGAATGTAGTGCTTCATTTTGCAAGAGATGTGAGGCATTTTGCATTTTGTGTGTGCAGTTCTTGGATTTGTGTGTAAAGTTTTGAAAAAAAGAGGCAACTTTTTGAAAATATGTGTAAGCAGTTGAAAAAAACTGTAATAATTATTAAATAGTTTAATAAAAGACTATGCAAAACTGTTCATGACAGTTAAACCAACTAGAAACGTTTAGTTTAATCCTTCCAAAGATATAAATGAGTCAATCAAAGGAGTGAATGAACAAAAATGAGCAAATACGACGTTCGGGCCTCGCAGTGCATTATGGGTATTACTTAGCTGTTGAGTGTAGGCCTACTGTAGTTGTTCATTATTGCGGTGCATTGAACAGTGCACTTGATAATGTTCACTGGTTTCAGTTTTGAATAATAATATGCTCACATCATGCACTATATATGATATAGTGAGCCGTTTAGGTCACAGCTGTAGTTCGATAGACATGTTTAGACATAAGAAATAACTAGACCGCTCGTTGGCTGCTGGATCGTAAGTCAACTGCGCCGCCATATTAGTGGTGGCAACCTTCAACTAAACACATGCAAGTGAATGACGGTGCTGCAGTTTTTCTGGATAAAACACAATTTCTCCACCAATTTCAATACTTTACAACTTCAATACTCAACTTGAGAAGACCATTGCAATAATCCACCCTGCTGGTAATGAAGGCATGAACAAGTTTCTCAAGTCTTGACTGGAAACAAAATGTCGAATTCTTGCAATGTTTTTGAGATGGTAGTATGCTGATTTTGTTACCGCTTTAACATGACTACTGAAACTAAGGTCTGACTCCAGAATCACACCAAGATTCTTGAATTGAACCCAGCATTGTGTTATTTGGGTTACTCACTAAACTGCTTTTAGTGAGTAACGCTTTACATTAAACTTCCATTCATTAACATTAATTAATGCATTAACCAACAATTAAATTGTGCAACACATTTTTTACAGATTTTCTCTGCTAAATGCCTAAATGTAGATCAAATTAATCACATTTTATAACATATTTTTATGATTCATAGTTAACTCGTGTTAACAAACAGGGACCTTTTTGTAAAAGCTATACTATTACTTTTGTGTATCTTTAGCATGAGACGTTTAGAGGCTAATAATGACCGTCAGTGTGCTGCATTCAAATCAATCGCAACAGTTGTGAGGGCATGATGCTTACGATTTTAAATAATATAAAACGTATAGGCTACATCTTGTTACCTTGTATCATCCTAGGAGCTAAACCTGCACCCATAAGAGCCTGCAAGGTTTTTTTTGTAATTTCTTCATGATGTAAGCAGTACAATCAGCGTGCACATGACCTCGGCTCACTTGATTCATACCATTAATTCCAGAGGCAAATGTCTTCCTCCCACACCAGCTGTGCTGCAGTGTGACCTTGTCTCGGTGAAGGTCGTGCCCCAGTCTTCTCTCATCTACTACATAGTGTGAGCTCTATATGTGCAGAGGCAAACACACACACACATATGCACACATGTTCTAAATACTGGGCAGGAAGGCCATAAGTGCAACATGTGTGAAATTAATTCTGCTCTTCATTCTTGGTTTTTATTTCTTTGAAGACCTTCACCTTTATTTTTCTCATCCTTACATCATACCAAATCTATATGACTTTCTTTTGTGGGACATGAAAGGAGAATGTTTTTGACATTACTGGTGATGGTTTTGAGCATTATGTCACATCTTTGGCTGTTTTTTTAACAACCTGCCGTAAGCTTTACATTTTGAAAGTAACAAAAAATGTCTCTAGACCACTATATTCTGTTGCCCTCCATCCAGTTGTTTTTTACGCAGGAACACTTCTTACATAAAACCCCTTAAGAAATGCTGCTGAATGGGGTCATGCAATGTTGAAAATGTCTGAAAATCTCTACACTGTACGCTGTTGGAAGGTTCTGGTACATAACAGAAGATAAAGTTAAAACAAACAGAAGAAAGTCATAATGGTTTGGAGCAACGTAACGCTAATTCTGATTAAATGGTGACAGAATTCATGTGTGGTGTTCCTTTAAATTCTCATGCTTGCTCTCTCTCCCTCAGAAAGAGAGATCTTTCTGTCTTTCTCTATCTCTCCCATTCCCATCTCTCTGTTCCCTCTCTTTTTCCGACTATCTGTCATCGTCCATTTGTCTGTACCTTTTTGCAGATTTTAAATGTTCCTGACAGCTTAACTTTTTCTCCCGAGGTTCTCCCATTTCCATCCCTTCTTGTATTTCTTCTCTCTCTCTCTCTCTCTTTAGCAGATCTCTATGACTGTCTCCGTAAAAAGCAGAGAGCAGTTTCTTTCAGGTTATAAAGTACACGTCGTGCAGGAGGAGCTGATGGGTCCCACACCCTAACAATGAAAGCGGGTCAGAAGATGAGTCACCAATGACGGTGATTCAATCTGGCCTATAGCGGTATGTCCGCTATTCGTTTTATAATAGAGCTGCTAACAAACTCCTCCTGCCCTGCCAGATAAAGGCCAAGAGCGCTGCCTTTTGTTAGACCTTCATGGAAGCCTCCTTTTGATGCCCCCTTGTAGCCTAAATTGAATGCCCCTATTCTCCTCGGGGAGTTTTGGTGCAAAATAGCAATTTCCTATGGCTTGTCGTGCTCCGTCCTTCCATTTCTCTGTGCCTTTATTTCTGCCGTTCGCCTGCAAATTTCATTAAGGGCTCCTCTAGTACATTACCCAGCGAGCAAATCAAATTGTCGTTCTCTAGAGGCTGGAGCAGGGTTAAATGAGCCTTTCAGAAGTCTTTGGCCAGGGTGGGCGCTTATTAGCTCTGCCAGGCGGCACACTTCTCCTTGGTTTGCCCTTTGGACCCAGGATCCTCTGCATGCCTGTGCTGCATCATTTCTCTGCACAGTACACATACACGGTGCCAGCATTTATTTTAGTCGCTTTATCTGGTAGAAAAGGAGAGGATAAGCATGTTTTGTGTCAAGCGTTTTCAACTAAAAGAGAGCAGTTATGTTTCTTAGCTGCAAGTTGTTTAGCTTGGAAATGTGTTTTACAGTTACAGGTTAAATGGCATAGGTTGCAATGTCATAGAGACAGAAAAGGAAATTAGAGTATTTAAGTGAAATTATGGTCTGTGGTCACTATAAAAACTATTTATATGTATTATTAAAAGGTTTTGTTACATTAGTCATGCATTTCCTCTACAAATTTAGCACTGTCATGTCTTTTTAAAGCTTGTACTTTTTTGTTATTCTTCTTTTTGAATATTTCTTATTTTTTATTATAGTAATTACAAAGGATTTGTTTGTGAATTATGATAATGGGAATTCAAGTGCATTCCTTATTTTAATAAAAACAGGGTCGCAATGCAAAATATCTTATTGTTCCTAAAATAGCTTTCATTATCTGTATGCAAATTAGAGGTAAAATATAACTTTTATGAGAAATGTGACAAATGTCAAGGTACAGTAGCTGGAGTCTTTCTTTTTTATGAATGCGTGTCACTGTCAAACTGAGAAACACAGGTGGGCTTTGAAACAACAAGAGCGTGCTGACAGGCGGCTTCTAGAAACCACGACATGCCGTCTCAAGGGCAGCGGACCACACAGAACGTCTCAACGTTTCCACAAGCTTGAGTTGGGTCTCTTGAATCGTACTGGGCGTTTTTATTTCGGTTAGCAATGTCAAGGGCACAAGTTCCTCTTCGATCTTATGCTTCATACATTTCCTGTTGGTCTGTGGTGAGAATTTTTTGTTGGTTTTTAAAATAAGGGTCACTGTTGACCGTAGTGGAAAACCTGGCAGAATTGACTTCAAAGATCTTGGATTTAGATTTGAATACACTGTGGGCTTAGGATGAGATTTCCTAGGAAAACGTGGTTGCTAGGCAGAATGCTAGGGTGTTGTGGGTGGTTGCCAGGGTACTGTTATTGCAATACAAGTATCTAGTGTTATGTAAGTCCTTTTCTGCATTTACATTTTCTGTGTCCTTAATTAACACTCTGGAATGGTCTAGCACTGTCCATTTACAGTTTGGAAAATACTGTAAAGGCAAAAGGTGAAAATTAATGTGAAATGACAGTTCGGGCCTTGGACATTGCATTGGATTTGTTTGTTTGTGTGTACATTAGACTCCCCTGTGTACAGGACCCCGACCGCAAATTCTGGGTCTACGCACTCACCCCCATTAGCGGGTCAGAGACCCTTGAGGAGGTAATACTATAATTGGTTTAATGGTAAAAAAGGGTGGCGGGACGAGGGGGGGTATAGGCTGGAATAATTATGGGATTTAGTTTCACACCACATTAGCTTCAGTGGTGCCGGTGTCGCCAAGTTGACAGTCCAAATAAATAAATGTGTCAAATCTATGGAATGGCGTATAGACGGACAGAAATACACATTCGTGTGGAGGAGACAGGAGTTGTGCATTAGGGCTAATTCTGCACATCTGGAAAGCTGTGTTTAGATTTTTGTAAACCTTGACTGTGAAACCTAATAGAGTAAACCACATAAATAAAGAGTCAGGTTAGACTGAATATTAAGTCTAATACTGTTCGTTTTACTTTAATACAAGCTGAATCAACAATCAATTTAGGAGTTAAGCTGCAAGCAAACATGGGCTCTCCCACTGGGATTTGAGTGCCTTCTCACAAAAAGTGAGGTTTTCTCCCCCGCTAAAAATACATCAAGCCACATTTAAATGTTTTACCTCACAGCCCGTTTGATCAAACTGTCTCGCATGCCAAATGTAAAAAATACGCAGCCCCCAGAGAACATGTATGAATATCTTCCACTTATCCAGTTGTTTTCCAAAGTGGAAAATCTGACATTTCCAGGTGTTCAGTGTTTATATAGTCAGCTGAATAAGACAGATCCGTACGCACCCGTACCTACTGCAGCGTTTGGTTTTTCCTCCTATTTAACACGGTGTGTGGCGACCATTTTGTTTAGTTTGTCCTGGGCCTGAAATGTCAGTGAAATGTCAGCTGTTGAAAATGTATGAGTGATGGAGGGTGATGTGTTTGTCTCTATATTTACATTAGATGGATGCCAAGGCGAATGCCACTGGGATTTTAAAGGGGCGGATCTGGAAAGATCAGTGTCGCTGCTTACTGAAGCGCTCGGTCGTAACTGAATTACATCGGCCTCGCTACGAGATTGGTTTAAAAAACGCAAACTCCACATTTTCTGAGTAATTGCCCATAGAATCTTGTTAACCTGGCAAAGCGACTTTAGTGGAGTTGAGGTTGCAAGCGTAAGGATTTGCTAATGGGGATTCAGTAATGCTGAGTGCCTTATACAGTGTTTACTGTAAAAAATGGCAAGCCAAACTTCTCAATCCTATATTAGAAAGATAGTCATAGTTTATTCACCTCCTGCTGTTCAAAACCTCTGTCTTCTGTGGAAGAAATGTCCCAGGGTCCAAGCATGTCCATACTGGATAAACAAATGTTACCGCGCAGGCGTGCTTCTGTAGCCCAAACCTAACTACCGGTACACATCCGCAAAAAATAAGAGTCCATATTATTTCTGATAACAAGCAAAACAAATAACAAGTAAATTACATTAGCTAGTCAGTTAAAAGTATGTCTAGTCAGTGTTATTTTGGGTTAATAGAAGAACCATTACTTGGCTAAACTGTGTGATACAACCCATTTAACAAATTGTTTATTTAATAAAAGAAATGCACAGTAAAATTTAACAAATTGTTTATTCAATACAATTATTATACAATAAAATATGAATATTAATTAATATGAATAAAAATTCAAATATAGCCACTAGCCAGACCGATCAACAAACACAGACCAGAAGTTAACTTTGAGCCAGGCACATGTGTCCGATGAAACCGTCTATATGTAAAGCCAAGTTCATCCTTCCACTAGATTTTAGCCTTTTGTTGTTGTGTGGGCCCTTTGTTTTTTTCTGTTTGATCCAGTTGATGTCCATCTGCAGATAACTGCTGGCTGTGCCAGCCCAGCTGAGGAGCACCATCAGAAGGGTACAATTTCCATCTGATTGGGCCTCTCACCACTCAAATTTATGCAGCAATTAACTGGCCAATTAAAGGCCATTTTCCCTGTTTCCTGTTAATGGCTCCTAAGTGATAACTGCTAGGGAAGCTTTGGAGATCTATGTCGTTCTGGACGCCCAGCTGAGCCTGGCTTTCCTCGTGTTTTCCCCTTTTGAGCCTCACTGCACCGTAAATGTTTAACAGGGCGTTAAAGCTGAACCAGGTTCAGACCGGGACACTTACTCTATGAGAGTCTATCTATGCAATAGAACTGAACTACTATTAGAGCAGCAGTGGGCAATAAATCCACATTACTGGTTGTGAAGACTGTTAGGTCGATGTTGCTGTATTGCTGTTAGTTTTGTTATTTTGCGGATCTTCTGGATATCCGACTGCAAAAAAATGTATCAAGAATTTTTCATTGGTAAGTTTAGATTTCTTCAGTTTGTACTGAATATACTGCACTGTAACAAACAATCTGTACACATGATCCTAGATGCAGATAGGTGTATCTGGTGTAGGGCTGGGACAATATATCATGCTATTCTTATGTTCAGTTTCTCAATGAATTACGGTTAAATGCCGCCACATCCTAAAGCCAGAGGGCGCTCTCGCGTAGAAACTCTGAATATGGGATACAGAAGAAGCACGATTTACACACATAAGCCCTGCGTTCCAATCAGCATACTATCCGTCCTAATAGTATTCGAAAGTAGAATTAGTGTGTCCCAAATCGTAGTCTGTTGAAAATAGTATTCCAAAGATTCCCGGATGGTCTACTACTACTGGTCTACTAAGTAGGCGAATTGGAACGCAGGGAAGGTGCATCCCAAATCGTGCACTTACGCACTATTGTACGCCATTTTGTAGTATAAATAGTGTGAGTAGTGCGTTCACGTTGAAAATTCTTAAAAAAGAAGTGTACTTTAAGTAACCGGATAATGCACTTTTTTCAACCGAAAATATAAAGTGTGGAACTGTGGACACTTCATGCACTCAACGGTCGCAGTTTCACTTACGTAGCGGAATGGAGGCGGTGCTATCAGACGCTGTTCGAGCAAAACTCTCCTGCTGCAGAGTGATAACGCTTCAATCTGATGATGACTAAAGTAATGCTGGGCCAAACAGATGAAAACTACATTAAATGTACAATGTACAAATGGATTTTTATTCACACGCATTATGCCGTGCGACTGACATCATTTACTCTTGTCTGGGAAACCGATATACTTCCGGTTAGTATAAAACCGTTTCGTATTCCATTTGGAGCGATACTACCCATCTAAAACTCATACACTACATGGTTGAGTGCATAGTTTAAGTGCATAGTGTACAGTATGTCATTTGGGACACAACTTTTCAGGTATTTTAATGATAATAAAGTATATATGTAATGATGATGTTTGTTTGCTTTCAAATGCACATTATAAACGATTCAATCTCATAGTGCTTTTAGATTGAGCAGTACTTCCTACTGATCAAACAGCCGTATTTTATGCACGGAAGAGCATTGAAGCCTTTGCGGTTTCAGAATTGCCTTAGACAGGTATAATTAGTGTGAATCGCGATCCCAACCCTAATCTGGTGTAATGTATCTTACATCATTAGCTCTTCCAGACCTCACAGCAGTAATGGTGAAAACACTGGTGCTGGTGATTTAGGTTTTGGGTGTACTGGTCCATTATTCACATTGACGCAAACTCTGAGTTCAATGGACAGAGATGTATGTGACTTTACAATGGCGCGGCACAGGGGATTCATATCTTTCCCCTTCCTTCTGCTCTCTAACTCGTACACATCACTCGCCCTCAGATTTCAATACACTAGCCCTTGAGAAATGCCCTGTGTTCTTTAAAACAATAAACAAAATGACTGGTAGTTAAACATGGCTGATTATGTATGTGTTGGAATAATTGTAGGCCAATCTCTATTGTCTAGTCTTTCAACATAGCATCTGAATACCACAGTGAAAAAAAGACATTGATCAGCAGGGTGAAGGCACATTAAGATCCGTTTTATTTATGTTTGTATTGACTGGTGTGAATCATGGGCGTAAATTTCATTTTACAGTAGGGGGGGACAATAAACATAACATTTCTCAAGAGCAATTTTTGAAGGGGACACAAATAATACAGTCAAAATTGTACTTATAAAGATATGTGAAAACAGAGGAAAGCCTTGCTACTAGGGCTGCAGCTATCGATTATTTTAGTAATCGAGTATTCTACTGATTTTTCCATCGATTAATCGGGTATTCGGATAATAAGTACTTTTTCTTTATTAAAGAGAAATACTAAATATACAAGAGAAAATAAGACAGGTCTCTTAAAATGAACAACTAATTTGTTTCCTTTTTAGAAAAATTAACATATTTATTGCTGAAGTTGCATAAATTAATATCTGTGAAAACTAAACCCATTTAGTACATTCCATTGCAATATTACATTCAAATGCATTATAGGCCTAATACAAATGTATAAATAAGAACCATTAATAAAAATAGAAAGAATAATTTCAAAGGTAAACAACTTCAGCTTATGCATGATGCATTTAGTTTATCTAAATTAGTTTTAGTTTATTTTTTACTATTAAATAGTAATATATTTGTCCACATAAAAATACAGAGTTAACCAGACTTTTATTTTGGCAGGTCATCGGAAGATGCTTAATTTTTAGTGTGTTAGCTTCACTCAGTAAAATGTTCTGAAATAAACTCTCAGAGCAACTCTGGAGATGAAGTTCGTGTGTTCATGTCCTCATAAAGCGCAGTTCATTCACTCAGACACGCAGAACAGCCAGATGGCATGTGTCAATAACATGATTCGGCATCCACTAACGTTAGTCCGAATCTAGTTTTATAGACTCAATGCAGCCGGAAAACAAGTTTCACTCGCAAAATAGACTAAAACTAAGTAAAATAGCAGTTCACCATTTCAATAAGATATCACTTATTTATCAGCATGAGAAATACGTGTGAGCGTGTGAACAGACTAAAATGCGTGTCTTGTGAGACTTGAGAGCCCTGTAACATGAACAGAGTTTAACGGGCTGTGCGTCAGTAATAACGGTCCGTGGGGAAACGCAGTGCTCCGTGTGTACTGTAGTTAAATGGATTAAACGACTAGGCTTCGAGGCAACAAAAATTGCCTAGATTATTTTTTGTATTCGAATTACTCTAAGAATCGTTTCAGCCCTACTTGCTACTATCATTAAAGTAGCATGGAGACTGTCATTATGGTTATTTTCAAAGTTTCGCTCTGGTTCAATGAAAAAGCTGATTTTTCTTAAAAACTATTTATTGTAATGTTTTTTAAGTTGTTTACAATCAAGCCATCAATGTTCACGCTCGTGTACCCAAACAGTCGGTAACAGTGACAGATGCTTAAATTCTGGGGACGTTCTACAACGCTTAACGTGAAAAACGCTTAACGTAGCTTAACGTACCTAAACAGCGATCAAGGAAACCCAAATTTCTGTCAAACCTTCCTTGTACTAAACACTTGCTGCTGTCAAAAGAACGAGCTCTTGGTCCACGGATAAAGTGAATAATATCACGTTACGCGTTTTAGAATGTCACAAATTCTGTGTTCTACTCGTTGATGTCGTTAAGCCTGAGTTTCAGTCAACTGAATGTTAAGCTTCCGCCGCGCACACACTGCACAAAATAGATGCTGAGAAAACGACCTTTTCCAACTGAATGAAAGCTGTGCACCTTTTGTGGACAAAGGGGGTCTGAAATCCGCTAAATATGTCTCCGGTATGTGCGCGACTGTGTGTGACACGGGACCTGAAAGGCAAGGATCGGTGGCTAATTGTGGCCGTTAATGCTAACATAAAATTTCTCAAGGTCGCCACAAATAAAACAATGCATGGGAAACAGCTTCGGCGTGTTCGTTGCAGTGTGTGACGCACTATGCAACAAGCTATTGTAAACAAGCTAAAGTTAACTATAGCTACGTAACGTTTTAATCGCTAACATAGCAGATTCATGGAAAATTACATCAGTAATCAGCATTTTTTGCCACAATTAATTTATTAATGAATTAGCATCAACTACATTCAAGAGAATCACTTCATTTAAAGTGAATAAAATAGCCTACTTACTGGAGTCCAACAACCACTGATGAACTGAGCCGCGTGCTAATGTGTAACCTAACGTTACGTCTCGAACCAAATTCACAGAAGGCTCCAACTACGCAAACTGCTATCCAATCAAAGCGGTGGGCAAGTGTCTTCAATGCGGAAAATAGCCTATTACTTACTGATTTTGAATGTAAAAACCACGCGAACGTCATAAGTAGACCTCGTACAACAGTATAAAACAATAAACAACACCACTTCATCGCACCTTTAAGGTTGGATTGCAAGCAAACATGTAATGCTGCTTTCGATTGAGGTTATAATAAAGTTTTGTAGAAGGCAGTATACGTTTGCACACTTTTTGATTAGCCTTTGCGATGGAAGCATACTGTAGTACCCTTGCTGCTTTTAAATGCTTTCTAGGTAGGGAGCTCAGGTGTCCAAGGTTTTTGTTTCCTCAGAAATCTTTGTGCATAAATTGTGCACTCAGTTTTCTGGATTTATGATGGGCCCTAATTTACTGTCTGTCACCTGAAATCAAGCAAAAACACTGGGCTTGAATGATACACTGCAGATGTGACAGAATCAGACTGAACAGATCTGTTTTAGACACTTTGATTGCAGTCCCAGAAGACTAAGACATATTTGCAGGTTTGCATACGAGAACTCGCTGATGAAAATGTTCAATCTTATTTGCTCTCTCATAGTCAGGCTTTGGAGGTAGTCCTAAGGCGTGGCATACATTTTTTATGTTGTTTTTGTAGATAATGATAGTCCAGAAAGCCATCCTACAGGATACGTTTAGTGGTGCTTTGGAATGATTTTATTTTGAATAATGCATGATTAAAAATGAAACTCTGAATGGATCTAATTTAAATTTAAATGTGCCGCATGAAGAGTTTCATGGAGAGGCCCAGAGGAGGCTGAACGCTGCAGAAACACTCACACAAATTCCTTTAAGTAATGAAGGTGAATCTTAAAGGAATGTGCTCGCTGACTCTGATGATCACATGATTTGTAATTACCCACAGTGCACTGCAGCTATTTGCCAAAAACTTGATTCATTTTCAAATGAAATATTGAACATGTAACGCATCATTTTGGTGTTTCATACATATTGAATATACTGTGAGCTATTGGATAGTGAAATCACATTAAAAAATGTATGAATGCCATTGCGTTATCGACCCTGGTCGTGACATCTGTAATGACGAATGATGTTGGACCTTTTTTTTTTGAGTTAACACCACTTTTATTTTATTTTTTGCCTTTTACCAGCTGGTGTCAAGATGGTTTTTAATGGGTGGATAAACTCAAACTATAGTTAACTTGTACTGTCTTTGTTCAAAATGATAATTTGTTATTTGATACAATGACATTCATGCATTTTTAAAGCGTGGCTTCTGCCCAAGTACTTTATGGAAAATTAGTATATTCAGTAGTTGTAATGGAGATGCCAGTTAGGATGAGGATGGTTTTATATAAATGTGGACGGCTCAGATAGTTTAATTTGGGAAGAACTTGATAAGGGAATGTTAAAAAGATTTTTTATTGCTGGCTTTGGCATATCTGAGGAGATATTGACACATTGTTGATTACTGGACACTAAAATTTAACTCAAATTTGTTCCCAACGCTTTCTGCGAGACACAGTTGAGGTATTAAACACGTCTATTTTGTGATTTGTCTTTCCTCTGGATTGGTTTAAAGCTTCAAAGTCGAAATGCTATTAAAACTACAGAAATCTTTACCACCAAGCTTGCTGCCCTAAGAGAAACAGACAGACACCACGTTTCCTTTCCCCTGCTGTCTGGTTTTCCCTGTCACGCATCTAACCGTGACCCTCGTCGTCCTCAGCGTGACGGATGAAGCCTCTTCTAATGACTCTGTCACGTCCTGATCCCATTCCATCCTTCCCCTTGATCCCTCTATTCTAAATTTACATCTTCTATCTACATAGGCTGTGGTCCGGGTCGGGCTGTGAAAGGCCAGGTGGGATTAAAGCATCAGAAGCTGTCTGTGGTGTCTCTAGAACGGGCAGGCGAGGAGTCTAAATCCCCATCTTGGTAGACTGACCTTCTCGTCATCTGTTCATCAGTCTCGATCTCTTTTTTGTCATCACTCCATCCATTCCCTTGGTGATGGAGGGCATTGACGTGTAATGGTGAATGCAATTGTCTCATCCTTTGTGCGTTCCGCATCCCTTGGTGGGGGATATTAGGCGGATGAAATGAGTAATTCATGTCTGTTGGCATTTTTGGGGGTTTAACGAAAGGTAATGGGATGAATTTGTGATGGGGCGTGTCTGGTGTCCTTTGGCTCTGCTGGTGAGAGGAGGGAATTATTTAAGATTAATTGAGCTCAGAGTCATTCGGGTAGAGGAGGGCATTGCAAACATTGACACGCTTAATTAAAAACTGACAATCATTGTCTGATGGAGAAAATAGCCTCAAGTTGAGTTTTGGCCTTTGTGTCACTTCATTGATTGTAGATAATAAAGAAAGACAGGAATTGATTGGTTGTTAAAGTAATGAAGTCAGACCAAAATATAAAATTATTGATTGCCTCCTAAAAATAAAAAAAATTAACTCTGCATTACTGTACCTCAGTTGGTAAAGCATTGTATTCGCAGCGTAAAGATCATACATTTAATTCCAGGGGACACGCTGATAAAATGTATATCGTGAATGCAGTTGCTTTGGATAAAAGCATCTGCCAAATGCATAAATGTAAACGAAGCATACATTTACATTGTAACCAGAGCAATTTTTTCTTATTTAAGAAGCATACCACACACCACTGTTGTATTTTACATTTTCATTTAGGCATTTAGGAGATGCTTTTATCCAAAGTGTTGAAAGTGACCTACAATGTAGGACAACATTGAGAAACAAAGATAAAATGTGTTTTATACTGTTTGACAACCATCATTTGTGAACCTGTGTTACTTGTATTTGTACAAAAAATCGTATTTTTCTTGTTTTATCAAGGACGTTTCCATTCTGTATGCTTTCTCTTGGTTTGGTCCATAGTGTGGGGAAAACGTATTTTGTTGCCCAGTTAATTCATCTTGGAGACAGAAAAAACACAACCTCGGGCAATGTTTGTTGAGGGGAGGTCTGTGTCATGTACACTTACATTAATGTCCTCGACGGATGATTCAAGTGACTTCATCACATCAAGAGACATACCGTAGTACAGATATGACTGAAGTCATTGTATTTTTAAAGGGCCGGTACACTTATTTGAGCATTTGTTACTTTGAAGTCTTTAGAAATTCTAGCTAATATGCAAAGTAGTTTATTAGTATGCACACAATGTCTGGTTACTGATTGTGGGGGACATAATGACAAAATCAACAGGTGATTACCCTATTAAGCGGTGTGGTTCTGCTTAATAGCTGCGCTTTTGATTTGGCCGGAGCCGTGCAGAATCGCTGGGATGTGTACGCGCCTGTTTCCGCCGCCACAATGAGAGGTGTTTGGCGTAGCAGGGTGTGGAAATACGTCTAATTAAAATCAAATACATTATCAAGATCCGCGACAATGAGAGAGGCGAGCAAATACATAGTCATTTCCGAGAGACGTGCGTTCTGATAAACAGCTTATTAAAATGGACCCTGATTTATCGTGCATGTCATTTTCGTGAGTGCTTTTGTACGGATGTGTTTGTGGTGGTCGTGTATTCGTTTCAAACCGCGTGAGGCACTTTTGTGCGTTTAGAATGTGTCTTTTTGAGAATGTCCTCACAAACGTGAAAAATAATTATTATGTTAATCATATTTTTTTAGGATGAAAACCTGTCAGTGGGAGGTCTTTACAAATATCGCTCTATCCTGTCTGAGTCATTTAGCGAAAATGACTTTTTCCCCTTTGTGTGTCATTATGAGTGACGTACTGTTTGTGAAATGACGCTTTGTTATGTGTGAGTGTGAATTGACGAAATGTGTAAATGACTTGTTTGCGAATGTGCCGCTCTTAATTGTTTTATCCATTACGATCTCCTCCGGTAGGATTTGAGATGATGTTTGTGTGGTAGGGATGGCAAGCGCTGGTTGAAGGTTCGGCCATCTGCGTGCTAGCGCCGCTAGCTGACGCGGCCCGCCACTCTCTCCCACGCATTTGATATGCGAGAACGCGGGTTCCCTCCGCCCGCTGTCAGTCAGATGCCTTCAAGCAAGGACAAAAACAATAATAAACATTTCAATGTGATACGTGCAGCCTCGTACACGCGCTGCTGGCAATTACAGACTCTCTTGTGTTGCCTGTCTGCGAGAACAGAACGGAGAAATGAAATCGCATTTTGTTTCTGATGGAGTAATCGAAGGTCCCTGCAGGGCATCACGTTGAAGGATTTTCATGATGTTTGTTCTCTGTCGAGCATGAGGGTCTTTCATTCCTGATCAGATGAGTTCAGGAGGATGATTTAGCCATTACGCTGAAATGATACAACAAAGGTGAACGCTCCCCTGACAATTGCTGTGCTGCTTACAGAATAGAGATTGGTTGGGCATTAATGTTTCTTCTTACGGACTGCCTGTACAGACTGACCGTAAGCTAGTTGTTTGTTTGTGTGTGTGTGTGTGTGTGTGTGTGTGTGTTTGTGGTGAAGCTGCCCACAGGCTTCCTTCTTGAGTGGGCCATTAGAGAGGCACAGATACCAGTGTGTGTCCGTGTAGGTGTGTGTGTGTGTGTGTGTGTGTGTTTGTGGTATGTTTCAGCCTTACAGCCGCTGGCTGCTCTGACAGGCGTGTATATAAATTCACGTATACAGGCTAGCACAAAAACAACTGTCGCTACACAAAGATGGTTCATTCAGCGAACAGATATCCATATGAGAGAGCAGAGGTTCTGCCCCAGACACATGATCGGGCTACTCAATCTGTGTGTGTATGTGGTAGGAAAAAGTTTAGGCCAGTTTCCTTCTCAGAGAAAGAACAAACCCAAATGCACCCAGACACAATGACATACAGACCAGAGAATTAAAGCTGCTGCTCGTACAGCCGTGGAAAAATGAAAGACCATTTCAACATTGAATTGACTATTTATAGGTACTGTATGTGTTTAACTAAAATGGTCATTACTACTATATTACTACTAACTACTAACAACATTTCTTCCAAATATCAATAAAAAGATTGTTTGTATTTGCAGAAAAATGAAAACTGAAGAAACAAGTCAAAAAGACAGAAAAGATGCTCTGTATTCTTCAGACCTCAAATACTGCAACAAAAAAGTCATATTCACTTTTAAGCAATACAACAGCAATATTTGTACACTGTAAAACCCGACAAGTTACGGTAACTCAAATATGAGTATTGTAAACTCATTTACATTGAGTTAAAATTTACTTATATTTTGTTTGTGTTTGTTTAGTAAATCATTAGAGTAAACTTAAAGATTTTTAGTTTATTTCACTCAGTCAGTTTGAATTCAGGTAACAAATCTAAATAAGTCTTAACAATTATATGATTAATATGATTATGGAAACCGATTGCCTTAAATGATTTAAGTTCAACAAACTCAAAGTAAGTTACATTAGACTAAGCAAAAACTAACATCGATACAAAGAAATGATGACAAAACAGGAGGGTCCTCTTGAAATACAACATTTACTTTACAAGATGTTTTCAAACATTTAACAAATCAGTTTATTTTTTGAGTTCACCTAACAACTTTTTATTGAGGTCTATTAACTTAACTTTTTTTAATTTAAAGTAACTAATTTCGTTTTAGCGATGTTTACTGTTTTATATATTAAGGCAACTTAAAAAAATATTTTTTATGTGATAACCTTGATTTTTATCACAGTTTTCATGCGTCTTGTCATGCAGTCAATCTTCCACATTGCTGTTGGATGACTCTGTCAATCCTGGAATGGCCACAATACATTTAATGCTGATTAAATGAAAATTTAGTGCGCTACCCCTTACAGAAAAGACACATGAATTTCACATGTTTTTGACATGTTTTTCGCATGTGATCACATGTATACAACATGTGTTTAACATGTGCAAAAAACATGTGTGATCACATGTGAAATGTGTGTTTTTGGAACATTTTGGTGTGAATTCCATGTGAATTCCCACGTGAAACCCATGGGATAACATGTAAAAACCCATGGGATGACATGTGCAACATGTGGTGACGTGTCGCATATGTTATCCCATGGGTTTTTACATGTTATCCCATGGGTTTCACGTGGGAATTCACATGGAATTCACACCAAAATGTTCCAAAAACACACATTTCACATGTGATCACATGTGTTTTTTGCACATGTGAATTTCGTGTGTCTTTTCTAATATAAATAATAAAGTTACAGTGGGACTTTTAATTGATCTTGAATTAACATTAAAATCCAGAACACAAAGCATTAAAAGTACATTCATAAAATCATGCCTTAACATCTACTTTATTAGTCTGTGGTAGTTATTTATAGAGCAGAGGAGCTTTGAAACTTTAAAATAGGAGTGAATATGATTTTTGTTGCTTATACACAGTGACCTGGTAAAATCCCGAAATTATTTATACCCAGATTTTGCCAACATTAACTTTCCAAGTTTCATATGAATTTTTTTTAAATAATTTTGTTTTAGCTACATTATTACTAGACACAAATTGTATTGCTACTTTAATTTTGTGAGTAACATTTGAAACAAAGTTGATACATAAATAAATATTAAATATTATAATAGAGCAACCTTTGAAAAATAAGATTGCATAGCAAAAATACTGTACTGTACTGTGTCAGCTGTGAAGTAGGACTGTTTTCTATTCTACATGTCATGTTAACTTATCGACTCCAACTTTGTAAATCTGTTACTTTAATAACTGTCTGTTATGTCTTGCAGGTCAAACACTCAGTGCCTTCCGAAGTGTGCAGACCAAGAGCGTGTTTACTCCAACCGAGGCCAGAAAAACTCAGCACTAGATTTCGCATCAATAATACATCCAGATTCAGTGAATGTTCCAGAATCCTTCATTTCACAGTATATGTGTGTGACAGAATCAGCTGTTGTTGTGGCTGGTGTGTGTTGCGTGAGTCCATTGGCATGGCTGAACTGAGAGGTGGAATGGATCTCCCGCTGTGCCGGCAGAGTCACGCTTGGCCTCGTGACGCTTTCAGACGGTTGGGAGGGGATGATGAGACACCACGGTGCGTCAAAGCAAGAGCCCCCTTCAGCTCGCTACAAAATTACAGCATGCGAGTGCTTTGATCCACCAACGGATGACCGGCGTTGTTGCAGCGGCCCATCGCCCTGCATTACGCTCAGCACGCTTCCCGCTCGCCCCACGTCTGGCTCACCCACCGAGCTGATCACCCGACAAATCGAAATCGGATCAGTGCATGGTGTGGAATCGTTCCGTTTTGTAATACGCTGTGAATTAACCCCCCAAAACCGCCCCCACTCTCCTCCTCAAAACCCTTCCCTGTGTCTCACCATATCCGGATAAACATTACAGTCGTTTTACGCCCTTCTAATTCCTGAAACGAGTCTTTTCGTCCACAATGTAATCTGTTGCATTTGGATTACAAATACGCTCCACAGACGTGCATTGAGGGTGAAAGGGAGGGGGTGTTCATTTGGAAGGGTCTGAGAGGCTGTCTGTCAGCTTTCTCATTGCCGAACGGCGGGCAAGACGCGGCTGCACATCGTGGCAGCGGAAAGCCGCCACAAGATTGAGCGATGACTCACACTTTTGTTTGTCTTTTCGATGCAGCGCTGAACGCGTTGGCGTGGGTAGATGCCGTGCGCCCACACACCACCCTCAAATGTGTGGCAGAGTCCCAGGGGTTTAATGGAGACCCTTGACAGCAGAGGTGTATGTGAGTTATGGGTCAATCGATTTGCATCCACCACTGACTTGCATAGGATTATACAGCCATAGAGGATGAATAGGAGAGGGAGGGAGAGAATGTGGTGCGATGGACAGGAGCTATCTGTAGACTCCACCATCAAGGGCATGAAACCCATCCATCAATCCTGAAATCGTGATGTGTGGCGCAAAGCAAAGGATTTTAGGAGTGCAGATCTGAAATAGAAGATAAACAGCATGTTTTCTTAAAAATAAAATGTGGCCAAAGGTGTATAATTTTGTCATTATCTTAAAAATGATCTAAAGGAATGTAAATGTCTAGACTTCCTATGGCTTTGCTGTGGCTCCGTGGTTAGAGCATGGCGCTAGCAATGCCAAGGTCATGGGTTCGATCCCAGGGGATTGCACATAGTCAGAACAAAATGTATAGTACAATGCAATGTAAGTCGCTTCGGATAAAAGTGTCTGCCAAATGTAAATGTAAGTTTTTTTTCAAACTAACATTTAATGTTAAAAGTTTTTGACTTTGACTGCATAGTGAAAAAAGAGCTGCCAATAAGAGCTTGGAAAAGATGGGAACTCATTTAATATTGTTTTAAAAGCATCTCAGGGTGAGACTTCAAGAAGCTGCTTATGATAAAATGAAAAGAAAAAAAATCAGCAAATTCAAGGCGAAACGTGACTACATGAAGATGCTAAAACGAGTTTTAATTTTTTGTTTTAGTTACAACATAATTTTGATGAGTTTAGTATTATTCCAAAATGGGGGAAAATATGAATGAGTAACTGTTCCAAAACTGGTAGACCGCTTCGCAAGATGTAAACACTGGCCCAGAAGCAGATATTCATTCAACATTTTCAGTTAAACTATTCTGTTCAAACATTTGTGTAGTGTTAAAAAACTGAAACAGAAAGTTCTTCTGGACCAATGTTGGACCAGCATTGTTTACGTTTTCCTAAGTGGTCTATATATTATAGATAATATAAAAATCACCATTACATTTTCTGTGCTTCAAAGGTACTTGGATTTGTCATTATCCTAATGATTGCCAGCAAACATAACTGCAATGTTTTAATTGAGACTTCTGAAATATTTCTGGTGTGTTTCACCTTTTTACCATCTGGACGCAGGACCCAATTTGGGCACTTTCACAACCCCTCGGTGTCCAGCAATCATCAGTAATTAGGCTCAGATTGTACGACGACGGCCAAGGTCAGGCAGGGATAATGTTTCGTGGATTGTACCAATTATAGCATTCGTTCCGTGCCTGGCACTTGAGCTCAACCTTGAGTCGGGCCTCGAAGTGGTTGTAACACAGGACATGTGTTCACTGCTACACAGCTGCAGTCTCCACTCACATCTGTCACTGTTGACTTCAAATGACCAAAGTCGAATGGAGCTGAGTGTTTCACACTGAATGGATTTTGGTGTTTCACACTGTAAAAATATTATTTTGCGACCCCTCATTTAAAAAAGTAATTGTTTGTTTATGCATTTAGTTAACCTGGATGATGGGGAGAAGACAGAAATTGAAGGATGCAGGATGGAGTCAAACCTGAATTACCCTCATAAGCACCGTGGCTCAATATGTCAAGAGCAACTCAGACAATAAAAGCTTTTTTCATCAAAGGGTTTGTATGCCTGAAGGTGTTCCCATTTTATTGCAAATGAGATTTTTCTTAATAATTATTTTTTTCTCAATTTAAGCAAATACAGTTCAATTCAGCCTAACTGGATTGAGCTTTATCTTTGCAATACAAATTGAATTACCCTTTATTAAAACATACTACCACTTGTTCGGAACAGGCCAGAGAATAATGTATTAAAAATCCTGTATTTGATTACCAGTAGATGACTAAGATGCATTTGAGAGGTAGTGCAGTGGAACTTCAATATGGACGCCCTCCAGATATTGACCCGGCCTCTCTTAAGAGTACACAGCTTTTAGTAGCCTCTACTTACACAAGGCTTGGTGGGTGCACTCTTCTCCTCTGGCAGTTTTGCAATACTTTTGATGGCTGCCACTGGTTCTTTTCCCACTTTAAATTATTGATGGATCATGGAATAAGTGCTCCTGCAATATCCCCCTTTAAGTACAAAGATGTAGAAGACACGGCGATGTGTAATCTATTTCTGTTGTAGCCAACCAATCAAAGTATCGATTGTAGAATGTCATTTTAAATGATCGTGCGACAGATGCGAAGCAGAGAGAGGTTTTTCTCTGTGGGTATTCTAATACCTTCAGCAACTTTTCAGACCGTCAGAACAGAATTATTATTATTTTTGCCTATAAACTAAAAAGAATGAAGAAAAGATTGATGTCTCCTGTAAAACGGAATTGATGATGCAATATCTCATTTAGTGCAGAAAGAGACTGCTAATGACTTACGGACCACTAATTCCCTATGACAGGCAAATATCATTTATTGGTTGTATAACACAACGTTATGATGCTGGCGAAGGTTTTTATTAGATGAAACGAGTTTCAGCCTAAAAATTGATCTGGAAGTTATTGCAATAGGTCTCTGTGATTATATATAGAAGCAGGGATCTGTATTGAAAACAACAGAACAGGTTATTATGAAGCAAAATTCAGGGCAGAAACAGCTCAGGGAATCCAGCATCAATTCTGTGCCTATACTTCTTGTTTATGTAGTCTGTTTATGAGAGTGATTTAAAACTCATTGCAAATTCAGAAACAAAAATAGTTTGCGGTGATACAGCGATATATTGACATTAAATAATAGATATTCAAAAATATATTAATATATAGCCTATATGAATATTAAAATAGTCTGGTGAAAATGGATAAATTTGTGTTATTTAAATCATAAAATGCATTTTTAAATAAGTTGGTCTACTGTGTTATGATCATGATTGTGCAGAAACAAAATGAATTCTGGTTTAATTAAAAAAATAAAGTACTATTTAATAAAGCTTTTTTAAATTATTTTGTAAGTTATGTTTTTGTAATAATACATGGATTGAATGTATTGATTTTCCCCATCTCAGCTCTGTACCCTTTTTGAAAGCTTACTGTAGAAGTGGCCCTGTAGATTAAGTGGAGGTAATTGCGTACTTCTGTCCAAAGATGGCACTGTCTAGCAAAATTACCACGTGAACCAGCATCTCCCTTAAATTTGCGGTTATTTAAAAAAGAGAGAGAACATAAAAGCTAAACATTACCAGCTTTTCAACATGTAAATGGCCTTTACATATTGTGTGTCGGCCTTTGTCAACCATAACAAATACTAGTATAACTTAAAAATGTCATTAAAATAAATAAATAAAGTTCTTAATCCATATGCTATATTTTAAAAGTAAACATATAGATTACATATTTTTCTAGACTTTTAAATTGTGCCTCAAAATATTATATTTAATATTAGGCTTTTATAAATCTTTATAAGGCTAATATATACTGTAAAGTGGTGTACATATTATAAATAATTACACATATTTTCAGTGTTTCTTGTACTGAGTTCTGTGTTTTGATGTGACCAGCAGTAAATCGGCCCAAACTTTTATTAATCTCTATTAATCAGCATACACATATGCTATGCACATCGTGTGTTCGAAGACATGCACATACAGTGTACAGATGTATTCAGTTAAATATTGCGCAATTATACCATCACCTGCTGTGTTTGATTTCTAATCACCTCAGATGTGTATTTCAAGTGACCAGTGTTCAGTAGCCTACATGAAATGGTTAAAACATGCGACATGCAAATAAAGCCGGTGCTAACACAGGGGGCTGGGTTTAAACGCGGTGGTACTGTACCGCTGCTGGGCTCCATTGAGCGTGCCAGTCTAGCGTAAAACCTTCGGTGAAGAGCAACGAACGCGTGCATGATCGGTATAACGGAACTACTGACGAAAAGGCGTGATGTCAAGCCGCTGTCAGTGTCACGGGACCGAGGGAATGTGCCATGCGCTTGGCATACGCGCTCGTGAATGACCATCTTCCCGAGCGGACGGCGTGGATAGATGAAGCGTTGATTTTGCTGCATAGATCAGTTACCGAGCGTCATTCGTCGTCTCGCATGCACCCTGAGAGGAATTGTGAGAAATTATTGTAGATACTATCTTGAAGCTTACAAGGACGACTCCGCAGCATTCATTCCGATGTGGATCTATCCATACAAACTGAGCTGAACGCAGCATCTTCACAGAACTGCTTTATTAGAGCATTTTAATATCCTCTTCTGTTTTCTCTTGGATTATAGGTGAGTGGAGAAACGTGTTTCGCGAATGCATTTCAGCCTAGAGGTGCTTTACGTGCGAGATGTGGCTAAGAATACTAATGTGTTTCGTGCACTGTTAGAGGAAAGCAGAGAAATCTAATAATGCATTGGCTACTAATTCAGTTGGGATAAACGCAAGAAGTTGTAGTGTGCGAGCAATTTAATTGGGATAGCATGATTTAATTTGATGCATTTTATGGCAGTGTGCGTTGCTGATGCTGGCGATGCCAATGTCTAGCCTACTTCAAGCATAGAATAACCGCACTGTTGCAATGCTTCAACTTTTTATCTAATTTATTATGCAAGCCGTTATTGATAATAACGGTGCCCTGTCTTTTCAACCTCCGTGTGGCTATTTAACGTAATTTGGATTTTGTCCTCCAAACCGGTTTAGAAATGGACATTTCTTGCGATGGTCTCTTGTAGCGGCAATGGTAGGACTGTTTGGTCACAAGGCATATCTGTCATATAGGCACATCGGATTTTATGCGCTTCCACAACATTAAACTTTATTTTATTGATGCTAATTTACACTTAAAGTTAATTGCTCTTACCTCTCACACACCTTGCGTCTAACCCGCTGTCATTGTCTGCTGTAAAACCTACGCTTCAGAAATCATTCACCTCTCTGTCCTATAAATAGACATTGACCTCCGTGATGTACAGTACAACTATAACCTCGACAGATGTTTCGCGGGAAGCTGTCAAAGAAATTGATACACGTTTAGAATGTGAAGCTGATACATTTTGCCGGCTGGTCGTATTTTAAACTCCTACCTCAAACTCCACACCAGATGCACTCGCAAATCTTCATTTTCCTCGCGCGCACAGCTCTGACATCGGCACTAAAGAAAATAAATGTTTCTTTGAGTAGAATATCGGCCGGCATTTGCATGAGAATCGCTGGCATCTGCTATGAAGGGACGGGAATGATATTAATCGGTCTGACTAACACAATCAAATGGCGCTTTCTGTGAGGTGAATTCATCTAAAGCGTGACCTCTACTCATCGTCGCTTTTTATCTCCGTCTTAAAGCGAAACAGCGGCTTGACCTGAGACGGCAGGTCGGCGGGATGGAAACGACTCTCATTCAAGAAGTGAAAGTGCCCAGTGCTGGTGAACGATGAGCAAATTAACCCAGTTTCGAGGGAAATTAGATTCAAGCTTTGTTTCACACTGGAGAAGAAACCGTGTGGTGAGATAAAAATTGAGGAAACATGAGGACGACGTTTAGCGTGATTTGAACTAGAGAACAAACTCCTAACAATTCGTAAAATACTTCGCTCAAATATTTCACGTTATGTTTAGCCACTTGTTAAATAGTTTTTAGCATCTGCATATAATACAAAAGTTTTCCATCTTAAAATAGTTCCATTGAGATTTGTCTGACAAATGTAACCCCAGATCCCAGAACTATGTATGCAAGCATTATAACAGTTTAAACTTCTGCAAGGCTAGAGTCTGAATGCGTTCTGTATGAGGTAACCCTCTCACTCTTTGTAGCCGGTTCTCTTTGAAGAGTCGCTCAGAGACATGGAAAGCTGTAGAGCATCTCCAGATCACAGGCTCTTAATCAATAAGGTTAAAGTACACAAAGCCTAGAAGACAAGTCTCTACCCATCGTCTTTACGTGTTCTCTATATACATTCCCTCACCACCCCGACTCCATGCGGTTTGATTTGAATCATAAAGTGAAACCGTGTCTGTCTTTTCCTTGCTTCACAGTGTGAACTTTCTCAGCTCTTCTAGGTTTGCATGTTTGGACGGTTTATGAAAAAGCCTGCAGCACTTTTACTCGGGGTCCCGTGCTATTGATTTGATTGTGTCAGTCAGGTGCATTAAACGCTTCCTGAAGGGTAACGGGAGGGTATTATGTTCTTAAAGAGGGGTTTGTTGTTTTGTCTTCAGCTATTGGCTCTCCGATGTATACATTTGAGGGGATGCTGAGGGTCGACTCTCAATAGGGTAGCCACAAGAGACCCATGCTGAGTGCTTATCTTGCTTGCCCCAGTTAAATGCATGCTTGAGTGTGTTAGTTTAAAGGCCAATTTGGGTACGTGGTTGTATCTTGGCTCGGTCAGATTACCTTATCTGTCTTTTTACGAAGAGAAGCACAGCGGTATAAAGGTATTAAAGTATTTTCTATCTGATCAGTCATCTACCATTTTCCTGTTTGCTGAAGAGCCAGTTCTTCTCCGTGTGGCTTCAACCGCTGAGGCAGCTAAACATCTAAATGAACATTGAATGAAGATCCCAACCGGTCCCCCGAGTAACCTCAGCTGACCACGCACATCCACGTTGCTCAATAACGCCACCTATTGATGTGTTCATTCAAAGCACAATTTTCAATAATTGTTTTAGTTGCACGCTGGGCACTGCAGCGTACGCACTACACCTCCATAAACGTCCATTCTGTGCTCTGCTACATTCTCATCGTGGCATTGCCCCTATTTAGCTTAAGAGGTTTTGACAAGTCGCGGCGCATGCAGGCGGAATCCTTGACCTATTTCTTAATGAGTGAACATTACAAATGCATTCGGTGAGCTGTGTTTGCAAGGAATTCCACCGTCCCCTAAATGCTTACTCAGATAGATAGACACACACACACACCCTGGAGGATGAACCAACGTACAGTGAGTTCATCTCGTTCCTCTATGCCTCATAAATATGTGTGTATCCTATATTTGTTTGTTTTAACGCATTGATCTTGCATTCTCGCGGCTTTTGCTCGGCTATTTATTTAGTGTTGTGTGCCGTCCAGCTGTCACAGCAAAGATCGCAATCACTCTCGACCCTTCATGCTTTGCTCTCTCACGGAAAAAGCGTCTCTACCGTGCCTGTCTGTGTTAGCACGTGCTTACAGCCGAGTGCATCCAAGTGAAGCCAGATGTGGTGGCGATAAAAATTACACTGTGACATTGATCAAGGCAAACTTGAAAGCTGGGTATCAAGGGACGTTTATTTACCGTGCAACCAGTTTGTGGTTTACATAAGGTAATGCCCCAGTCTGACCAATAGGGAGTAAGATGGCACATTAACATCTTTGTCTATATCCGTACATCGTTATCTGTGGAGAAAGGTTGTAAACAACGTGGCGTGATAATTTGTCTTCGGTGTTTGTGGATTAGACATGCAGTTGCTAGTGACCCGGCGTTCTCTACTCTGTAATTAGACCTGTGTTGCGTGCCGCAGCTAATTACCCTTGAACAGTTGGTGGACAGACTCACGGTTGGAAGGGGCCGGTGTCCAGATTGGTCACGGAGAATTGTGGGTGTGGATGAATTTATAGCTTCAGCCAATCACAGGCGGGTGTTGGTCAGACTGAGAATGTTGAGTCCTATACTGTTAATGTTTGTATACAGCATTTCATTTGTAGCAATTGAATCACACTATTGTCTGTTAGATCTGTTGTTTGTGTGATCCGACTGTAGAGTATGATAGGAGCGTTCTCCCATAGCAACAAAAATGTTATATTTTTTATTCTCTTAGATTCAGTGTGATTAAAGACTTTTGTCCGATGCCTTTTATATTTTTCTCATTCAGAGTTGCAGAAGAGATTTTAAAGGGGCTAGTTCACCCAAAAATGAGAATTCTGTCATTATTTACTCTCCCTCTTGTCATTTCAAACTTGTATGACTTTCTGCAAAACACAAAAGAAGATATTTTGAAGAATGTTGGTGACCATACAACGCCGATACCCATTGACTTTGGTATTGGTTTTGTATCCATACAATAAAAGTAAATGGGTACTGCCGTTGTTCGGTTATACCATCATTCTTCAAAATATCTTCTGCAGAAGAAAGCCAAACAGGTTTGAAATGACAAGAGTAAATAATGACAGAATTTTCAATTTTGGGTGAACTATCCCTTTAATGTCTTAAAATACCAAAAGAGATTTTAATATGATGATATAATATTTTGCATCTATTTGCTTTACTTTTATAGCCTTGTACTATAACTGCATGTCAGCATTTTTGTTTGTTTGTGACATTTTATAGGTTTTAGAGGAAACATCTGGTGCAGCTAAATAACTCTAATAAGTCTCATGAGTTATGTATGATCAACATCTGACCAACAGAATGTTCCTCTGTGCTGCTTTGTGTGTTTTAAATGAAGCTAACGTTCCCATACACTGCAGCTAAACCAGAGTTAGGTTTACAAAATCAAAATGCGTCTCTATTCTGTATTTTGTCATTTTAATTGCTTGTATTTCTCTCAGTAGCGAACACTGTTTTTCAACAATGTGACAGTGCTGCATTAGCATGAACAACTCAAAACAAAAAGTCAAAATCAATCTGTAGACTTGCATCATGCGTCTCCTCTGCTTCTTTTATCCGATGTTTAAACTTTTGTGACGGTTTGGTTTTTCGTAGCATGTCTGCCTGGGAGCTAATTCAGCTGTTTGGGTTTGCTGTCGTTGCATTCGTGGGCCATGTCTGTCAAAGGTTTACCGTTTAGTTTTGTCTGTACGAGCTGGTCTTGATGGAGCTTTGCCTCTTGAGAGTTTGGCCATTCAGAAGTAAAGAAAGTGGCTGAGTGACGGAGAAAGAGTTTGTGTGTAAAGTGGGTGCGAGAGAGAGAGCGAGCAAAAAAGGGAGAGAGGGTAAGAAAAAGAATCACAGAGGCGCCAACACATGTTGCCATGTGCCCAGTCATAAGAGTCCACTGCAGTTAAACCCAGCACTCCCCTTACAGCCGTCGCCAGCTTGCCAAAACAAAAGCTTTTGTTTAGGTCTTCGACCCAGCAGATGGGAATAAGGACAGTAAATGAAAACAGTAGAGCGAATAGAGCTAGTGGACCATGATGGAGAGCATACAAACTCACAGGCCTGTCCTTTGGGAAGAGTAAGGGTCTCTAAAAAAACGCCACCGCAAAGTTCCTGCGCCGCGCGGCCCTACTGTTTCATCTCATGCCATTGACTGAAAGCGCTAGTCAAAGCCTCAAGGCTCTCTGGGGCCCGAGCCGCTTTTATTAAGATGTTAATGGAATTGCCTTCATGACACACTTCTATAGGACAGAATCCCTCAGCCATTCTTCAACGGCTCAATCTGTCTTGAGCTCGAAGCACATTAGCGGCTTATGCACAACAGGTCTCATACGCATTGAGGTGCTGCTCTGTAATTCTCGCCGTATGTAATCCTTTCCTCTAAATGGCATACTATATTTCACAGTATGTAAAGAATACCAGTTCTGCTGATAGCAGTAATAATATACGGACGTTGTGCGTCTTAATAATAGGCATCGCCTGTTTGTTTGTCGGTGAACTTTAGGCTGGCTGTACGTCAACATCAAGTCCGTGTGTTAAATCCAAGGAAATGCTCATTTTTCTACACGCCGTCTATGAGGCATGGAACGCTTACGCAAGCCTTTTGTGTTTCCACAAACCACTAATGATTTTTCACCCGCTCACATTGTGTTTGCTAAACCCTTAGTCAAGACACCGTCACAGATATGCTAGCGCTAAATTTATAGGAGTTCTATATATAGTACTAGTACTAATAATTAGTTATATTTTTGTGGGTACTCTATGACTTGTCAGACTTTTATAAGTCAGTAAGTTATTCAGAGTTGTTAAAAAATGTAAACCTTTTTGAATCTTTGTTGTTCTTTCTGAATGTTTGCTTAATTCAGATCACACCTTACACGACTCCTCGCTTGTACGCTGGCTGGGAATCATTTCTTTGTTGTGGTACTGTAATTGCTTTTAACCTCCTTTTTCCAGACTGGGATTTTGGCTGCAGGCTTATGCATGCACGCCTACGTGTAACCACCTGCATCCATTCGGTCCGCTTTGTTACAATTTGTTACAAGTCAGCCATGGCCTTATCAGCAAAGATAGGTCCTCTTTCCTGTCAGGAGGCAGACGCCTCAACACATCCTCCCTGCCTCAGCTGGGAAAAGAGCTCTGATAAGACTTCCAAATTCATCCCTGAAGCTGATAGCAAAGAGGGCTCCACAGAAGAGAGAAAGAGATGGTTTAGAAGAGGGTGAGAAGATAAACACTTTCCACAGCACATACCTAACATACTCAGAGTTGATGAAAGTTGCAGAGTTAGAAACATGACATGCTATCTTGGTACCTGCATCCCTTCTTTGGACAAAGACTCGCTGATGCCAGGAGTTTTGGACACGCTCCTTTGGAAACAAAAAGTAGCTGTACTTAGAATGGGAACAGCGGGTCATGCAGGAGGAGAGTCTCGGTATTCTGGATGTAGACATCTTAAGTCCTCCATGGTGCTCTGTGTCCTTCTTGGAATCTTTACTTTGGCTTCGACTTGACTTTGGATACCAAGCACATTTGATTTTGTCCAGGTGGGCATATTTTTAAAATATTTGATTTTAATGGCTCCTCATGTTAGATTGAACCATAAAAATATTAGCTTTATCGTACAAAAGTGGAGAAAACACCACACTTGTTTTTTATTTATAAGACAAAATTATTTGGCAGAAAAGGCAAAAGTACAGCATATCATACAATGAAGATGTCAGTTCTCCAATGTTGGGCTGCTTGGGCATCACTTTTGGCCACTAATGCTTTGCTTTCTAGTGGTGTTTCCAATAAAAAGCAATTATCTATCTTGTCATTTATTAGCGTGTCCTTCAAGGCTGATAGTAACAATGAAACTAGAAAATATCGAGTCATTTCAAAACATCAAGGTCACTTGATATTCTAAGTATTGATTAGACCTCAAATCTGACCTTTTGGCGAACTTGATTGTTTGAGCATGTTAAGATCTGTCCAGAATCACAAGAACAACGAACAACTGCTGTTTTCTCTGGCTTTTCCATCAAATATTTGTTTACGTTATAAACACAATGCTTGTAAAAATTAGTAGCATGCGCATCATAACTGATATTAGAGATTACCGTAAAATATGTCTTTAAAAAACACCGCAACAGATATGTCATACAATTACGCCTGCAGTGTCAAACCACAACATCATCATCTACCTTCAGCTTTCTGTGTTTGCATTTGTAAATTGTCAACGTAAGCGTTCGGCTCTTGAATTACACCACAGGAAATAAATAATCAAATGATGACATTATGTATAATTCACAGATCATCAGCAATGTAGGTCAGCCACGCTTTTTCTTCATCGTTTTAGAGACGTGACTGGCGAATTAGGGTATCTAAGACAATTATCCCGAGAGTGACAGTACAGAGACTCTGAACGGCGAACGGCAGATCCCTGTGTTGTCCTTCGAGATGTTGATTAAATATGACTGGGCTGAAGCTACTGCCTGACGATGGGGGGTGGGGAGAGAGAGAGAGAGAGAGAGAGAGAGAGAAAACGTCTGCATCTGTGGCAGTGTAGGATTATGGGTAATATTGTCTAATGCCTGCCACACAAGCAGTAAATGCGTGAAATCTGTGACACTTTGTCTCACTGTGATGTAATGGGGGTTTATTCAGCACCGTGCTTTTACACTGATCTTAGGTCAGTTTTTATTAGCAGTTCATACAGTATTTGGATTTCTCATAAAATAAGCCAAGTCTCAAGGCAGTTTGTGGCACGGGCACGAAATTTGAAATCTATTGATTCGTGTTTACGGACATGAATTTCCCATATTTTTTGTGTCACTCAGCATGACTTTTAATACACTGATCGCATATGTATGTACAATTATATATTTATAACCTGATATCAAAAGAAGCTTGCCGCAAAGGCTAATTTAGCTAAAAATGTGCGTTTCACGAAGTGGCAAAGCAACGATAAATGGCTACTCTTACCTCGCCCCTAAACCTAACCTTATAGGGGCAAATTGAAATCATTACAAAACATATGAACGAGATCATAGGAAATAGGAATTCACACAAATGAGCCACCTTGTAAAATAGGTATAGTTCACATCAGATTTCGTTGATATATATTAATACATATAAAAGATACCGCATATTAAAATACTTTAGATTGAAAGTCGTGCTGGGTGACATGAAAAAAGGGGAAAATTTGTGTCCATGAATTAATAGATTACAGTTTGTGAAAATGTCACGAATTCCCAATTTGAGACTGTGTTGAATAAGCTTATCATAAGTTAGCTTGCTGTTTACTAGCCTTTGTTTAGTCATTTTTGTCAACTTTTGACCTCATTTTAATGCACATCTCTTGTTGCATTGACGTCTCAGATGTGTTTAAGCATGAAGTATTTTTGATGTGTAACTTTGTTTCTCTCAGAAAAAATACAGAATTAAAATTGGTTGTGAATGGCATTTCGTTTGGACCGTAAGCGACTTTTCTAAGAGTTCCAAAAACATTCTCATTACCAAAAGCTCTGGAGGCTTTAGGTTGAAATGTTTATTAGCTTTGTGGATCAGACCCGAGGCATTTTAGCTGTTCACGAATTAAGATTCTAACCGTCAGCTAAATTTAAGACGATGCCGTTTGCCACGAGCAAAAGTTCAGAGGTGAATCTTGCTAAACCACCCACCTCATCCGCTCGGTCTATTGGCCCCACATCGGTTGTTTTGGAAATGCACCCGTTATGTAACACACACTGTTGTTCCTGCGGGCGATAAATATTTCAATATCTTTGCGCTATCGCGCACCAGAGCGAATCTGTCAGTCTTAGGCTTTGTTGAAGAATTTTGTAGAGTGTGCTGGAAAGCAGACCTGAAATCTGAATTAAAAATTAATTCACGTTATATTGTTTGTTTACTCATTTCAACTGCCTGACAATTAACAGATTGTAGCAGACAGCTTTCCACCCCTCCCAAATGCTGTCCCCTCCCCAGGTTCCTCTGTTCTTCTTTTTGTTTGCTCAACGGGATGTAGGACGTATGAGTTTGGGGCTGTAAGAAAACAGTTGTGTGCGGTGTACGTGGGTGGGGTTATGCATGTTTGTGTATGTAGGTACTGCAGTGCGGATAGGAACGTGCCCTCTCCTGTCAAGCCTGGTTCGTGCATCACCCAGTGACTTTGGAGGACTTTGGCAGATGCCCAGTGCGTCTGCATTAATGACCAGAGAGACACACGCACACCTGTCCCCTTGTTGCTGTTTGTGGTTGCCTGTCCTCTCTGTTTTTCAAGGGTGGGATGAAAAGTAGGTATTAGTAGAACAAAAGCTGAGGTGTCTAAGTGTGCAGGCACGGCCGTCCAACCGGCCTCAGGCTCTCCACGCAGAGTCAATACATTTCAAATCATGTGGCTGCTCTGCTTTACTCTCTCTCTCACACAGCAGAATAATAAAAGATCTTTACTCAGATAAGGTCCGTGGAGCAACACCTCAGGACGTAGCATAAATTGCGTCCGTAACTCCATCCAACGACCCCATCAGTATACCGTGACCTGCTATCAGCTCCGATCTTCTTGTTGTTTTTCTCCCGTAACGCTGTTTGAACAGAATCCAGTGCTGACTTCAGATTGTGTTGGTGTCCGTCATAGCTGTTGCACGTCGGATATGTGGATGAAATAAATAAATGTAGAGATTTCTGATGCTTCCTGTGTCTGACATACTGTGGGACACAGCCTATCAGTTTTCTCTTGTCACAAATCTGTCATTTACAGGGATAGTTCACTCAAAAATGGAATATCTGTAATCATTTACTCAACCTCAAGTTGTTCCAAACCTGTATGAATTCCTTTGTTCTGTTGAACACAAAGAAAGATATTTAGGAAAATGTTAGCAACTGAGATTTCTGGAGCACCATTGACTACCATAGACAAAAATATAATGGTTTTCCTGAATTCTTCAAAATATCTTCTTTTGTGTTCAACAGAGCAAAAAAATATATAATATTGTTTTTCTACTATGGTAGTCAAAGGTGCCCCAGAAATCTCAGTTGCTAACATTCTTCCAAATATCTTTCTTTGTGTTCAACCAAACAATGAAATTTATACAGATTTGGAACAACTTGAGTGTGAGTAAATTATGACGTGAAATATCCCTTTAAAGGGGTCTTATGACACAGCTAAAACAAATATTATCGTTTGTTTTAGATTGTGTATACACGATTTAAGGTTCAAAAATGCTGTATTTTCCACATACCGTGCATGTTTGTATCTCCTCTTTGCCCCGCCTCTCTGAAACGCATGGATTTTTTACAAAGCTCATCGCTCTGAAAAGCGAGGTGTGCTATGATTGGCCAGTTAACCAGTGTGTAGTGATTGGTCGAATACTGCAAGCTTGTGACGGAAATGTAACGCCTCTTACCATATTTGGAACATCAGGTTCCAAAGCAATTGTACTGACAGGTACGCCCATCTTACTTACATTTGGCCGGTCTTTGTTCAATCATACCACGAACTGACGTAGATTTGTGGGGGTGTGGTTACACGAGGCGTTTCAGGCAGGTCTGGGTGAGCATTCGCTTTTAGATAGAATGCATCTTTTGTTCCGACACTTTAATTTTTGCAATTTTACGTGTCTAATACATGCATGGGCAACTTATAACACTCCAAAGACACAGAAAAACACGTATTCGTGCCATATGACCCCTTTAATGTTCACCCTTCTTCTCTGTTTTTCATCCTAATGAACGTGTTTATGACTTTTGTCAAGAGCGTCAGTCAAAGTCTTTGTGCTTACAGTGACATCATCTCAAAATATCTCAGACAAATTCCTCCGGCTGGTAACGTGATGCTGAAGATTCCTGTTTGCTGTGTTTTAGTCGCCTTCCAAGTCACTGGGAACTGTGTGACTGACAGCGTTCGCAGGCAGCATAGAATATGACTCGAAACAGGAAGAAAGAAAAAAGGAATGTGAATAAGGTCTCCTTGATTGTTCCTTGTGAAAGTGAGTCAGACAGGAAGAGGAAGGGAGCAAAAAGGAAGTAGCCATTATAGCAGTGGCGCTCAGGGGAAGTTTGATGGACAGGGCACAGCATTGGAGTGACCGTTCTCACAGTACGGAAGAAGTGGCATACAGTTTCACGTGGCCGTCAAAGAGGGCGGCTGGCATAGCGCCATGCTAAGGTCAAGCAGGATAAGTCACCCTATTTGGACAGGAGCCTGTTTAGAAACCCAGGCATGTTTAACGCTTGTCTTGTAGTAACAGGAATTTATGATTCACCTCAACTATAAGGTTAAAAAATAAGCAAGGATCAGTGATTTTACTTCACGGCCTTAGTGATTATGCACACGTTTGTCGGATTTTGACGTTGAGTGCATTGCTCATGCACATACTCACCTTTTCTGTCTGGCATGATGTGATTATAAACACAGTGTACTTTTCAACCTCCATCCTCCACTGCACATCAAAAGCCAGATGCCAAGAGAGAAGTTCCGACTTTATGCAATTGATGCGTTTGCTGATGACTAAGAAGTAAGCCATAGATTTACAAGTCGGTTTGCCTTTTGCTTTATAAGGATGTCTTAGATTAAAGGGATAGTTCACCCCACAAGGAAAATTATTTTATCATTTTCTACCCCTTATGTCATTCCAAACCCTTATGATGTTTCTTCGATAGAACACAAAAGAAGATATTTTGAAGAACCAAACAACACTGGCCCCCATTGACTTCCACTGTATGGAGACAGAACACTGAGATATTTCTCAAAATATCTTTCGCGTTCCACAGAATAAAGAATCATAAATGATGATGACAGAATATTTATTTTGATTATCCCTTTAGGTTGCCTTCTATATTTCGGTTGAAGTTCTAAAGTACTCATCATGATTTAAAAAAACAACTTTTACATGAAAACGTAGCATTTGCAATATGATGAATATTCATAAGAATTCTATTACAAGAACAAAGTTTACCATTATAGTGTTTTTTCTAAATATATTTTTGCCATGAATCAACGTTTGTCATGTTGTGATTCACCTGGGAGCCAGATGGTATGGGTTATTATTCATTTGTGAATAATGTTTTTTATTCCTGTGGAAAAGTGGTTGGATCTCAACAGTTTTTGGACCCAGCTAGTCTTACCAGAATTGCCTGTTACAAAACATTACAAATCCACAAATGTGCTGGTTTCTTTTCTCTCTTTTTCCTTCCATTTCTTCTCTTTTTCTCTTATTTTTCAAATAGCTTCGGGTCCAGCCTCTCTCTCGGTTGCCCAGCTGAAACAGATGCTAATTTGAATCATCATTCACACACAAATTAGTCTTTGATCAAACTTAATGCCCAAGGAGCGTCTGTTGCATTCGAGAGAGAAGGAAAAACACCCTTTCATCTGTTTTCCAAATCTGCTCGGAAAGAGTCAGAGGCACAGAGTGAAAAAATGTTTAAATGGCTTTGACCATTCAGGTTGAGACCATGACCAATACGGATCGTTCCTGAACGAACAGCATGGGCCTGAGACTGTCACCTCAACGCTAGTCCCAAAGGATCTATGTGCTGCATATGGTCTAGTAAGTCAGTAGTATTATTTCATTACTATGCAGTTCACATGTTGGGCTGGGTTTAGTAAATCCCTGCTCTGAATTTTAATTCTCTCTGCTGATGTGCGCTGGTTATAGGCATGTGATGATATCAGTATGTATGTTCAATTAAAATGCATTTCTCTATTTAAAATAGTTGGAGTATGAGAATGTGAGGTTATCGTAGTGTTTTCTTTCTGAGAAAGTCCAAGAAAATACTCTATTTAATATGTCAATAAAAGATGACATACAATTTTCTGATTAAAAAAGTGATTGATGCTTAACAATTGTAAGTGGTTGCAAAGACGTTGCAACAAGGTTGCTTAAATAGTTTTTATTATGTTACCATATGGTTTTTATATGATATTCTGGTTGCTAAAGCATTTCTAAGTGGTCGCTAGGGTGGTTGCTAAGGCTTTGCTACTGTAGGTAGGTGGTTGCTTGGGCGGTTGCTAAGGCTTTGCTAGGCTGTTGCTAATGCTTGCTGGGTGGTTACCAAGGCTTTGCTAGGCTGTTGCTAAGGCTTGCTAGGTGGTTGGTCGGGCAGTTACTAAGGCTTTGCTAGGTGGTTGCTAGGGTGGTTACTTAGTAATTGTTTACGGGGCAATCATTTCAAGGTCCTGCTTCATCAATGAACATTATTAGTCTGAATACCTAGAAAAGTAAAATGCTTTGAAAAATGTGATTTGAGCACAAACAGTTTTAGATATCTACACAAATGGTATTACATTTCTGCATGTAAGTCATCTCACACAAGTATAAGCAACAGCAATAGTGATGCTCATTAAAATAAACAGTAAATGTAACGGCAAATTTCGCCCCTTTACCTTAACTCACTGCTCCAGGTCTACATCCCCTCCCTTCATCTTCGGTCTTAAAATGAGCGACACCTGGTTGTTCCATCACAGCAAGGCACCAAATCGCTTGCTAAAACCTTTAATCATTCGGTTCCCCTGTGGTGGAATGAACTGCCAGTCTCCACCCGAACTGCAGCATCCTTCACCACTTTCAAAAAACAATTCAGAACATACCTGTTCCGCATTCATTTGACTAACCAATAACTGTCTATGTCTTGTGTCTAAAAAAAACCTGTTAATTCTCTCCCTTGCTTACTCCAGCTTTAATCCTCCTAATAGCATGGCCTTGTAAACTAACGAAACTGTTTAGCGTGTTGACAAAATGTTAAATGCTCTCCATGCTTGTAAGTCGCTTTGGAGCGTCTTCCAAAAGCGTCTGCCAAATGAATATATGTAAATGTAATGTAATGTAAAATATAAAGTGCAAGATCTGCAACACAGCATATTCCTGGGCTTCTACTGTATATACTCACAGTCTTTGTCAAGGTCACACTCTCCCCATACCATCTTTGATGGTCAAAATGGATATGGCGCCACAGGCAGTACATATGTTTCCAACCCTACCTGACACCTCCCAGCCCCCAATCCTTGGACTTCCACTACCCTGCCAAGATGCTCACGGAGAAAGAGGAGCTAGAAAAGAGGAATTGCTAATAAAGGATGAAAGAGAGTTCGAGATGGAAGCCAGTAAACTAGTTTTTGGCACTTAGTGTGATGGGCAGTGCTTTTGAATCCAAGGGCATGAAATCAAAGTCCCACGGCTTCAGCCTTTTAGCATCTCTGCTCTTTGGGCGTCTATACTGGCTTCTTCTGTTCTATTGTTCAGCAGCGTGGCTATTCATGTTTCATCTGGTGTGTTTGTTATAAGGCTCGGCCTCTCACACCTGCCCCATGCCTCAGTGAATAATGCAGTGCTTTGGTGTTAGTATGCAGACACAAAATTCTTCATCTGTTGTTGTAGGTCAGTGTGACATTCACTATCCTCCACCGTTAGATTTTTCCTTGAGATGTTGGTCTTTTGTAATTTAGGAGATGTATAGGAATGATCAAACTTTTCTTTTAGATGTTTCTGCCAAAATTGCTTATTAGAAATACAAGTATATACAAGTCAGCCAAATGTTGACATACAGAAACAAAGAGTGCTTAGCTATAAAATAAATGTGGAAAGCACGTGGTTTGGTTTAGGAAGATTTTGATGAGAAATGTTTGAGGGAAGTCTCTCTAAGATCTCCTTAATGTCATTATTGCATAAAAGAAACAATTAAGATTTCATTTGTAACTTTTCTTATGGCTTTTCTGAGTAACTCTGCTAAAATCCAATGACATTATACGCCCTTTTCACAATGACGTCACTTAACTTCAGCCTTTTTGCAAAGCAGTGTATCATAACATCCGTCTTGCAACAAACAAGAAGAAGAAGAAGAAGAAGCACTTCCGTTTTGCCATCGCGCTGGAATTTAACAACAGTGATAAAAAAACTGACAGAACACGTATTGAAGTACTTATCCTAGCACCTTCGCTAACACAAAAAGAAAACAAAACACTTACCTTCATAATCAAACAGGTACTGTTCAATGAAGAATTTGTATCCTTTCTCTTGCGAAAATTTGTCTGCAAGACGTTGTACATCATCTAGACGTATTTGTGGCAGATGTGCAAGCCACTTGGTAAACTCCGTTCTGAGGCGCTAGCGGAAGTAACTTCTTCTTCTTGAGTTTTACTGGCAGTTGGCAAATCAGCTTATAGGTGCATTACCGCCACCTTATGAACTGGAGTGCTAGTGGAAGTAATGATACACTGCTTCGCGGCAGAACGGAAGATGCGTGACGTCATGTGAAAAGGGCGTATTAGCATATGTTTCTTAAATTCTTCTGTTTTCCATGATTTTGTCGCATTAGATTCATTGGCATATTAAAGGGATAGTTCACCCAAAAATGAACATTCTGTCATTATTTACTCTCCTCTTGTCACTTCAAACCTTTATGACATTCTTTCTTCCACACAACACAAAAGAATACATTTAAAAAAATGTTGTTAACTGGCACCAATTCACATTGGTTTTGTGTCCATACAATTGAATTAAATGGGGTCCAGTGTTGTTCGGTTACCAACTTTGTTCCAAATATCTTCTTTTGTGTTCTGCGGAAGAAAGAAAGTCATGAAGGTTTGAAATGACAAGAGGGCGTGTAAATGATGATATAATTTTCAATAACTATCACTTTAAATGTTGTTTTATGTAGCTTATAAATTGTCAATTCATTTTGAAGATGTACAGCATTACATGGATCTTGCTACACCTCTAAAAGGAAGTGACCTCGTCAGGAGTTTGGGTCACATGATGCCACACTTGAAGAAGGCGTCTTATTTTCCACTTCATGCTTCTTCCTGTGGGCGTTAAACTCTAGTCTAGAGAGCAGTGACTCAGCATTTCCGCTGGCTGGAAACCATGTCTGACAGGGTTCAGGATGATAAAGTTGGCACTTCTACATGCTCAAAGTATTATTGACCTATCCAATTCTCTCAGACCGGAAGATGTAAAATAACTCTTGAGGCTACTGGCTGCAGACCCCAGCTCACAGCCAACAACTTCTATAGATAATTGTGAACACCTCTGTCATGCATAAAGGAAATCCAATCTTGTTTACCAATATTTTACAGTTTGGTAGCATTTAAAATTTACCATTATAGTCTTAGTCATAATAATATCTAATACTGTAGTTTTACATGGCTCTTTTACATCATCACCCTGATGCTTTGAATTAATTGGTTGCTACTGTACTTTTTAGACACCTACCTGTAAATGCACCTAGTTATGATTGGCTATACTATTTATATGTGAAATAAGTAACCGCTCCCCCTTGAAATGATTTAATACTGCATAGGTGTTGATATGTAAATGAGGGCGAGCAGATGTTAATTACATACCATAATGCATGTGACTTTTGCAAAAGACTCTCTATAAATAGATAACAAAAGCCATCAGATGTAATCACCTGATGTTTATGTGACCAACCTTTTACTTCTAGTCCGGTGGGTTTTGACCCACTTTTGTCCCTATTTCATAATTTACCAATCCACTAATTGCTTTCATTTATTCATACGCATGTAAGATTCAGCCTGGCATAGCTGTCCTCGGTCACCAAAGGACAACCTGAATGAATTCATTCTGATCAGCAGCGCGTCCGTCTTTCCAGCCGACCTAAAAGAGATCACGTCAGGCCGGGTTTCACGGTGTACTCTTATAAAAGAGTGTCTGTCTGAAGGCCAAGAGGAACGAGGAAAAGCAGATATATTTAAAGCAGTGGATCTCAAACTGTGGGACATGTACTGTACCGATAGGTGGTATGCAAATGACTTGAGACATGAGATATATAAAATTGTATATATTTTTACTTTGTATATTGGCCTGCCAATATATATTTATACGTAGGTAGTGCACTTTGCAAAGGCAGTGAACATTCACATTAGCCTGTTTGGCATTAAAGTCTTAACTAAAGCTTAACAAAATTTTCTATTTTGTATATGAACTACGCGCTTCTTTTTCTGTATTGCTGAACTTCTAAAAGTTGTTGTGTTTTAGATGCTGCTCGGATAGAGTCCTTCCTCAGATCCAAGGTAATGATAGGGAAGATCCTCTGTTTTAAATAGAAAAGCCCCCACGAGATGCTCTCAGCGCTTCTGTGTAAGTTCTCAGTAGCTAATTCAGAGAGTGTTATTCCATTATTGCCACTATATAGGCTCTATAACAAACCGCCAATTCGATTCGGTCTGTTTTTATTGCTGTTGGTGGAATAATAGCTCTTGTTGTCTGAAACTGTGAACGGAGGAAGTGTGGCAGAGAAAGACAGGAAGAGAGAAATGCTGCTTTGGAAAGACTTTGGCTTTGTCTAATGTAATAGACTGAAGTAATGGTCCCCGTGTGTGCTAAATAAGATTTTAAGTTGTCGCAGCGTGGTAGACTAGAGATAGTAAACTTAAAGTAGAGAAAAGGAATCTGGAATGTGTTTAATGCTTATTTTGTGTGTATCAAGATAGAGTGAGCGAGATGGCGGAAGAAAGTGGTATCTGTCTGCCTTTCGAACTTTTATCCTTAAAGGGATAGTTCACCCAAAAAAAGAAAATTCTCTCATGCATGACTCACCCTCAAGTTGTTCCAAACCTGTACACATTTCTTTGTTTGGTTTAACACAAAGAAAGATATTTGGATAAATGTTAGCAACTGAGATTTCTGGGGCACCATTGACTACCATAGTAGAATAGTAGCACCTCTGACAACGATTTTAATGGTAGTCAATGGTGCCCCAGCTAACATTTTTCAAAATGTCTTTCTATGTGTTCATCAGAACAAAGAAATTTATACAGGTTTGGAACAAACTGAGGTTGAGTAATTCATGACAGAAATAAATTTTTGGGGTGAACTGTCCCTTTAAAGTCGCCTACTTATTGCCTGCAATTGCATTTGTTGTACAGTAGCATGAACTTACTTTTGGATATCTGAAGACGGCTAAAGTCACAGCAGTTTCTTAACTTAGTGTAACACAGTAAGTGTGTAGAGGGCTGGCACGTGTATTAAATCCAAATGAATAGAAAAGTAAATAATGTCATTTAAATTTGTCAGTTCGCAAGCAGCTGTACTCCTCTGCCGTGACTGGCTAATAATTCCTTAAATTTGATCTATATAGATTTCAGCATTGTGTTTATTATGCATGGTTTGCTTGTTTCGCAGATGTATTTTTCAAGCAGAAGCTCTCAATTACATATAATTGTGAATGAATATGATTTGAATGGGTGAAGGTTACAACAGTGCTTATACAAATAAATCACAAGGGTATAATCTTAGGGTGTTTTCACACATAAGGGTTTGTTTCGGAACCTGGTGCGTTTTCTCTCTTGGTTCGATTCGTTTAGGCATATGTGAACACGGCAATCACGCTAGGATCCGCCCCAAAACAATCGCTCCGAGACCGCCTGAACAAGGTTTGCAATCTGGACCCGATTGCAAACGAACTCTGGAGCGGTTTGGTAGATGTGTGAAAGCCATCCGACCCAACGGACCAACGAACCAGACTGTATCACAATGTATGATGGGTAATTATGTAAAGTTGCGTGACGCAAAAGGGATTGTTTTGCTAATGGCTCCCTGTAACAATGTTCAAAGTAAGGAAGGAAGGAGGCAGGAACCGGCGAACGTTAAACCAAACTTTTAATAAAATAAACAAACAACAAAACGAAAGTAAAGTGCTGACAGCTCCCTCACAGTCGACTGCCGGCCGCACAAACACAATAAAACATAACATAAAATCCAGGCCTGGTTCTCTCTCATCCTTCTCCTTTATGCTTCCTGAGCTCCGCCGTGAGATACGCATGACAACGCGCAGCTAACGCTCATTATCACTCGCGTTACCGGCCGGAAAAAATACACATGATGCACTCTGACCAATCGAATGAGAGTTTACTCGCACGTGACTTTTATTAACTAAGTTTGGTCCGTTTGGAAATATTGCCTTGTGAATGCGAACCGAACTAAAATAAATTTAAATATTGTAGCGATTTAACCCCCGGTTTCGGAACAAAGCAATCGATACACAGGTGTGAAAACGCCCATAAACATGATCCTGTTTGTTTTTGTGCATCTCAGAATGCTGTATTCTTTCAAGCAAGGGAAGCAAGTCTTTGTAGATTTTTGATTAGATCCAACTGTCTACAACATGAGGGTGAATAAATGATGACAGAATTTTTCTTTTTGGGAGAACTGTCTTCTTTAGAGTTCAACATATTTTCCTGCCAAATTCTCACTCTTATGTGTCCGTGTGTTTTTCATTATTTCCATTATTCTAAGTGGTGATTGTTTTTATTGCATTGCAGTGTTTAGAAAAACAACGGGAAAAAGTCTAATAGTAGGAAATGCTTAATTTGAAATACATATCCATGATTTCTTATTTTAGTGCGATTTAAGAACGTCCTTGAAATTCCAGGTGAAGAAGTCACTGTCTTAGGGCTTAGTTGGCAAATCCCCATGCCTGCACCTCTCACGTCATAAATCACACTGATATCACCTGGATGCTGCAGGATGGACAGAAAAAGATTCAGAGCCAGTGCAGGGCCAGTGGATAGAGAGAGCTTGCCTTCTACAGCCCAGCGTATTAATGAATGCCGCTCAGCGACAGTATATATACAGACTCAATGTCCTGTACGCCTGGGGAGGTTGTGACGGATGATCCAGTCGGTATAGACTGCCGTGACATTGCATACAGTTGTCATTCCCTGCGCTGACAGCAAAGAATTTCAATGTGGCTTCCTAACATGCCATGCCTAAGCACGCAAAGCGATGCACAGTAACTGCCCCATAACACTATAATTAACCGACAGATTTATGGCTCCAAAGCAGTTATTTCGGCAGCATTTCCATGATTTATTCAGGAGCTTCATAACAATGATGGCGTAAAATACATCTACTGCTGCAGATCTGACCATAAAGTTCTTTGGTTAATGACCCCTACGTGCGTTTGAACGGTTTGGAGGTGCATTGAAGTTTTTTTCCTAGACTGCATCAGTCTGTACTATTGCTGAATGACATATTTTTTAAAGCCGTCTGCTATCTTTATTGTTTATTAAGCTGTATGGCTGAGATTCACTTTAACGAAATGGATTATGAAAGAGAATAGTTGAGCTTTTTCTGCTCCAGATTAAACCTGGAACACTGTGGCCCCCTTTACTACCGGCCGTCACCAGGCCTAAATTAATTAGATTGGCATCTGATTGATTAGAGGATAATGAGAGAAGCAAAGTGGGTGGAGACAGACTGTGGTCCCTCTGTGGCCTACCTGCCATTCAAAACAACCTATATTCATCCGTTCAGACTGAAATCTCCTGTAGTTTATGTTTAGAAGCAGGGTGATTATGTTGGTTAGTTGCTGATGCTAATAGAAGGTCAGTGGTTCAGTTCCAGATTTTCACGTGAAGCAGACGAGCAGTGAGGTTGGGAAACTGCTTATCACATTTGGCCGTAGACATGATTGGTGTGGACTGAGCATTAGAGAGAAAGGGACTAATATATCGGCCGGACTGATTAAACGGCAGATATTTGGCATTTTGAGATTATCAGTGTAGGGTGAAAGCTGGGCCTGCTGTATGAGATGATTAACAGAAGTTTGTTAATTCCCCTTGAGTCAGTTCTTAAAGGGATAGTACACCCAAAAATAAAATTCTGTTATCACTTACCCTCATGTCATTCAAAACACGTATGAATCTTTTTCTATGAAGCACAAAAGACATTTTAAGAAATGTCAATCACTGTACAAATGACGTCAATGGGAGCTGGTTAGCGGTTTGTTGGAGTACCAACGCTCTTAAAACATATTCTTTTGTTTTGCTCTGCTGAAGAAAGAAAGTCATGAGGATGAATAAATGATGAAAGAATTTTCGTTTTTGTGTGAACTATCTACCACCAGTTCTTTTAATGCTGATGATCTTCTGTTTTTAGTGAATTTTGGCTACAGTTCAAGTGAATGTCGAGTAAATATTGCATAATATATATAACAGTTAACTGAATTTATTTTATGGATGACTAACTTTCTATCTATCATTGTATTATATTGTTTTATTATACCACGGGGCTGTTGAATGCTTCATTCTGATTGGCTGACGAACGTTCGACGGGTGTGCATTATTTTTCAGTTAAACGCACACCTATGAAGGTGTTCCAGGTCTGCTGACCGCATTACAGTTCCATATCACTTCGCCAAGTTTAGCCTACTGTCCGCCAGTGAATATGTATCTAACAACAGACAAAGTGACTGGCAAATTCCATTGTCTGAGAAGAAATAACTATTAATATTTATGGACAGCATGAACATTTGAACAACAATGGCGAGAGCACTGTACAGGACTGTTCAGATGAAAAACTAAAGCATATATCAAAGGTAACGGCAAACTACATGACACAATCAGCGGGTTAAAGATAAAACACGAAGCACAAAAATAACAACAACAACAACATGTTAAATTCGTCTGTGGAATGGGTAAACGGGACTTAAAACACACAGCAGGAAGCTTTCTATGCCACTGCGAGAACCGCAGCTGGCGCAGAAACCTCCGTGTCACTTTTTTCTCTTAATACTTTTCTTATACGACAGGGGTGTTAAATACGACGAAAACAAATCAAATATAGATACTTGTCTTTTCACTCTCAGTGAAGCAAACGCGTGTGCACGTGCACTCTGTCTTCCTCTCGCTCTCGGAAAACTGCATATGCAGCTCAAGCAACGCCTTCAGATGAGATGCGTAAGAAATTAGTCCTACCAGCAAGAGCATTCCGGGACAAATACCATACAAATGTCTTGAGATAAAACATCGTAACAACGTCTTGTGGTATCAGAACAACGTCTTGTGGTGTTGTGACCGTGGTATAAGCGGAATAATTGACTCCGGTCCGTTCAATTATCGAAAGTTAATGCACACCCGAGGTGTAACGGCCACTCCGCTTCGCGTCGTGGCCGCATTACCACCTCGGGGTGTGCATTAACTTTCGATAATTGAACGGACCGGAGTCAATTATTCCTTACGTGATGTATCCTGCTTCTTTACAAGGCTTTCTGGAATACTTGATTAGAATTGGTCAAAAGACTAAAGCTGCAATCTGTAACTATGTCGCCATCTCTGTTTGAAACATAAAATTGCAGGTTACTTTACATATGCCAGTTGACATAAAACTGACGTTTTCAATGAATTTGCACCTGATAGCTCAAATAACAAATTATTATTATAAAAATACAATAAAAATTTGTATAAAAAAGTGCTTCTGGGCGAATGTTTAATTATTTTTGAAGTGGTCTTTAAGGGTATAGATGTAAATCAGGGTAAGATAAGAAGACAGATTGCTTAATAAATGGTTTTGATTTCTTTTTTATTTAAGTTTAAAACATAACACATAAAAACATGCAAAGGTTGGATTAAGTCAGAATGACTATCATAGAAATCTACTTAAGACACTCTACACCAATCTTAAGACATGTGATATGATGTTCATCTGATGTTTTCTAGAGTAACGCAAGTGTCTGTTTGTGCGTGTGGCCTCAGTCGCTCATCAGTCAGTCTGGCATATGTGTGTCTACATCTTACAGCGCTGGCTGTTCCTCCCGCTGTGCGTGGAGTATCAGGATGAAGTTCTGAATGGCTCTGCTTACAGTTGCAGTACGATTAGCTCGCTGGATTCTGTCGCCGGGGCTTGAAATTTTTGAAGAGATACAGAGTGGATTATTCTGACAGGTGCCCTTTCATTTCTCTGAATCTCTTATATAATGCATCAGATTTTAGGGCAGATTGTCATGTTATCTTTTCCGACGTCGCCATCATAATGTTACAGCAGTGGTTCTCAAACTTTTTCGTTGTAAGGCCCCCTTTGTGTAGAGTGCATCGCTTTGCGGCCCCCCAAATAAAGATTTATAATCTTAAATTTAACATTTTTATTTAAACAAAATCTTATTCGGTTATACAATGCTGAAACATCAATTCTTTTGTCTGGTGGTCTTATTTTTCTGATGTTTGATTGCATAAAATCTATGATCAATTTCTATATTTCATAAAATGCCACAAAATCTGTGGCCCCCTGGATCCATCTCGGGGCCCCCCCAGAGGCCACGGCCCCCAGTTTGAGAACTACTGTGTTACAGTACGTGCAGTCTGCTAGACGTGTTTGCATTGGGCCAGTTCAAAAACAACATGCGCTTTTTGTCCCGACATCCATCCGTTTATCTCTTCTTTTGTCTCCCCTGTTCATTTTTTCCCTCACAAACATTGTAAATCTCCCTCGCTTCCTCTCTCCCTCATCTCACTGACGTGTCTTTCTCTGTGCCAGGCTGTGTAAATCTGCCTCAGATAATAGTCTGTGTGTGGGTGCCAGTTTTTGGAGTTGTGACTGCTGTTGTAACGGGTTGTTGCCCAGTTGGAGTAATGAATAGATGGGCTTCTGCTGCCTCTCCTTCTCTCCAGGGTGCCAGAGCCTCGCATGGCCGCTTATCCATGCCAGCCAAACCCTCAGACACACACACACCAATCCCAGGAGGAAATATTTGGGGGAAATCCTCTCTGTGTCACTAACTTCCTGATATATATTTTGCATGTTTTTTTTGCATTTTTCAACACATTTTCAGATGGGCCGAATGTATTTGTGTTACAGCTTTAGTGGCATTGGTTTCAGTTTGCAGCGATCTGATAGTTGATGTTGAGTAGAGCAACGATTTAGTTCATTGGATAAGTCTGCAGCTGTGCTTTGGCAGTACGAGTCCAGGGGAGGCTTACGGTTTATCACTGACCCCAGTCTGGGGTGTTAGGATGTGGGTCTGAAATAGCTTAACAGTCGCTTCTCACAGCTGGGAGTGCTGCCGTTTACGTAATTCAGCAGCCGGCAAATCCGGGTTCTGTCTTTGGTGGCCATCTAATACTTTCTAAAGCCTGATACTGTCTGCCCTAACACCTGGGACTTGGACCTGGAACATGGATGCTAGAAACAGAAAAGCTAAAAAGAGAAAGTTTTTTATGTAGTTTAAATGTGAGGAAGAAATGCCTTTAGATCTTTGGCCATAGCTTATCCCATCCGTTCTATCCCGTCAACTATCCCATCAGTTCTAGTGTGAACAAACACCTTCTGACTGGAAACGGCAGCGCTCCGAAGAGGGCTGCACAGTTTTTTCTCTTTCATGTCTCTTCCCCACAATGTTGACTTTCAAAACTTCCCGATTGATAAACGCGTGTCGCGTCAATCAAAGCGTTTAATTAAATTCATAGCCGCGGAACTGAGGGAGGTAGATCTGAATCCCGTGGCCTCTGGTGACATTTTCCGTTTGTGTCTCGTGCTTTTCCAAGGGATCCCGTCTCCCACCGCCAGCCTTTACAATTCAGATTTATGGAAATAAGTCTTAATAGAATCCCGTGCCAGGCTTGACAGACAGCTCTGATGAGAAGTACTTCCTGTGTGTCCTTAAGCAGATTGTCAGTTGTGGTAATAGCTGTGAGGCCAAGACTCGAGCAGTGTATGATTTTCGTACACCTCTCGAGCATCTGCGTACGCCCTTGAGTGTTTGTTAGCCAAGAAGGTGGCGACTGTGGGAGGGAGAATAAAATGCATTAGAATAACAATAATATTATAATCTCCCTTCAGTGGAGTTATGGGACTGTGTCGGGAGGGAAAGGGAGTTTATTTTCGTAGAGCCGTAGCGTTGAGAATGCTGTGGCGTCGCAGCAGGTTGCGGGTGAAAGGCGAAGATTATATCCGCACCCCCGTGTTTGTATTTGAGGATAAGAACGCCCGCTGATGTCTGCTAATTCTGATGTCATGTTGACATGGCTTTTACTGTGGGAAATCACAATGTGTAGGGGATTTAATAGTCTTTAATATGCTTCAGGCAGTCTGTATCATTCAATGTCCCGTTGAGAGACAGCCTGAGATAATGGCGAGAAGCCGCAGGGTTTGAACTTAGTAGAATTTCGCTACCTTCAAAATTAATTTGATATCGTCGCTGTCATTCCAAAACCTAGTATGCCTAAATGCGCTGTTTTTCAAGAAAACTAAAAAAACGGAACTTTCAAATGATTTTCAAAGTTGATAGGCACTTTTTAATAGGGTTAATTGCTTAGATTTTTGCAAGACCCAGTGACAAACATAAAGGGTGACTAATGATAATGATTTATGGCAACCACAAAAAAATCATGAAAAACGGAGATACAAGGTTTCAGAAGTACTGCAGCGATATGTATCGGGGTTTTTATGACGATAAAAGTTCTGGCAATTGACCCTTCGCGTGAGTTTGATTTACAGGTGACCGGACCAATCATAACGCCAATATAATGCGCCCCCCCCCTTGTTGCTATTCGCCATTTTGTCCAACAATCAAAGCATAGAGTTTAACCGGCTGAGCATTACTGTACGTTCACAACACCGCCGTCGAGAGCGTCAAAAATCGCTCTGGCCAGCAACGCTGTAGAAAGATCCGTGGGCGCTCTGGCGCTCTGACGTAGACCAAAGTGTACAGGGCTGCGTTCTCTGGAATCCTCTCAAGTGGTGGACTTCTACGTTCCGATTGGTTGCCGCCAAACCCCGTCATAGCTCATTACCATAACGTTGACCTGAGTTCAACTCGTCAGACTGTACGAACATGATCCCAGCTAAAAGTCATGTCATTGTGGAATTTTAGTTGTCATAACGTACAACAATAAAGACTTCTTAAAACAGACTCATACAAGAAGACTTGTCTGCGGAGTTTTACGTCAAAGACTGACTGTCATATGATTCGCGCTGAAGGACTGCATCTCATCAACACTGCCAGAGTTTTATCGGAGGTCAAATTTGATCTTTATGGTCATAATCACAGTTTCACCCATTGCCTAAACGTGTCAGAAACCAATGGCGCTATCCAGACGTTATTTCCTTACAGCAAGCACAGTACGTTAGACTAGAGCGTCAATCTGTAGTTTGTTTACTTTATTCCGAGTTACTTTCACATCCTGAATATATACTTCAAATGCATATTGCAGACTTTCTTATTGCTTTTGGCTGAAAGTACACATCATTTTTTTCCAGAAATGATCGTTTCACGATAAATATTCTTTAGTGCAGTGGGAGCGCTCTGGCTGATGTCGGACATAGCAAAAGGGGACGGGCTTTGCGAAGGGTCAATTGATTTAATTGTTAAAAAGGACAGGTGGAGGGGAGGAGTCAACGTTAGAGGGCTTGATGATGTCAGCAAAAAAGAAAGGTTGTTTTAGAGGCGGAGCACATAAAGATTTCATAAGTTTCTAATCATCTAAAAGTTTCTGGGTAAGGTGAAGAGAAGCATCGGGAAGCCATGTGGAAAGTGTAATCCGTCTGTACTTCACACTGCGTGCAATGGATGCGCTCAACACCAAGAGCTGGCACAGAGAAAGGCAGCCATTACCACTGCAGTCGAAGCTCCCGCAGAGACAAAAGAAATTATAAATATCACTACACTGCCACGACACCCTGCTCTCACAAAGCCTCTCATTATCGCCGCCAGAGAATGTCAGAGAAGAAATAAAGACTAATGGACTAACCTCTCCTACTAATCGTTTTTTAGACACACTCCCACACAGCTCTTCTTCCCTCAAGGAAAATTAAACTTTCTATTTTTAACTTGCAAAAAATGGCAACGGAGATGAGGCTTTTTTGCTGCCAAGCAAAAGCAAATTTGTCTGTTTTCAGAACTGAAAACCAAGTGGTCTGAACGGAAAACAAACTTACTGCTTGAGTTTTGTCTGCTTAAATAAGTTTCCTTCTTGCAGGTATGAATGTATTAGTATTTATTTCACCATTTAGATTACATGCTCGAAGATGAGTCTTTATTGGGAATGACAGATTAATCCCAGGCATGAAATTCCAAAGTGTCATTTTTTTCATTCCACAACAATTAATGGGATTTTCCACCATAACGGGATTGCGGTTTAGGCTTTTTATCTGCGGCAGTACAATAGCTGTAAATAGGAATTTAAAAGATCAAACAACTTGGGTTCTATTGTTAAGTAGCTTAAAGAATGAGGGAGAATATGTCAAGTCGCACAACACGTGGCGGTGTATGAAAGGGGGGTGTTGGTGGCACGTTTTGCTTCATAGTCTGAAGCCTTTATACAGACCAACCGTTGAAATTGCAGTTGAATCTGGTGATTTACACTTTGAAGTAAAGATAGTCTCATCCTAAAATAAGAGATACTCTTACCGTATGTCAACAATGATCTTACTTGTGTCTATTTTTACATGTTAAGGAGTTTTAAAGTAAATATATGAGCCAAAGATGATATAAAAAAAATGAAACGAAAGAAAGTCTCATGAGCGAGTACACAACAGTTTCTCAGCATTCAGACTTTCCATGTGGGTTTGTTAAATCCCCTTAGTTTTACTCTTTTATTCACTGGCAACCCAGTTCTGATGTTTATATGCTAACACTAGTATATACAGTAGCATATATTAGCTCATACTTCCAGAGATTAGCTAGCTACCAAACAATGCACTGGTAGAAATCTATGTTGGCAAAGCAATCATTAAGCGCAATGTTGCCAGGCCAGAGCATCTTTGTATGATGTTAGCACATAGCAGATATATGAGCTAACTACACACAGTTAGTCACCAGGACACTGTGTGTTTATTCAGTGGGTGGTGTTAGCGCTAACATGTGCTTTGTTTTGCCTTACTGTTCATTAAGGAAAACAACAGTTTTCCTGTACAGTAATCACAGCGTCAGCATTGACTGGAATGTAGCGGTTTTCCTGTTCTGTCGTTTCTGTGCACATTTACCCCAGAGGACAAGTTTAATGCTTAGAGGTTGCTCTTAGCTCAGGACAATTGAGTTCACAGTTGTGTTTTAAGTATCAACTTTGTCTCAGGTGGTTCTCCAAATTTATTGAGAAATAGATTGTTGAAATTGTTTAGATCAATGCATTGAATTAGCAGTGCAAAAGTTGTGAGCTTGATTTCTATGGAACACAGTTTTCACAAATTTCTATGGTGCCGTTTTCTAGGTCTTTTTAATGAAAAACATAAGATGCAGAGCTCTTAAGGAAGCTCTTCTTTTAATCTTACTGCTGTCTGAGAGAAAGAAATGATATATTAAAAAGACCTCTTGTTTTTTATAGATATTTACAGTATGTAGAGCTGCATTCGTATCCAGTGCTGTGTATTCGCACATACAGTAACGCACTAGCAAATCCTGTGACCCCTTTTCAGAGTTTTATGCAGTTGAATACCGCAGTGTAAAAGATACCACTGCGGCCTGAAAAATCAGCTTTGTGTGCCTGTGCACAGTTTAGCCGAAGAATGTTTTAGAAGCATAGCCTTGAATTTGCCATGGTTCAGAAGAGATTAGTGGTGCTAAATTTGGATCCCATCTGAACAGCATCATGTCCCTGAGGTCACTTTTAATGTAAACGTTATGAGAGGATTATAACCCGGGGATGGATTTTCACATGATAAAATGACACTGGGTGGAAACGTGTGCTGATACCTGGTCAGATGGAACTAAAATACCGCTCGGTGCCGCAGTGGAATAATAGTGATTGCTCCTTAGTTAGAAACAGATGCATTGAATGTATGAAGCTTAGTTATTCGCATTTTTTTACTTTTTTATGTGGTCTTGACAAGTAGGATGCTTCTAGTTGTTTGTCAGTTTTTAAGGGTTGGAAAGAATGGGGTTTGGGGCACGTAAACCATTTTATTAATTTCTTTATGATTTCAGTAGTACTTTCTAACCAAGAAGCTTTAGGGTTGTGGTTAGAAATACAATTCCGGTTGCCAGAGATATTGATCCAGGAGCTTGTCTTACTTGAAAAATTCCCAGTAACATAGTCTTTTTTATGTGGCTTTTATTGTCGAATAAGTTAAACTCCACAAATCAAACCAGACACACACACAGGACAGAACGTTGGACTGAAAAGCTTGGTCGCTTGTGGTTGTGAGGTCGTAATGGTTATGCTAATGAGGCAACCGTTACCTTTCCAGTGGTGCGCTGTATGGACATGAATCACTGCCATGGTGAAATACGGCTTTTGGCAAAACACCGTTTCTACAATACGGATTCCTGTTCCGGCAAACCTGTCTAAACTGTGCCATTATCGCTATAGGCTGTAGTGTGACGAAGCCGTGATTCACAGGTGCAAACATTGACATGGTAATCTCTTCCGAGAGCCAAGTGTAAAAGCCTGACTTCAAACAATGAATGGAAACTAAGAGGCGAATCAGACTCATCTATTCAATTCCATGACCATTTCGCATAATAACGAGAGTCCTGTCAAGCGTTGCAGAGAAAAGAGAGGAAAAAAGACAAAGCGTTATAAACAAAGCCCTGCTTCTGTTCCTGACAGCACTGCTGTTAAACTCCGAGCAGTCGTTATTTACACCATTCGGACCCCTCTTCAGTGCAGCTGTCGCTAAGACATAAAAAGGGAGTTGCGCTCGCGCTGAGCCAGCAGTCAGCAGGGAAGGTGGAAAAGGAGAATAGAAAAGGAGGGATAAATTGGGGGGGCTAAGGAGGTGGGGCTGTTAAGTGACTAAAACCAAAAATAAGGCCAGTGACTGTTGCAGAGGGAGGGGTGAGCACGCTCGAAGGTGAGGACTCAGAGCCAGAATGCAGGATTCGGGAAGTTGCTTGCTCAGCAGATGCCTGATGACACCTCCAGGGAACGTGCTTTGCACCTCCAGCATGTGGAACGAACACGAAAGAGCCGCATGAAGGACATTACAGTTTTACAGCTCCCTTTACAACCATGCTAATATACTGCCTAACATATGAACTTTGCAGATCTCAGCAAACAAACATGTGCACATTGCATTAGCAGAACACGCATACAGATGAACTGTGTAACTTAAATGCACTGTAATTCGCTGTAGTAAAATTACTACTGCAAAATTCATGCTTATAGCTGTTAAGATTGTTGTAGGAAAGATAGATAGATCTTACAGACATTATCTGACAGGAGAGATCTCAAATAGGTCTCGCAGATGTAAATGGAGACATCAAATTGACGTCTCCCAGATGTACGTGTGATATCATGATAGATAGACTATTTTCAGCTATTGTTCTTTCACCAGTATATCAGAATTTTTATGTAAATTTACCAAAGTGGTGTTTGTAATTCCACTCAGATCTTTGGCCTCAACATGCAAATCACGAAGCAAGGAACAATAGCTTCTACATTCTGAAATGTTCTAGACCGCTGTTCGCTAAGACTTACCACCATGATGGATCTAGTTACTATTGTTGGGCCGCTTTGCCTAATCATATGTGATTCTGTGATGCGCAAGCATTGTCTGCACTTGTTACCCTGCCACCTTGCGTTGATAACGCATGCAAATCAAACAGGAAAAATAGAAGCGGAAATGTAGTGAATGTGGGCAGTGTAGATTGTATATCTCTAATGGCTGCCTTATTCGTTTAGGGATGATTGCTCTAGTGCCAATGATTGATCCCTCGTAGACGTAATGGTGTCAAAGGGATACAAAAAGAAGAAGGAGAGAAAAACAGATGAAGAGAATTGGAAGGCATAATTAATGAATTCAGATCCTGTTTAACAGCCCCCTTACAGTGCAGATAGTAAAAACAGGGTGCATGGAAGCAGCACCCAATTTGTTCGCACTTTGTTGTAGTAATAAGATCCAGGTCTCCCTCATGCAGCGGATTGGATAATTAACTCCTTGGGATAAATTCAGAAGAAAGGGGAGACCGGTCCCCCTTTTGATTTATTGTATGCGGGAGACCACCCTTTTCTATTACATAAATTGCATTTTTCCTTGATGCACTATTCTGCACTGACAAATATGCTGGGGTGGAGGATGAGAAATGAGATTGCGACGTTCACATTTAGTAGAAATGAATATTATTAAGCTTTCTTTTCTTGACATAAATGCATTATTAAAAAGCATGTCAGGAATTTTTTTAAGAATGAAGTTGCTCAGAATGTACAAAGGAGTAATTTTAGAACGATTAGTCAGACTTGTTTGCAAATGGTGTCATTGTTTCCTTTTGTGATCTTAGATATTGATGTTGACAAAGCAAGCTCTCTTCTGGAGACCTTTGACAGAACCACGCTCTTAGAAACTGCTGTCTCAGATAACTGTCAAGCGGCGTGACTCAGGTCATGCTAATTTCCGTTGCTACAATGCATTATCTACCCAACAACTCCTTTAGAATGTGAAGATAAGCCTTTCCTGCCATTGTCTCTAAGAGCAGCCGCCCCCTCCTGATTTAACACCGAGCTAATAAAAACTTTCCTCCTATGGTGGCCGAAGGCCTCTGTTTGGTGAATGAGGTGCAATTTCCATTGTCTGTTTCCTTTTTTGCATCATATGTTGATTTATTTCGATACTCTGACATGCTGATTTATTTCCTAATGACTTTCTCTTTCTGTCTTTCAGAAAAATGTGAAGACCCTGCTGAGGAATTGGACTACACAGCTTGCTTTAACACAACAAGAAGAAAGCTTTTGCCATCTGATATTCCTCTTCGTTTTTATCCTCTCTCATCTTGCAGGTCCCTCAGACAATGGGGGGACAGCAGGCTTCGCAGAGGACTTTAAATCAAAGCCCTACATGGGGCTTCACATGGTCCTGGTTGTTATTTTTAGTCTTGCCACTAGTGTGCAGTGAACAGACCTTCACAACCTTTCACCCTGAGCGACGGGAATGGGCTTTCAACCACCTAACGGTTCACAAGACGACAGGGGCGCTCTATATCGGTGCTGTCAACCGTGTCTACAAGTTATCCGGCAACCTAACTCTTCTAGTGTCCCATGATACCGGTCCTGAAGATGACAACAAGGCCTGTTACCCTCCCCTCATCGTTCAGCCCTGCAGTGAACCGCTGGTTTCCACTAACAACATCAACAAACTCTTGCTCATTGACTACTCTCAGAACAGGCTGCTCGCTTGTGGTAGTCTTTACCAAGGTGTTTGCAAACTGCTACGGTTGGACGACCTCTTTATCCTAGTGGAACCATCTCATAAAAAAGAGCACTACCTCTCCAGCGTCAACCAGACGGGCACCATGTACGGGGTCATCGTGCCCTCACAGGGCAAGGATGGAACTCTCTTCATCGGCACGGCTGTGGATGGCAAGCAAGACTACTTTCCGACCATCTCCAGCCGCAAGCTTCCTCGCGACCCGGAGTCCTCGGCTATGCTGGACTACGAGCTCCACACTGACTTTGTTTCGTCACTCATCAAGATCCCCTCAGACACCCTGGCGTTGGTGTCTCATTTCGACATCTACTACATCTACGGCTTTGCCAGCGGCAACTTCGTCTACTTTCTAACCGTGCAGCCGGAAACGCCCGAGAATAGCATGTCTTCCAGCGGCCCCTCCAATGATCTCTTTTACACCTCCCGCATCGTCCGACTCTGCAAAGATGACCACAAATTCCACTCCTATGTGTCGCTGCCTATAGGTTGTGTCCGGAATAGAATAGAATACCGGCTTCTGCAGGCTGCTTACCTGGGCAAGCCCGGACGGGTGCTCGCCGTGTCCCTCAACATTAGCGCTCAGGATGATGTGCTGTTTGCTCTCTTTTCCAAAGGTCAGAAACAGTATCACGACCCGCCGGATGACTCGGCCCTCTGCGTGTTTTCCATCCGGGACATCAACGCTCGGATCAAAGAACGCATGCAGTCTTGCTATCAGGGAGAGGGGAACCTGGAGCTCAACTGGCTGCTGGGAAAAGATGTACCTTGTACCAAAGCGGTGAGAGATCTTTTTGTTATTACAAGTTACAGTAGTTGCAGTAGCTGTAGATTCTGACCAGTAGTACTGTAACAGCACTTGTGCATATTTTCTTTGAATTTTCAATATCTCTGTCTTAAAATTCTGTTATATTTTTGCCAGTTCCTGTGTCTGCTTTTTCTCACCAGCAAACCTCAGTAGATCACGTCAGAGGGGGATAGTTACTAATTTTATGTTTCCCCTGGAATGACGATAGGATCAGACTTCTGTTTATTTAGCCGCTGGTTGTTCTGATGTTACCATCTTTCACTCTTTAGTGTGTAACAGAATACTATCCAAGCAAACCTATTGACCACTATAACCTAAAGGATTGAATATCAGTCTATATGGTTAGGGTTAGTCCACGCATAAAAACATGCAAAAAACTATCCTGTCAGCTTTTAGTCTGTTTATAATTTTGGTAAATTGTTTAGAATTGATAGCTTTGAATAAGAGTAAGAAGTGAGGAAGCTTGACATATGCCTTCTAAGTCTGACAGCAAAAAACGTGAAATAATTTCAGCATCTTTTCACTTTTCTTTTTTTTCTTTTACAGTCTCAGTCCCAAGGGGCCACATTTTTTCAGAGTCTTTATTTATCCGCGGGTATAAACAAATTGAATTAGAGACACTAATAATTCTCAGCGTGTGTTTATTTGCAAGCGTGCGCATTGACTTGCGCAGCCTTGGAGCAATAATATACGATTGTGAATATTTTTGTGTCTCTTTTTTACATTTGTGTGCATGAGCCATGAGACAAAGTATTAACGACAACCCACCGGTACGTGATTCCCTCCAGGGTATACTTTATTAACTTCAGTAAATTCACCATTAGCATGATGTCAGAGGTGATTGTCACCCCGAGAAAAACATTATTGAGTGTCTGAGCGGGGTGGTCCTTATAGTAGCAGACTCCACTCTGGCCCCATTAAGGGCCCTAGAGGATCCCCGTGTGACCCTCATGGGTTGTCAACGCCTTATGATGTCAACCAGCCCTCCTCCATGTTTTTCTAAGCCTCATTAAAAACATAGCTCTAGCAAAACCTTGTGCTTTTCTTCTCCTGGTCTTGAAGGAATGTGTCAGAGCTGACTCAGAAGAAAAAACACAGCGATGTATGCAGTGTTAAAACCTCTGCAGTCAATATCATTCAATAAATCCATAGTATTATGCAGGTAGATCTTTAACGATTAACATAGCAAAGTCTATGAGCCCACACAAATCAAAAGCCGCAGCAGGGAGGTTTCGGAGAATTCAGCCCTCTTGCTGCCACGGAGCTGTTTTTATCCCATTTTAAGATCAGTAGGAGTACGAAAATATTTTAACAACAAAATAAAACTCCCTAGACATTTTACTTTGCTATTCAAGCTCATTTTACTTAAAAAGTACTACAAGAACGCCCAGTCAGTGATTTTAGTTTTAGTTTTATTATTTTGTGCTATTTTAATCGCTGGCTCTTGCACAGACTTCTGTGCAGTTTTTGCCTCAACTAGGTCCAGTGCCTTTTGCTCCAAAAAGTGAAAGTAAGAGAGATTAGGAGAGATTGGCAAGAAGGCTCAATGAAAGATTTATCACACAGCCCAGTTGCCAGTGTCTCTCGGCCTAGTCAACCTGCTCATCCAGCCTTTGATGCTGTTCACTAATTCAGCTGCTGTAGCGTTTCATCGGGCTGACTGATCAAGCCTGACGTGATGCGAGTCGGACCGGTGAGCTAAAGAGAACACTATTGATCAGGTGATGACCTTTGTCTAGATATGTGTATGGAACCAAAGCCTGCTACATTAAACAGCAATAATGGGAAACGGATTTCAGTTCTGTGCAGGAAGCTCACTGAGTGAAATATCCCATAGTTCCCATTTAGTTATTATTTATTTAGTTATTCATTTCTTTTTTTATTAATTCTTATAGTTACATTTGTGGTAAAGCATAAGTAGTTTTTGAGTAGTTATGTATAATTTTCCCCATAGTTTCTGAGATTACTGTTATTTTAATATGTAGGAAAATGTTATTAAAGGGACAGTTCTCCCCAAAATAAAAATTCTATCATCATTTACATAATTTAATCCAAATCTGTATAAATTTCTTTGTTCCGATGAACACAGAGACAGATATTTGGAAGAACACTTGTAACCAAACAGTTCTTGGCCACCATTGACTACCATAGTAGGAAAATTGTATTGTATATGTATGAAAATGTTTTATATATGTATGAAAAATTATAGTCAAAAGTGCCCCAGAACTGTTTGCTTTCCTACATTCTTCAAAATATCTTTTGTGTTCAACGGAACAAAGACATTTATAAATATTTTTCCTACTATGGTAGTCAATGGTGACCAAGAACTGTTTGGTTACAAGCATTCTTCCAAATATCTTTCTCTGTGTTCATCGGAACAAAGAAATGTATACAGATTTGGAACAACTTTAGGGTGAGTAAATGAAGACAGAATATTATTTTTTTCTTAAGTGACTCTAAACTTCTTAACTGCAATGTATACATTATACAGTATTAACACCAAATAGCCTGACTTGCTTTTTAAATAATTTACATTTTACAATAATTTACAACTACATCAATGTATACCATTTAATTGTATTTAATTTACGTATTGACCTCGCAGAACAACAATATGTCAGGCTGGTTCCTGCTGCTATTTTTAGACTCGAAACTAAAAGAAAACACACTAAGAAGGGGCAGAACGCGGTCGGCCGAGTACGAGACATTTATATCCCTTCTTTATTGCCGTCCCCCAGCTTATGAAGGGCCGGGAGGCAGTAAAGATTTTACAGCGTGAGTCTGTAGTCGGTGGGATGATATTACAGGGCTGCGGAGTGTTGGGGACGAGCAGAGCTGCGTTCAGCATCATGGGCTCACAGCACTCATCTCTCTTAGTCTACATGGCACTTTGAGGCCAGTGTCAGTCACAAACTCCGATGACCTGAATCTAAACTGCACAGAGCTTTGTAACTCTCCACCCCAGCTCAAATAGGGATTGATAGTTGCCCATGCCTGTGTGTGACATGAAAAATTGCTCATAGTCCATCCCATTATGTTGTAAATGTTTACCAGCTTCGGTCTATTCAGGTTGGGTGTATGTTTCCGAGTGAGGGGAAAATAGATTTTTTTACCACTCTGCCCTTGACAAGATAATTTAACTTTAAATCTAACAGTGTGTTTATGGTTTTAGCTTCTGTCCTGTCTGTTTTAGTGCTGGTGTGGTGTGTAAGTGTGTGTGAATGTGCTCTTGTCCCCAGCTGGTGGGGTGAGCTACACTATTCTCATAGCACAGGGTAATGAGACAGTCCGGCGCAGGACTCACTAGAGCAGAGCGAGAACATGTCTGCCCGGCCGAACAGAAAACCAAGCATCTGGCTGGGGGAACCACACTCAATGGTCCAGTTATCTTCAAAGAGTCAGTTTTCTCTGGCCTGTCCGGTGCATTCTCAGGTTGATCGTGATGCACTGGTGAAACTGGTTCAGAAGGCGTGGGAACTCTGTGAGGCCAGAATGACGTTACTGTAAAATGTTTGGCACAAAAGAAATCGCAAAAAATTTGACAAACAATTGGATACTTGACTGATTTGCATTTGGGTAAAATGTTTAAATTTATCAACGTGTCTGAATAGAACTTTTGTATTCCTGATCCATTCTGCACCTTGTTTAAAGGGATAGTTCACCCAAAAATAAAAATTCTGTCATGATTTTTCCCCCCTCATGTTGTTCAAAATCTACATATTGCTCTTTCTTGTGTGGAACGCAAAAGAAGATATTCTGAGGAATGTCTCTGTGGTTTTGTGCCCATACAGTGGAAGTCAATAGGGGCCAATGTTGTCAAAAAATTTCATCTTGTGTTCTGCAGAAGAAAGTCATACAGGTTTGGAAAGACATGAGGGTCAAGTCTTTGTAGTTTTATGTGAACGTTTACTTTAACAACAAAACAACCAGCTGACGTTCGATCACTCATTGCGATTTGCTTGCGAAGCGCTTCGCCGTATTAAAAACAGGGCAACCTTTTCACCCTCCTGCTGATGTGTGTGTAAACAACCGAGTGACCTTGACTTTTGGATTCTAAGCAAACTGCTGACTATCCATTTACCTTCCTCCTCCTGTAGCCTGTCCCTATTGATGACTCCTTCTGCGGTTTGGACATCAACCAGCCTCTTGGCGGCTCTCAGCTGGTGACCGGACACACACTCTATACGGAGAGCAGGGATCGCATGACCTCGGTGACATCCTACGTCTACAACGGTTACTGCGTGGCTTTCGTTGGCACCAAGGGCGGACGACTAAAGAAGGTGAGCCTCAACACAGGTGTTGTTGTTTTTTCTCTGTGCTGGTGTCTAGTCTGCATTGCTTTAACTTTCACTTACAGGTTTGACTGGCGTGTCCTGTCCTCTGAGGAGCTACGAAGAGTTGGAAATGTTTGCGTTATTACGAGTATGTTTTAGATCTCTAACCTAAGTGGCTAGCAAACGCTTTTGTTGGCAAACGGCGTGTCACGTTGGTTATTTATGGTGTCCTCTGTACTTGGAATCATCCGACTTTGAAAGTATGGATGGTAGTAGGAACCAAAAACTTTTACTTTGAGTATTTGATGTCTTTTTTGTTAAGTCCTTCTGGTTCTTTTCATCATGCGTCCGTAAAGGGCAGCTTGTGGCAACCTCTGGGGTTTCTACCTCCCGAGTCTATTAATTTTAATATGCCTTCTCAGCCAGAACCAGGAGAAGATGTTAGGCATAGAGACATGGAGATTGAGTATAGAGACCCTTGACACTGGCATTATAAGCCTGACACTGCCAAGGCTAAAGGGTTGTAATATACATAATTATAATATCTCGCATAAAGGGCATGGAGACAACGTGTGATTTATAGTCAGGTTTTTGAATGGTAATTTTAGCATGATTGACAAGAATACTCAACCTTTTAAAGGGATAGTTCACCCCAAAAATGAAAATTCTTTCATCGTTTACACACTCTCATGCCAAATCTGTAGGACTTTCTTTCTTCTGCAGAACAAATCAAATATTTTTTGAAGAAAGGTGGCAACCAAACAACATTTGCCCCCATTGACATCCATTGTATGGACACAAATCACTGAGACATTTCTGGAAATATCTTTTGTTTTTCATAGATGGTTGAATTGTGAAAGCTTGGATATATTAATTACTATTTACTATTTACTAGCAAATTACTATTGTAATTTGCTATTATTTGACTAATTTAAGCTTTATACTTTGGCACGCTGTGGTAAAAATAGGCTGTAAGCTGACTACCGGTGATAATAAACAATTCTAAAGGTGAATAAGATTCCGTCAGCTGCTTTTGGGACTCATACTCCCCAGGGTCCTACAGCATTGAGTGACAGGACAAGCCCTGTTAGATGAGCAGGAACAGACATGCCCTCCTCTTTCCTCACCCCACAGCAGCTGCAGGAGACAGTAAAAAGCTCCAAACCTGCTCTGTACAAACGTTGTGTTTGTCCCTCATTCCCACTTTCCCCCTACAAACACAAAGACAGCTGCCTTTCCAGACACTAGAGAGAGTGGACAATGTCAAAGTGTCAGACCCTGGTTTCAGGCGGTAACTGCAACGTCCAAATCGCATTTTGCGCATTGATTAATGAATTTATAATTGAATCAGCACTGCAATCAGGAAGTGGTGTGGTAGGCATTCGCTCTCTGCAATCCTCGTGTTTTAGCGACTTATTCATTAACGTTATTTTTTTTCTCAGTTGGCAAAATTAAATTAGGACGACAGCGCTGTGTTCTTAGAATTGCTGCTTCTGTGGCCCCAAACTCGCTGTGCTCGCAAATGCTTGCGTTTTAGCCAGTTCACACCAAACTGGAGAATGCGCGTTACAGAAAACTAATTCTACATGCTTGCCGCCACAGAAAAAGCAGAATTTTAAAGGCATTACTCTAGATGAAAGGCTGAGAGGAGAGGATCATGCTACAGACTCCAGCCACATCTGCACACGGCGCAACAGTGTCAGAGGAAAAGCTGCGACAGTCTTATTGTATGAGTTTGTGTGTTTTGGAATGGTTAGGGAACTGTCACATCACCAGATTCTGTGTCTCTTGGAGAATGCACAACTAGGAGAGCTTAGAAAGCCGTGTGGACTTGCACGTCACTTTTTTTGTATCTCGGTTTGGCTGTGCTACTCAGAGCATCTGGCTATCGTGTGCTAGAGAGGCCTTGGTAATAAATTGAATATTCACTCACAATGATTTTGCAATAAAATTAAATCTTCTTGTCTCATCTCATGGCTTGTGAGTTTGAAGACAAATATTTTGACTTGCGCCTTTTCAGTAGCAAACACAGCGTTGGTTTGTTCGATTTATTTCCATTAATACGTTTTTACTTTTTAATAAAGTAATCTGATTCAACGTTTTGTCGTCATCACTCAAAAAATGAACGAAAATTGAAAAGCTAAGATCTCTTCTTTGCGTTTGTCATATACTTTATTGTAATATACAGTATGTATGTTCATATTTCTATTTTTACTATTCATTGTTTTATTGGTGCATTTTTTGTTGCATTTTACACTTAAATACAATAGCAGCTTAAAAGATTTATTCCAAGTTAAACCTTTTTTTAGATATATTTCAGTACAATACCTCTTTTTTTTGCTATATAACCTTCCTCTTAGTTTTGACTATTCATTGTATTATTCGTGCATAAAATATGATGACATTCTTTTTTTTACTTGATTTTTATCTACTTGGCTAAAATAGCTTTTATAATTATTTGTGTAAATTATGAAAATTTCAATTTGAACGTTTGTATATTTTTTCAAAATATTTGGCTACAAGGAGTTTTATCCATGCTGACAGGAACTGTAAATTGACAGGATCTGATGCTCCGGTGATATTGTTACAGAGGGGTGAGCGGTTGAGTCTCATGCTTTGAAGAATAGAGTCGGTCGCATGATCTGCCTGCTCTTACCTTCCAGCTGCAGAGGTGAAAGAGAAACAGAAAAATAGAAAGAGAAGCCGAGTGGCAGCAAGAGAAAGGAAGAGACTGATGAAATGTGAAATTCAGCCGAAGAAACCGGGCTTGCACTGCTGCCTGTAATTGGATTGGCTCCTTTCCCAAAGAGCAAACCCAGCACTCTCTATTGCCACTTTCTCTCCCTCTCTTTCTCCCAGTGACGCACACACAGACACACATTTCCCATTCAGTCCACACAGTCTCCCACTATAGCCTTCCTCGCTCCCAGAAGAAGTTCCATGCTGGTTTGGTTGTGGTGAAAGAGATACAGGCGACTCCTGCAGCATTGGCTTCTGCAGTTGGACCAGTAGTGGCAGAGTTTTTCCCAGCGTTGAGGCCTGCGGGCTGAACATATGAGTTGAGAAAAAGCCATTTGAATGAATGAATGAATGAATAAATGCAGAATGAAAGAAGCCGTGCAGAGGGGTATTATGCCAATTCCATCACACTAGGTTCAACAGGGCTACTGTAGCATTCAACGTTTTTGTAATGTAGATCTGTTTCAAGCAGTGAGCCATACTTTTCAAAATGTTATTTTTTTTAGATTAACAGCCTTCCTTTGAGGGATTTGCACTGGTGTTGTCTTAACAATAGTGATTTTCATTTGTAATAAGGATATACTCATTTTAAATTCAACCTTAGTAAGTCGGGATAAGAAGAGCAGAATTTGGCAACAACAGCAGAATAAAAATCTGTAACATTTTGGCGAGGCCGTGACAAAATCTGAAATAACAATATATTATTTTACTTGTATATATATTACAGTATTTTGCATCTATATAATTTGAAACTCAGAATGAACGCATGCAGCGCTATATTTATTTATTTCATGTCATATTAATAATACATATTTCAATAATATCTGTGAGTAAAAGAAAGTATGCAGTCGCCCGTGTTTGCTGTTGAAAAACATCGTCCTCTGTTAGCAACACATTGCATCAGATTAATTATAGGGTGTGAAATTTAAGTTGATATTGTGCTTTAAGTGTAAATCTCAGGAGATAGCGGGGGGCTTCCTGGGGGGGTATGTTAGGAGCGAACATGCCCCGGTGGGATTCGTTTCTGTCAGGAACGAGGAGGGAATAAGGACAGAGGACCCAAGCGCAGACAGCGGGTAAGGGGTAAACAAGGACTTTAATAATAAATACAAACACGAAACAAAAACCCACGGGGGGGTAAAACAAAAGAACAGCAAGGCAAGAACAGGAAGGGTATACAGGAACAAGGACCGACTACACTAAACTAGACAAGACTAAATCCTGACACTAGACATGACATCAAATAACTAAACTAGACTTACGTAGCAATATAAGACAAGGTGGATGACGTCAAGCACAACATCACAAAATGATCCGGCACAAGACAGAAGACACAGGGGCATTAAGTAAGGGATAAAATCAAGAGGGAAACAGGTGAAGGGCATGAAACAATAAACAAGCAATAATGAGGAGACGAGAGGGCGGGAACAGAGACGAGACCGGAGAGAGTGTATGGAAAGCCATAAGGACAAAAAATACCTCTCTCCACATGAAACACGTGGGTCTGTCATGATGAGGGCAGAGGGCAGAATGTCCTCAGGGCAGAATCATGACAGTTTCTCTTTGATATCGTCAGAGAGGAAAAGACCGCATGCTAAAAGGAGATCTTTAAAGTATCCCACTGAGAGATTAGCGCCGATTTGAGATGGTCACACGATCTGAACTACATTAATCTAATTAAAGCGCCAGCAAAGTGAACTGTGGGACAGACGTTGTGACTCAGGTTTACGAAAAAAGTCAATTGAAGAGAGCACCTGGGCTAATTTTAAACGGCCCCATTAGACACATCTTTCATTTGTAATTGGTGCTCTAATGAGGAGTGGTTCGCATGACCTACATGGTAAATCCATCTGTGTAAAATCCCCAGCGAGACACCGTCCTCAGTTGACGTTTTGTAGTTCCTGCCTAGGTTTAACATCTCAACCACAAATCAAATGTTTGCTTTGTTGTAAAACCAGCATTTGGTTTGGACCCTACTGGACGTGAAAGACGGGTTCAGGTGGCTTCTTTCTGGCGACCGATTGAGGTCCTAATTGGACAAATGTCTCATTGAACTGGTTAAGTGAGATTCTGGGCAGCGGTCCCATTCTCCTCGACGCTGACATCGTCTCTGTGACACAGCGAATGTTTTTGGGGGACTGGTGCAGAGACGCAGCGGTGGTCTGCAAGCGACTGCGGCACATGAAAGGGCGGCCGGTTTAAAGGGGTGAGCTCGCATCTGCGTCCGCTAGTTAGCTTAGCCTTGATCTCGTCCTCAGAACACCTTTGGTTTGTCACGAGCATCCTTTGTGGTGTTTTGCAGCAAGTTGAGATGGTGTCTGATGTTTGCGCTTTGTGCTGAGAGCGGGATGCTAAAGTCTGCTTGGCTTTGATGAGCTGTGAAACAGCTGGCTTGGCGGCTTTCACGTTTCGCTTTACCAGTCTGTGGCTTCCTGATTGTCCCTTGGATTTGGAGCGTAATGAGCTGTGTTTGGGGATGTGCTTTATTGTCTGTCTAGGGGTTTTGCAGTACTAAAATAGCAGTAGTCGATAGATATAAATATACAGTATATATTTTTTTTTTAAATCACCTTTGCTTATTCACCAAGAAGTAATATGCTCCAAAATTTTTATTTATATAATTGTTTATATCAGTAAATGTATATACATGTTTATTGTCAAACAAAAATAGCCTATATCGCCTTCTCTGTCACCATTGCATGTTACCTTTTGTACTTATCTTTATGTAAAATTTATATTGTACCTGACAGCTTAAAGGGATAGTTCACCCAAAAATGTTTAGTATGTTGTTAATATTACTAAAAACATAGGTAAGCACAAAAAAGAAACTATCCCTTTAACTTTGCACATTAGGGTAAGTACTTGCTCAATATCTGATATTTGTTTATTTTTCACCAAAACAGTTATGAAAAGCAACAAAGTACAAATGCACGTTTTGTGCTTACCTCTGTTTTTAGTAATATTAACATCATACTAAACATTAGCAGGTCTATTAGGCTTAATTTACCATACACCGCACAACGTTCTGCTTTATCGTAACTTCTAAATAAAAGCGCATCTGTCCCTGTAGGGTTTTCTTTTCAGAATCCACATAAACACCGAAGGATATGCACGCTGAGATGTGGCGCATGCATTTTTTAAAAATTCACCGATTTCTCTCTTTAGTTTTTTTCCCTCCAGATGTCTGCGCTTCATTCTTCTTTGATAGGCAGAGATGATTTTTACTTTAGCCGGTGAGTCGGAAACTTAATGAGTCGTTTAGAAACAGACTGTCAGCGACAGAACGCTCTCCAGAGTTCTGCCCGCCAAGCAAAACTTGCCCAGCAGTTATGTGTTAATTTGTTTTTTCAAGGTCAGAGGGGCATCTAGCACATCGGTTTTCGTACCGGCGGCATTTTCTCGACATACTGCAAAAACAAATTCCGCTGTTTGTTCGGCAACACAAATTGGTGTATCTGCCATGTTGTTGGCTGAGGTTATACATTTTGCCTGCTGTTTTATAATTACTTGGATTGAGCGCATTCTGTAAAAGCCAAGTTATTCTTTTTTGAATTTCACATTCAGTATAGTGTGTTATTATCCCTGGCTCCGAAGTTTTAGATAAATAAGTCGCCGTCATAAAGGACGTACGCTACGCACTGTCAGAAACAAACAGATACCAGATGTACTTGTTTAACTGTCTTGTAAAGGGAGCTTGAATTACATTCAGCCAGAATGAGCAAAACGGTAACATGCGTTTTTAATCATCAGTCCAAATTCCGGCTCCTTCTCCAATTTCATGTTGAATTAGCAACAATCTGTCTGTAAATCGAATTCTTTGCTTCAATTAATCTTCACTTGCATCATAAATACGTCCTTATTTTTCTATTTTTCTCGCTGTGTGAGTTTGTCAGTTTGTCTGTCTCACGTAACTGTAAAGTCTATCTACAGCTGTACAATATTCCGACATTTTGCAGACATCTGAGCAGTTTTTATTGTCAGTAAATCTGTCCTGATAGAATGATCAGGTGATTACAGTAACGGTCATTGTCTGCTGTGATTGCGTGTGCTATTGCTCCTCAGTGCCACCTTGCTGACTGTCAGCGAGATTGCCAGCAATCTTCTTAATCATGTTACTGTACTTCAGGCAATTCAACTTTAATTTGCCTCCTGCGTGTAGTGGGGATCTCTGATTGGTTGTCGAAATTAAGGGTCATGAGAGCACGTATTGATTGACTCACCTGATTTTTCCTAAGAAATCGGGCAACTGGGGCATAGAAAGCTAGTTCTATATAACAGAGTTTCATATATAACTAGACAATTTTGTAATGCTTTTATTGGCTAAATATGTTAAAAAAACAGTTAGAGCTTTTGTAAAACTCTAATATTAGCGGAAGTTGAACGTAGGGCATGTTGTGCTTTTTAGTCCTTTGTTTCACTTTGGTTCAAGGTGAACTTTAACGTTCCCGGTGACCCCTGATTGACCCAAGCGGCTTTGTGCTAACCGAGACAAAAAAAGAGCGAGACTTCATTCAGGTTTTCAGAGCAGGCGTTACAGTATCTTTAGAGGATCTCAAGCTTTCACGAGTGAAGCCCGGCTAAAGAGCCAAGTTTAGCCAAAGGCTGTGTGATAGAGGAACCCTGCTGTTCCATTCACTCATCAAACACACACAGACCTCTTACACTTATCGTCTTGGCAGGGTCTGCATTCGGCCGTCTGTTCGTGGACAGTCGTGTCCGAATTCTGAGTTGAGAACTGGCCAGCTGTCTTCCTTTTTGTGTTTCTAAGCGCTTCGTCCTTCGCTGTAAAAACTTTGGATAAAGTAAATAACGCTGAATTACTGTAATTATTTAGATGATTGTTGCATTTTGTAGTGATTTTGAAGCATCTTTATTTAAATATCTATTGGTTACAATGATGGTGGATTCAACGTCATCTTATGTTCAGTCAAGTTTTATTCATGTACTTTTTCAGTTTAAAATAACAATCTACCAACCTCTTTTAAAGTGATCAGCTTTTTTCTTTGCCTCTCTCTCTTTGTCTCGATGTCTCTCTCTTCTGTCTCGCTCATATTGTCTGACCTGCTAGTCTATTACATTACCATTAGACTATGCACACACACTCTCTCTCTCTCTCCTATCTTTCACTCTCTCTTGCTTTTTGACTGTCTTGAGCTTTCTCCCGTTCCTCTCTTCCACTCGCTCTTAAGTTCGTGAGACTCAGCTTTTTCTCCCTCTCTGTGTATTACGACTCTTTTGTACTCTCTCTGTTCTTTGTCTGCCTGTCCCCGCTTCTTTAAATTCATTTTCAAACCACATTTCTATACTTCGCTTTAAAAGAAGCTCTTGCTCTTAAACGCACACACCCTGGAGGGAATTCTGACTTGCGGCTCCTGCAAAACAATAGTGCACACAGGGTCCAAATTCAACTTTTGTGTGATGAAATTAATATGTGTGTGATTTGGACAAATGACCATAAATGTTTTTACAAATAGGATTTATACCATAACATTGCAGTTCCTGATGAAGGCGACTAGCAATTTATTGACTTGCCAAAGCCAGTTTTTACTTGCATTTAAATGGCGAGTGTACAGTATTGGCTATATCGTATTATTGTGTATTTAATTTCTATTTTCTTTTATATCAAGCAAACCAACATATGTGTTCATCGATAAATATTTCCCAAAAAATCTTGAAAACATAAGACACATTGGAGAGAAAGATAAAGAGCATCATGTTATTATTCTCTTCCCATTTGCCCATTCTTTCCCTATTGCTACTGTTTTGTTTTGCAGACTGATCACATTAGTTGTTTTCAGAAGAGATGATTAGGTAGTTGATGCCAATATCTGCACCCTCTCAAGACCCCGTGTTCTGCTCACTTGTGCAGCATCTGTTTATTCCTACCCTTTTGCTTTATTAAACGCCTCCCAATAACTGTTTCCCTCCTCGTATTATTTTAATTTTATTCATATCATTTTTCAAGAGCATGGTACATTACCCTGTTGACTGCCTGCTGTAATTGGTCTTATAACGTCATGAGGGGGATGAATTAACCTTGCGATTAGAGTCAGTGGTCACTGGAGACCTGCGTGTGAGTCTCACTATTTATTTCCCCCTTGAATGAACACTATATGGAGTTTGTTATTAGTGCTGTTTGCAGGTCTGTCTGTCTGTCTGTGTATCTATCTAATCTGTCTTTCTATATATACATATCTATAAATCTATCTAGATATCTATGTTGATAAATATCAATATATATAATATAAAGAGTTTATTTGCAAGAACAGATAACACAGTTTTTAAAAATGGTCAAAAATCATGTTCTTTATTATGTTATGTGTTTTATTGTGTTAGTTTAGCTGTATTGCTGTTTTTTTGAGTTGTTATTACTTAATCTAAACAACTCACATGCACTTTGATTGATATTACTGTAATTGGAACGCACAATAAAAATATATTTTTTAAATTTTATTTATATTTATGTTATATGTATTCATTTTTATATATATGGTGGACAGTAGAAAGGACAACCTGAAAATCTGTGTAACCTGAAAAATGATTTTTTTTATTTGATGTATTATTTATATATACTGTATATATGTATTATGAATTTAGTTATTTGCTTAGATGTAACAAGTGGATGCTGTGGCTTAACATGACACAACTTCCAACCAGTAGAACGTGTCCGGTTCTGTTTGACAGTGTCTTACAGCTAATGTTCTCACCTTTGCATGTACAGTACTTCATGTGTGTTTCAAACTTGTAGTGTCAGAATTGCTGTAATCCGGATCAGAGGTCTGAATGTAATCCGTGTGAACTAGCAAATTGGGCGTCTGTTTCCACTAACATTTGACAGCGTATCATAAGGGCCGGTAAACCACATCTGACAAGATCTGCGTTTCCATCTCAAAGTCTTCCCGCTAAAGCGCTCCAAAGATTAAACACGAACAGAGACCAGAATTACACGGCGGCCTTATTGCTAACAGATGTCCTTGCGGGATCTTCTTGAAGTGTGTTTAGAGAAGGAAAACCTCTGTAATGACATCCATTTTGTATTTGCGGACTGATGTCGGCTGTTCGCTGTGGTTTGCTTGAAGCCTAGCGCATTAGCATAGCGTGGCTAGTCGTCAGAATATCGATATTCAACCAGAAACCCAGCTCACGTAATCATTGTAGGGAAAGCATTTGAAATTCATAGAAACCCCTTTCAGTGGTGTTGGCGTATTGATCTGTTACAGTGGAAATTAAACCAAGTTACATGAGCTCCTTACGTAAATGTAAAATTATATCCTACCTTTACCATAGAAGTAGCAAATACGGGGAATGAGGACATGGGATGAAGGGGGAAAGGCGCTAGATAATGTAATCGAGAGAGAGAGCAAGAGAGTGTAAAAGCATTTTTGGCCGCAGTTCCACAAATAGATTTCTACTGTCCGTCAAAGTGGACAACTGGCCCGATGCCAGACTATATTGATTTACTTTACAAAGCACTTGAATGGGCCACATATCTGTGATTACCCAATTCATTAGTGTAGTCTCTTAGATTGAAGGGGAAATTAGATAAAAGCTAAAGCCTAGAGATGGGAAAACTCTGAATGTACTGCATGTGCATGTCGGGAGAGGTGAAGTGCACTTTAAATCAATTAAAGGTGGTTTGGCTTTTACTGAAGCCTGGGTGCTGTGGTGCACCCTGGGCCCGAGCTGTAGTTTGACCACCCATTAGTTTGTTCTAATTTTACACCTGAAAACACTTAATTTGTAGATAATTGTGGTTAAAGTAGTAAATTTTTTCCCTTTAGATTTAAAGAAGGCCCAGACCATGCAACTGACTGTGATGCAGTATAAATATACATGAAATATGCGATGAATATGAAGAGACATTCTTTTGTTGCCCTCATATTTATAGCCACTGTGTGTTGATTTTGTTGCGTCTCTGAGGATCTCGCTTTATCGTGTACCTTTCAAGTAAGGTTCTCTGACTGAAACGCTGAATGATGTTTTTGACAATAGCTGCAAACATTGTTTGTGCTCGTGAAGCAGCACTTTTTTTCCGCTCCTTTTCTTTGCCCGTCACTTTAAATTACACCTTCGAAAAACCTTTGTCTTGTTTGGACCATGTCAACGATTGAAGCTGCTTTGTACTATTCATGTCTTACTTATGAACTCATTTTAGCTGACAAGGTGTATTGTGGTTGCCTGCGCCATTATAAGATGTCAAAAGTACTTTTATAGCTGCAGTAGTAGCTGTGTACTGCTGAATATTTACCACTTTAGACCAATTTGCATTGAAGTATTTAGCAGATTTGTGAATTGATGTAATTACAAATGCAAAAATTGAACATAAAATAGTTAATTGTTAAAAACATTATATTTTTTTACTTTGAACAGTTAATGATAATGATAAAAATGCTGATAAGATATCTGCTAATATTATTATTAAAGATGCACCGTTACCTGATTATTCAGATCTGTTGATGCCGATACCGATTCTGAAGATTCAATTTTTCAAAGATAAATTTTTTAATTCATATCATGACTGTTAAAATTGAACATCAAACTGGTGATGTTTCTTAACATTTTCTATATACAGAGCACAAATTCATTGCTTCTTCGTGTTCTCAACTTCTACGATTATTTTAAGTTTTAGCGTTATTGGTAGCGTTTTTTCAGAGCTGATTTTTTATTTTTACCAGCCACAGGTCATCACAGAGTCTGTTAGATAATAAGATGCATACAACGCGCTGGCATTTGTGCCCCACTTTTTAATTACTATGGCATTTCAGTCACTTTCCTGTGGCATTTTCTCCAGAGCTCAGGTTAATTCTGATCCTGGTGCATGCCTCCTAATATAGACCCCTTGTGCCGTGGATACTCTCTGGTGATATGTAGAGGCATCTGTGGTGCTCGGGGGAATATTTAGCTGCTGTCAAATCATTATTGGTCATTTCCTGTCTTGTCTCTTGAGCTGTCCACCTCTTTCTCAATCTCGTCACCCTTCAATAGACAGCATCCAGATAGCATCATCTCTAATGAATTCTGATTCTTATCTAATAGCAAGCGATAATGTTGCGAATGTCAGGTAATAACATCTCCTTCGCCAAGTCATTACCTGGCCCTCACCCCATCTCCACGTCCTCATTTCATCTGATCTCACCCCACCCGGCTGCTCTGTGACAGACTTCAGCGTGACGTCACTTTTCCATGCGTCTTAATATGAACTGACAGCTGCACCTCGTTCATGCATCCAAATGCACATCCAGACATTTAGACCGGCAGAAAATGGAAATGCCCGCTTGACTGCCATTTTTTTAATCATGCTGTGCGTCCCAACACTTGACATCACTTGACAAGAGGGGAGGGTTCTTCTTGAAACAAAAAGTCGGAACATTAAAGGGCGCATCGCTTTTTTAAAAAACAATATCCTGTAGTTTATGTCATTGCTATGATATTGATGTTGAAATAATATTGGTTATTGTAAACCAATAGGCACTGCGACCAATGCAAGTCAATTGGTACCGCCGTCGTTCTTCAAAATATCTACTGTATCTTTGTGTTCTGCATAAGAATGAATGTCATACAGGTTTGAAATGACAAGAGGGTGAGAAAATGATGACAGAATTTTCATTTTTGGGTGAACTTTCACTTTAAGGTAGAACAAAAGTCCAGTCGCTCTTGTTCATTTCAGTGCAAAGGTCTACAGGCATCACAGAACAGATGGGATATTTTGCTCGGTGGTTTCTCATTTGGGATCCTGTCTGAGTAGCTCTGTCTCGACACCGCTTCAGGCTTTTTCATTATGTTCAGCCTGTGAGTCAGTCCAGAGGGCAACAGGAGTGCTACGGCATGGTACGAGGTCAGGGCCTTGTAATCCCATTACACAATCATGACAACTGGACAGGAAGTGCAAGGGTGCAGAGGCATGCGGTATGTTACAAAGGGTGGCACGTGAGGCTAACATCCCAGTTTTATGTAGCAAAGCTTAGTGTCGTCGGAGGCAAAAAGCATTCAAATGGACCCTTCACTGTCGTCATCCATTATAGGATAATTACCTCGGGCGTGAAGGTATCACAGATCCTTCCCAGGAGGCCACACAAGGGCAAATCCAGAATATGAATGTAAGCCGAGCGTGTCTTTAGAGTATAAACTGATGTTATGTTGCTCGTGTAACCTTTTTATTAAGAGCTATAATGATATAATGGTTTATAGTAAGGATGTCAGATATTATGCCTATATAATACTTGTGTTTACTGTATGGTACGGTATAGTAACTATAGTTTAATTATTACATTTGTGTTAAAACTTTGGTAAAAGATGGGAAAACACCATCCAAAAACAGGTAAATGGGTAATTCCATTGTAAATATTTTTTTTGTATTTTTTTATGTGTTTGGCTCCAGTGTTGGGCAAGTTACTCTGAAAAAGTAATTAATTACTAGTTACTAATTACATATTCAATAGTGTAATTAGATTACTGTACAAGTTACTCTCTCCAAAAAGTATTTAGTTACTTGTTACTAATTACTTTCTATATCCTACATCAACCTTGATTAGTTTAGTGATTCAAGGATAGACATGAAATGGCTCTTTTTTAATTCATTCAAATAAATAATATAAACTATACATAAAGTACTCTTATTTACTGACCAAAGTATTACAAATGTGAGAATTATACATTAAAGCATTCATTTTAAAAGTTAGAAGTATTTAGTTTAATTACATCAAAAGTAACTGTATTTAAATTACAGAAAAAATAAGAGTAATCCCTTACTTTATTTTTTCAAGTGAAAAGTAATTAAATTACAGTAACTAATTACTTAGTAACTAGTTACACCCAACACTGTTTGGCTCATGCCATCAGGCTGGGCTCAAAGCAGCTGCTGGTCCAGCAGGGGGTCCATACCCACAGGCTGTGTGTGGACAGGGTTAGGGAGTGTAGATTTGGACCCTGACCCATAGTTTGTTTTTCTGTCACCCTCCTATGGAGCTAGTAAACAGCTGCCCCTTGGGCTAAGTAAACACGGAGAGTCCTCCATCATAAGTCCAATCACTGTCTATGCATTCCCTGGGTGTTAATGAAGCTGGATGTGAGTCAACACTTCACACTGGCCCAAATATCTCCAATGTGTAGAAGAATCGCTGTAGGGTCCTTCTGTGAAGATATTTCTTTTAAATTTACCCACAAGGTCTGCATGTAATTAAAGGGGCAGTCCCTCTGAATTGAAAATGCGCTACCCTCATGTCGTTCCAAATTTGTATGATTTTCTTTGTTCCGTAAACCACTAAGGTTGTTTTGGTGTTCGTTTCCATACAATGAAAGTAAACAGTGACCAGGATAAGTATTGCAAGAATCTTTTTTGAAGTTTGACATTAGTTGTACACTTAAACCACATATTACATTTAAACGTCATTTTTTCATATTTCAAAAATTACATTTTGCTTTAAAGGGACAGTTTGCCCTAAAATAGAAAATTCTGTCTTCATTTACTACTCCTCAAGTTGTCCCAAATCTATATAAATGTGTTTGTTCTGATGAACACAGAGAAAGATATTTGGAAGAATGCTTGTAACCAAACAGTTCTTGGCCACCATTGACTACCATGTAGGAAGAATTGCTTTATAAATTTCTTTGTTCTTTTGAACACCAAAGAAAATATTTTGAAGAATGTAGGAAAGCAAACAGTTCTGGGTCACTTATGACAAAATGTTCCTACTATGGTTGTCAATGGTGGCCAAGAACTGTTTGGTTACAAGCCTTCTTCCAAATATTTTCATCAGAAAATAATACATTTAAACAGATTTAAATCATCTCGAGAAAAAAAACAACTCAAGAAAATTTATGACAGAATTTTTATTTCTGGTTGAACTGTCCCTTTAAGGATGTTTCATTCAGTTTCATTGTATAGAAATTTTTATCACCAACATTCTCCCATTCAGAAAGCAAATAGTTTAGTTTTGGAATCACAAGAGGATGAATAAATTACTGAATGACAGAATTGTCATTTTAGGCAACGGTCCCATTAAGAACATCATGAAACACAACTGAGTGACAAATAAACCTCCGTCATCAGGCGGTTCACATCCGCATTGTGCAAATTGTCTAACTAGCAGCAGAAAGTGTCTCGTCCATGGCAGGCATGCGTTGTTTTGACGGCGTGTGTGAGAGCTGAAAGGTGTGTGGTGGATCTGATGACAGTCTTGGCTTCCTGGGTTGCCCCCGTGTAATGAGATCTGTCTGGTGTTTGGGCTGCTCTCTCTCCAGAGCGCTGCCTGCTTTAGACAGGGTCACACTGAGCTGTGTGACAGAGATAAGATTAACTGTGTTGCACAAGATCGGCTTTCAAGCACCTCGAATGCTGACTTTCTTTTTCTTTTTAACTCTCGGCCTTTCTCTGTTTCTGTGAGCAATCCCATAATCCTTTGGGGTCCATCAGTCTTGCGCTAGAAGGTCAAAAATACAGTTGGGCGGTTTTGACTACAATGTGTCTTCATTGACCACATAGTATAGTAAACATTTAAATGCAGAATTTATAGGGACAGTTTATCCAAAAATAAAAATGCTGTCATCATTATCTGTATATATCTGATGAACACAGAGAAAGATATTTGGAAGAATGCTTGTAATCAAACAGTTCTTGGCCACCATTGATTGCCATAGTAGGAACAATGACAATGGTAGTCAAAAGTGCCCCAGAACTCTTTGCTTTCCTACATTCTTCAAAATTTCTTCTTTTGTGTTCATCAGAACAAAGACATTTATAAAGCAATTTTTCCTACTATGGTAGTCAATGGCGGCCAAGGAGTGTTTGGGTACAAGCACTCTTCCAGATATATTTCTCTGTGTTCATCATGAAGAAATGTATACAGATCTGGAACAACTTGAGCGTGAGTAAATAAAGACAGAATTTACATTTTTGGGTTAACTGTTCCTTTTCAAAAACTTAAGGCTGCAAAAAAGTGTAAATTATTTATAGTAAATTGAACTCTATATATTTAAATATACAGTATATATATCTTAGAATATATGTACACCTCTACATTCTCTACCATATCGATGGTCAGAAAAGATTTTTTTTATAAAATATGTTTGTTTCAAAGGGATTTTATTTAAGCTCTTAAAGAGTTAATATCATACAGTCCGTTGACCACAGACATTTATTTCATGGACAGGGCCATGGAAAAGCACGGCACCCAACAATAACTTCTTTAAGCAAAAAACACAGACCTCTGGGATCTTATAAGCAACAATAACAGCAGCGGAACCGGCATGAGTTCAGATCCAGAGCGGTTACACTGGATGCTATTGTTGCCTTGCGAGACGAAGAGGAAATTGTTTCCCGTTCCAGACCACAATGACTTCCCCCATAAAAGAATCATCATGGACTGTCAGACAGAGAAAACAGTGTATTTACTCTCCAGGCACCCCGTGTCTTTCTCTGTTTTTACATCTCTCTTGCTCTTCTGTATTTCCTGTGCCGTCGCTCTGCTCTGCATTATAATGGATTTGGATTTTGCATCACTTCTGTCATCTCATATCAGATTTAAAGTATACGCCGGCGGATGAACTGAGGAATTAAGTTATTTTCTCGGCTCAACGTCGGTCCCTTTTCTTTCCGACTTCTGTTTTTATTCGCTCTGTAATGGCTCTCGAAAGTTCATTGTAGGATGTGTTTGTAAATATTTCTATTCTGCTCTTGTTCTACATCCTCCGCACAAACCACAGACGGCTAAACAGAGACGCGCTACTAACATCCGAGAAGAAAATAAGCCATTTGGTGTCTTACAGAGACAAAACACAAAAACCCATAAAGATGCTATAAAATATACAGTGAGCGGCACATTTTTTTGTGGAACGGGTCCATTAACGTCTTAATAGTGCTCGGTAGTCTTTGATTTATCCTCTTTCTTATGCGTTTTAGTATTTTTTCATCTTGGATTCCTTATTTTTTTGCTCAGCAGGCAGCTTTTCTGTTTTGATATTTTTGATAAGTGTTTTTCTTCTTTTTGTCAAGCAAATATTTGAGAAATATAGCTTCTCATCTGTGTTTATGTCTGTATGTGTTTTTCAGATTTTTTTCTTCATTACCAATGCCAGTGATTTTCATTAAAGGGACAGTTCACCCCAAAGTAAAGTCTGTCTTCATATACTCACCCTCAAGTTGTTCCAAATCTGTGTACATTTCTTTGTTCTTATGAACACAGAGAAAGATATTTGGAAGAATGCTTGGTTAAAAAAAGAGATTTTTTATTTTGGGGTGAACTGTTTCTTTAACACATTTGTGAACCAGGTGCAAAGGGACTTCATTTCCCACAATGCACTTGACCCAGAAGAGTTTGCATTGATCTCTGCTGAACAGTTCAGCATTTCAACCGAAGTTGTGGTTTTACATATTGGCATCAGCATCATGGGATCAAAACAGCACTATTGCAAAAATAAAAATTTTGAAGTAATTTACAGTTTTAACAGTGATTTATAGCATCGTAAGGCAGAACGGAATGTTGAAATGCATCATCATGATTTTAAACGCTTTTACAAGAGCTCATATTTTCTCAGTTATTTGATTGATGGCTGATGGTCTATAAGCTGATCCAGCCGTTTCTTCCTCACATGGGATGACACGTGTCCAAATACGTCTCCAACTGATTCGCTGAACTTGTACTGGGAGTGTATGTGAGTAATAATTGCCAGTGAATAGCATAAATCTTGTTTGAATGAAACAGCACAAATCCCTGGTTAGGCTGCATTGGCATAAGCCGCTTGCTCTGGGCTTAGCCTCTTTGATTTGTCCTGAGCCCATCAGAAATGGAGAGAACCTCAGATAAACGCAGCCCCTGAGCTGAACAAATAAACACTTTACATTCAGGAGTTGTCGTTCGATTCGGTTGCTATCGAAGGCCGATTCCTGCCCGCTCGTCCTTCCTTCGCAGATCTTGAATAGGAAAACACATTTATTACACAGTTTCTTATGTTATGGATAACCACGCTTAATTTTTCCGATTGTATTTCAGTCCAAATTTGTTTTAAGAATTCTTAGATATTTATTATTTGAAAAAGACAAAAGTTTAACCTCAAGCTCTTGTAAATGTATGCTTAAAGGAGTGACTGAATGTCAGGACAAAAGTTAAAACACGTCACCTTATTTTCAGGCTTTCTTTCCACAATGACCGCTTTTGTTTCTTGGTGCCTGAAGCATCTGTCTCTAAGCAAGTGTGTGTTTTGTGCTGTTGTGTCCCATTCGACTGTGGTGGTTTCTACTTTTTTCTCGCTGTCTCTTTGTGCAACTGTCCTCTTGATTTTTTTCTCTTTTCAGCTGTTCTCCTGCGTACATTCAAATATTAGCATACATTGACACCAGAGGCCTTGACTTCACAATTAATGCTTTTTTAATGGTTCCTCCAGCCATCACATTATACAGCTCGGCTTCTCAACGTAAGCTGCGAGGGGCACTGTATGGACGCCAGCCAGACCCCATGCCAAGAGGTCCGGCGTTCTGAGAAGCATCGTTAAGTCACGGAAAGTTTATTTGTTTGAACTCAGTGGGAGCCAAATTCAGAAAGAATAGCGGAGTCAGGATCGGGTGTCATTGTGGGTTAGAGTTACTGTAAAGGTGACGGGGGAGCAGAGGGGCTTGACAAACTGTTGTTGAGTGAAAGCCCACACTGGACCCCTCGAAACCCCCCGAACAGCTGAAGGGAACCCACTGGCCTTTAGATTAGCGACAGGAAAACAATGACTCCTGACAAGGCTGTTATGTGCAAATATGGTGAGGTTGTCAGTTTCTTTGTATGTTTTTGTTTAGTCTCTTAAGCTCAGTTCTGTGTACATAAGTTCCTAAGGACTTGTTTGGATTTACTTGTGGCATTTGTATTTCCCCGCCAAAGCCAAAGTGGTATTTGCTGAAGCCGGAGTTCTCTTGTAACAAAGACGTGAAATAATATCCCAGTTATGACTTGTATATGGGAATCTGAACGTTTTAGATGTGTTAGATGATCCTCATCTTCTGCTATTGTTCGACAGTTCTGATGTATTCTTATTCTGTTATATGCTCTAAACTACAAATCCAATACAAATGAATGTATTTTGCAAAAATGAAAGAAGATACTTCGGTGTTGTAATTTAGATACACATTCACATTCTAGTCTTCAATGGAACGGAGCCAAAAAGCCTTTTACTCATTACACAGGTTTGTCGATATTAAGAAACCTAGTCTAATGTTATTTTTGGTCTGGTTTTCTGCAAGGATCGTGTTGAAATGTAGCCTTGCGTTCCGGTTACATGCAGGCTCGGGGTTTTGCGAATCCCTTGACAGGCTAAAACTGAAACTGCTGAGTTTTCGTTCCCAAAATGGCCTCCGGCACTGTCCTCATAACCCGGCTAGCCAAGAGGACTTGACATTTGCCTCTTCATTAATGGGCTAATTAGCCTGATTTAGACTCATATAAGTGTGAACCCATCCGTTCTTCTGTGCATAAGGGAATTTGGTTTTGTGCAGAGGGCAGTTTTATCCATTGTGCTTTTTTTTGTCTAGAACCCCCAAACGTACAGGTAGGAAGGTCAAACAATAGAATTGTGCTTTAGAAATGGCTTTTGTAAGTTTGGAGTTGTTGAGTAAGTATTTTTGAGGCACACTTATTTCACTGTGCCATTATAGTTCAATGTGCCTTATGCGTCCCACCTGACAGAGTTCTTAGCTCTGTGTTCAGTGTCTATAGACATCCCCTATTATTTTTTTCTCCGTGTTTTTTAATTACTATATTTTGACACTATGCTACAGCTTTGCACTTGTGTTTTTTCTTGTCTTGGTTATGATGTGATTAAAAGACTGTTGATTTGTGGAAGGAGAGCGAGTGGACGAGCGCAAGAGAGAGAGGCCTCTTCAGACACCTGACATTTCGCCGCTCTTCATTAAAAAGGAGTGAGTGTTCATAGCAAACAGTTGAGGTTTAATCAGGCCATCAGTTCAGGTTATGAGCATTGCAGTGTTTTCGAGATGCATCACATTCTCAATGCAAATCTCTTTAAGTCCCCTCTTGACTGACACGTGCGCAGCCCCAGAAAAATGAAGAGACCATTCTAAATTTTCATTTATTCTGGATTTCTAGATGTATTGTGACTATTCCAGTCCAGTGTCTGTTGAATTTCAACAAAATCAAACCTCAGGAGTGACAAAGTCTTCCAACAACAATGTGAAAGATTGACAGCATGACAAGACACATAAGAAAAGTGTGATAAAAATCCGGGTTATCACATAAACAACTTTTCATGAAAACATATACCAATATTATTGTTGTATTGCTTAAAAGTGAATATGAACTTGTTTTCTTTGCAGTATTTGAGGTTTGGAAAAATACAGAGCATCTTTTCTGTTATTTTGACCTGTTTCTCCAGTTATCATTTGTTTGCAAATAAATGCAAATAGAAACAATATTTGTATTTGAAATTTGGCAGAAATGTTAGTGGTTCACAGAATGAAACAAAAATGTTTTTTTACCTGAACACATACCTATAAATAGTAAAATACAAATAAATATATCAGAAAAACTGATTTTGCAATGGTCTTTTGTTTTTTTTCCCCCACGGCTGTATACCATATGTACAGTACCCTAGTCTTGTGTCTTACTTGTGTTTTGATTGATTAAACCTTAAAACAACTTGCCAAGTTTCCACAAGAACCAATTTTCCCTGCACAGAGAGTAGGGAAAACCCAGAGAAGCCAATGAGATGCAGTCATTGTCTAGGCTGGTAACAGGGCATGTTTGGGCCGCCATATTCCTGCTGTGTGATTTAGGCAACTTATCCCATCTTATGCCCCAAACTTAAAATCCACTGTCTGGTTTCGGGCCCTCTGGGTCAGGTTCTTCTTCCACTCCCAGCTCGACTGTAAGCCCTCAGACTGACTCATTATTGTTTCCATGGGTACCGACCCGGAGACTATTCTGCGGGCTTTAGCTGTTTGTTGACTGTACAGAGTACAGGTGGATCTCAGACAGGACTTTGTGCATGCACGAAACTGTGACTCCTGAAGACGCGCATAATCATGGGAGTTTTCTTGAACAAGTAGCAGACAGAGCTGCTGGTTCCCACAGGAAAGAGATTACTTAGGAATCGGCCAAGTAAACATCTGTGATGATCATACCGGTTTTGGTGTTGAAACATCTAACCCGCCCTGACTACTGAAGCATCAAGTGGACTTACTTTAGCTGAGAAATCGTGTAAGGCTTTAATCTCTCAAAATGTATTTTTATGTCCTGTCTGTTAGGAGTGCAGAGCTCATAACTCTATGAAACAGACTGCATGACTGTAAGGAAGGTTTTAATGTAGATTAAAAATGCATGATGTACATTTTTGCGTTTAGCAGACGCTTTTATCCAAATCGACTTAAAATGCATTCAAGGCATACGTTTTATCAAAATGTGTTTCCTGCAAACCCCTGACTGAATGCTGCCATGATGCAATGATCTACCAATTGAGCCTCAGGAACACAAATACATATACTTTTATAAACATTAAAAAACGAAATAAACAAATGAAACAATGACAGAAGAGGCCCAAATGTGAAAATCTTGGAAATGAAGGCCAAAAGTTGTCAAAGGTTGTTGGCTCTTACTGTAACTACCATGTTTTTTAGCACTAAAACAGAACGCTTACTCAGCTCTTAGACAGGATTGTTCTAGCAGCTGTAATTATGTGGTAACGTTGTTTTTCATAAACCATCTCTCTTTGTTGCCATTCTCTCCCCGTTGCTTTCTCCTCCATCTGAAAGAGGAAGTTCTCTCATGACTGAAGTATGTAAGGTCTGGCCGGCAGCAAACTCCTCCAGAGAACGTTCACTCCCTCCCTCATATTCAGTATCAGCTTCAGAGCCGAACTGCTGTTGAGATTGTGCAGCTGTCTGCAGATGGACCACTGAAATTTGATTTTTTTTCAGGTTGTGCACAACATAAATGATTATTTTGTATAAACAAAAAAAAAACAGTTTGAGAGAAAAGTTTGATTGGCAAAAAGACTCCAAATGAATTTCAGCTGGTTTACTGTATGAGAATAAACTATTTATGAGGTTTTCTATCAGCTGTAAATGGAGTCAAGGTTGTGTTAATGTTTTTGCTTTGTGTTCATGAGTGAAGCAGCGAGGGTGTTTGAATAGTCTTTCCTCTGGTAATGACAGCTTTTGCTGTCCACGCCATGCGTAAATTTTTGTGGGAAATCAATTGTGGATCTCTTGCTTTTTTACCGTTTTAATTGAACTGTATAGAGGCCGCACTCTGGTAGTGTACTGTATGTGGTTTAGATTGTATTCCCTTATGGTCAAGGTATTTTTGCAGTTCTGTGTTTGCAAGTGTTTCCCGCAGAAATATTTAGTAATATTTTAAAATGAGGTCTCATTGCTTTGAGTTTGGAGTCTGAGTTGAAAAAAATGTGCTCTATTTGGTTTTGGAATGTTTTATATAATGATTTTTATAAAGTTTAGTAATGCTTTTTTATTTCTTTTAGTTTGTTTAGTATGATGTAACATGAAGATATTTAAAGACCTTTTAAAAACATTTTACTGGACTTGACTGTGGGTACTGTCTAAGGTTTTACACCGTGTCTACACCGGATGTGGCGCGACAAGAGACAATAGAACGCATTAGAATCCATTATAATTTTAAATTTTGTCCACACCGGACGTGGCGCGTCCGGAAGACAAGGTGTTAGTCTAAGTCTAAGTTTTTAGTAGTTTACTAAAACTAAAACTATTAAGACGATTCTGAAATCAAATTAAAAAATGTCTAAATATAGTTTACAAAACTTAAACTAAATGAAAATTAGAAATGTTGCCTTAGCAATAAACTGAAATAAGTTTTGCACTATTTACAGCAATGTAACAAATAAACAAGTTCATGATAAAACGACAAAAGCACACAACAATATTGCTAAAATTAAACAAAAATGAACTATATTTACAATATAACTGAAAACAAAAACTATTTTACTGTTAAAAAAGTTCAACCTAAAAACTGTAGTTCAAGTTGCCTTTTAAGTGAAATTAAATTGGCTTTACAAGTTATTTAAAAAATCTAGACGTATTTCACGTATTATAAAATTACGTTATATGAAATATAACTCGATTTATTTATTAATATAATTTATTTTCAAATGACTTGTAAAGCCAATTTGATTTAGCTTAACAATTTAAGGATGCTTTTTACATTGTAAGATGCTGTCCAAAAAATGCATTCACTGTATTTATTACAGGCTTAAAACCTACTGTGGTTGTTGACAGAGAAAAAAAGAGAAATTGTGTAATATATCTGTCTTATCACCCTGAGCTATTTACCGTAACACCCGTCATAGGTGCTGAGTCTCATACCAGTGCATGTAAAGCTGTTTTGTTAGAACAAGAACATCAGGGCAACCACTGCTTGGATGGATGATTCGATGCACTGATCTTGTCACTGAAACGTCTCTACCAGATACATTTGCATAAATACTTAAGACAAACAATATGTGAGATATAATCAATGTGCCCCTAAACAGCTATAGCTATACATGAAATGCATAATTTGACAAGAAGCTGATATTGATAACCAGATGATTTTTTGTTTATGGTAGTGAGTGAATGTGGATCTCGGTTATTTCCACATAGATCTCTATTTAAGTATTCTTGTGTCATATGTTAGTTTTGTGTGTATTTGTGGGCAGATTAGATTGAACAGTCAGACGGTCTGGTCTGAGTAATCACTGAGCAGTCAGGCGAATCGAAAACGTTTTCTGTGTGCGTGTGACTGACCGATCTCTCTTTGTGTTGCTTTCACCTCATTTCTGTCAAAATGAACAAAGCAGGAATCGAGGTGGTGGGCCATCCTCGCACATGTTTTTTTCATGATAATGTATTTGCATTTCCATACAAACCTGTGTGTGTCTACTTTATGTCTGCTTGTTGGGAAGAGACTTTGGCATTAATGATATTGATTCCAGCACTGGAGTCAAAGGTCAATGAGTCAGTGTGAGTTAGAGGACGGATGATTGATCAGTTCAAATGATAATCGATTGATATGAATGCCTCGCGCTCATCTCTCATGCACACACGGATAGATGGATAGGATACATACAGAGACAGACTCAGCAGTCACGGGCAATAACTCACTTGGCTGACTGTGAGCCAGCTGGACCCCAAACTGCCTACCCCCTTCTCCACATAAAGAGGGGCACAGCAGAATGCCATCCACCCCTTTACCCCTCCTTTCAGGCATGTATCAGCTGCACCCGTTCCCCAGGCATCCCCGTGCCTCCGGGTCTGTCGGTGTATGCACAGTTATCTCCCCCCTTTACTTGCCGCCTCTTTGTCCATTCATTGGGGATTAGTGTGATTGAATTATGCTACAGCCCAGTCATTCTCCCTAGATCACAGTTTTAGCCTCTCCCGGCGTCTCAGTAGGGGGATACGCATGACAGGGTGTCTGTCCGGGGTCAGGCCCCCTGACGCAGGGCTGAGGGTGAGAGGAAGTGCAGACCTGTGAAGCGTGACTTCCTCAACGTAGGATGAGTGCCATTGAGCGCCAAAATGTGACAAGCTGTTCGTTTGATGGATGTGAAGAATGGTTTGTTTCCATCTTTAACGTTTAACGTCTCGTGACCAGGTCCATGTGGAATCTGCCCACAATGAAAAGCTCAGGAATAACAGGTGTTTTAATTCTGATGAACCTGGGAAGGTTCTAAGGTTTTTTCTAATTTAAAATGTTATATATTTATAAAAATATAATAAAAAATATGTTTATATCTTATTTCTGTTTTATAATATAATATACTGTATAATATAATATATTTTTTTAATGTTATATCATTAATATATCTTTAATTTTCTATTTTGTGCCTAGTAAACATTGTCTGCCTGCTTCGAGTTAATTCACAAAATATTTTTTATTTATATTTATTTTTTGTATTTCTAATTTTAAATATGGTTTTATATTTATTTATACAAATATAATTTAAAAAAAATTATTTCTATTTTTATAATATATTTACTTTTATTTATATTATATTTAATTTATATAATTATATTATATAATAATATATATTTAATATTATTTTCTAATTTTTAGCCATTGACAAATTTATACTGACCTGTTTATATTGAATAAATGATTTTTATGCCGGCTTTCAGGCTGTCTGAGCTCAAATACTTTTTTACCATCAATTTTGCACATTTTTTTCTCAAAATCAATGCACTAAATGTGAATTAAGTCTGCAGATTTCATCTGGACCTTCTCATGGCTCAGACCAAGACCAAGAGTCAAAGAGGGAGGAGAACGAAAGCAGGATAGACAGAGAAGTGGACAGAGGTTGGAGACAAAGCTAGCAGCCTTGCAGACGCCGGGAGAGATGTCTGTCGTTCCAGACAGCTGCTTGCGTGCATGAGCATCTGACCCTCTCTCCCTGTTCTGTGTGTATCTCAGCACTCTACATGCAGGGCCTCTAATTTCAGATCTTCATGAATAGCAGACGATGTCAACAAGAACGAAGCCTTGTCCCTTCTTAAGCATTGTTGCGTGTTTGCCACTCAGACTTAAACTGCGAGGCGGTTAAGTACAGGCTTGCTTAGCAGACCTCTGGAATTTATAAGTTCTCTGTAAGTATAGGACGCTCAGAGCATGTATATCTGAAGCTCCACAGTGTTTTTTAATATAGTATAATCAAAACAATACACTGAGATGGCCCGGAAATTCTTCCCAACCTTCTTTCGAACAGCCGATAGTTCAGACACAAGACTAAGGTCATCCGACACACATTGTTTCTTTGTAGCTTTTGTTGATCTTCACGCCTTCTTCGGAACCCTCGGCTCCTCAGAGCACTGTCAACACTTCCTGTTTGAGAGCCCTCGGGAGTCGTGTCCACGCACATGCATATTTTCTCTTTCTGACTCTCACAAACACAAACTCATTTACCTCATCAAAGCATAGTTTCTCACATCCCCCCTAAGACAGAGCCGTCCCTGTTTTTAATGCCTCTTACATATGGAGCCCATTATTGTGGATGTAGTTGTACACATTGAAGTCATAAATGAGGGAGAATAGAGAAAGGTGAGCTGTTTTGTCATTACAGCATATGTCCTTTTAAACATATAATTTGGTTTTCTTTTATAGATCACATATGCTGATGTTTAGCGGAATATGCATGATCTCATGTACTATATTCCAAGTCTTCTGAAAACATACAATTGATTTATGTGAGGTATATAGACCAAATTTGGGTTGTTTGGAGCTGAATATCAATATTGTAGATACGGGGATAAAGATCATTTAGACAAAAAGTCTAGGTGTTTGATCTTTCTTTGTATGTTGTTATAATCATAGATATACAGTATATATATATAACTAGATGGCACATTTAAGCGCCCCAGGCACGTAGATGTGTCCGCCATCTTGGAACGGTCCACTGACGTCACTCACAGTTTGCAAGAATGGCCTAACACTGCGCAGCCATGGCTTTGAAAGCGACGACCTACCAATATGGCAGACGACTTACATATAGCGGCTCATAGAAACAGATGCTAATGCAGCATCTAGCTATATATATCTATGGTTATATTATTACCACCAAATATACTGTAGGAGCGCAAGGAAGACACAGAGAGAGAGAAACTGACCAGCAGGAAACCGGAGTGTTTCTGGCCAGAATCTGGACAAGCACAGTGCCGACTGAAAGGAGTCTATGGTGAGCAGATAAAAGAGGAAAGAAATTTAATGCGTTCTTTCTTTTTTGGCTCTAGGAGTGGAAACAAAACTCTACCTGTTCCTGAAGGAAAGAGAAATGACAAAGCTCTTTGATGTCACAGTAGTTTCTCCTGAACAGCAGTAGGATTAAACAGAGGTGAAATGGAGATGTTGGTTTGAACTCCTCAGCTCTCTAAACGTTTGTCCTGAGAAAAAGATTTTTTGTTATTGCTCTCATTTTCCATTCATTTCCAGGATTTGGGTGAGTGTCCAGAGCAGTAAAATCTCTAAGTGACATTTCCTCTTGGTCTGTCTGATAGAGACAGAGACAGATAGATGGATAGAGAGAGAGAAAGTGTGTCTATATCCTTTTCCAGGCAACCTTATTTTTATTGATTGCTTTTTTCATTCATTCAGAACATGTTTTTTGGAAACGTAGAAGCGGTCTGGCCGATGACAGAACACCCAAACAACCACCAAACACAAAACATTTGGTTTCCATCTCTGCATAACGAACGTGCACCTTGGGAAAACAATAGAGCGTGTTAAATCAACAGCAACTGCGTTTGATTTGCTAGTCACTCAGTCGTGGACAAAGCGTTTCGACTTCCAACCCTCGATCCTGTTGCCAGAACCAGACATTACCTCACAAAGGCAATTTATAGCGAGGAAATGCTTTATAGCACAGGTAATGCTGTGCAACATCACTGCGCAGAGACGGGCACTGATGCAGACATCCGACAACCTCCCAGTGCCAGTCGGAACAAATCAACCCATCTCCTGCTTAAGACCTGTTCTTCAACTCGCTCTCCGAGTAATAAGCCATAATTGGAGGCTGTGACAAATACTACATGTCCTATTTAAAGCAGAAATGGTCAAATTTGTGCACGCCGTGGGCTGGAATGTTAATTTTGTGTATATTAACAGCTGTACCTGAATGGACTGTCAGCAGTTGAAATAATTTGATTCATGTCTGACCCATATTTGACAGCAAGCTGTCATTCTTTTCTATAATGAGGATCTCCGAGCGGACCCCTGGGGCCTTAGGGATGGACAGTTGGGGGTTTGGGGCAGTCACACACACACAGACACATGCACGCACGCTCGCCCGAGGCTCTTCTTCCTCAATTGCCTTTCCTAGATGAACTTTTCTGGCTTCCTCCTCGGCTTGTTTCCGCCTCTGTCGGTTGTAGACTTTGCACACACACACAGTGTGGTTGGGCGCTGACCGGCAATAATGACATTAATGGTTTTGGCCTACATACAGTGTCTTGCAGGCTTGTGCGTGTGTGGACGATGCAAAGCCAGAGGAGAAAATGAAAGGTTTGGCTTGATTTACATACGTAATCACTGATGCAATATAATATTGGGTAGGAACTCAAAAGATGTATGAACAACGCAATTGAATTAAAGGGATAGTTCACCCCAAAATGAAAATTTGGTCATCGTTTATTCACCCTCACGTCATTCAAAACCTGTATATGAGATTTACTTCTGTGGAACACGAAGATATTTTGAGAAATGTCTCGGTGGTTTTGTGTCCATACAATGGAAGTCAATCTGGAGCAATGTTGTTACTTATGTTCTTTAAAATATTTGTTGTGTTCTGCAGGAGAAAAAAAATCATACAGGTTTGGAATGACATGAGGCATTTTTCTGTTTGCCACATTAATTACATACATACAGAGGGGCCATTCACATCGAGTATATTTCTGACCTTAAAATGCTAACAATCATCGCTCAGGCGTTTCCTTTCTTCCTCCCACCTCTAACCCTTCCTTTAGCTCTACAAAAACAATCTTAAAGAGCTGTTGAGAGAAACCGTAATAAGTCTAAATATATATCCGCTTTACCTTGCTTCTAAGGGAGAGTCATTTGTGGGCAGGCAAACCACCAAATCCCCCTCCGGTCCTCACCTCTGCTCCTATAATATACGGTATAGCCGAGGCAATAACACACGTCGGGTTTCCACCTCCCTATGGGTCTGTCAGTGTGATTTGCTGCAACTGGGGAGTGCTTCGAGCCAGCATGGCGTATGGTCGCTCACGACTACCCCCCCGCCCCCCATATACTGTATGTGCGTCTTCCTGTATACGAGGGCACGGCTGCGTGTCATTAAGGAGGTGACAGAGGCGTGCAGTGACGAGAGTGAGGCGAGAAGAACCTCGAGTGAATTTATGGTTGCAGTCATCCATGAGAGATATAGAGAGAGTTGAGGTGAGAGCTGCTGATGTGCCCCCTCCTTCTTTTTTTCCCATAATGCATAGAGGTTGATTTAGTGGTGATCTTGTCTTTGTAACAAGACCTCCAGGTTTTGTTCAGTTATTGATCTACTAGAGAGGTAGTATGTGTGCGTTTTCATGTTTTTCATTTGGTGGGGCTGCGTTTGCCTTCGCTCCCAGAATTGAAATGTTTCTGTGGATTTATTTACAGAATGTATGTATATATACTATATCTAGAAAAAATAAAACATTATTGGCTTTCTAACGAAAAAACACATGCATCCACCTTTGCTTTTCTCTCTGCTAAAAGTGTGCCAGGCATACAGTATGTGCTCGTGAACATATGTCGTGGAAAGCTGTCATACGTGCTCAGTTAGAGCGCTTCTCCTGAGACTACCTTAAATCATTCACAGCTCATGCCGTACATCTCGAAAATGCCAACAGGTGTTTTTGTGTATCATTTGTGTATCTATTGCGCAAATTCTTCGAGTGGGTCAATGTTGGGGCTGACCTCTCTAATACCCCCTGCCTCCTGGAGGACACGTTGTCATGGTTACCGGGATGGTGGCGGACGGTCCTGGCATTGGGATTGTGGCAGCCTCGGAAACAAGCAAGCTCGCCGGGTCACATGACCCCCATCTATAGAAGGTCACGTGACCCTTATCACTTACGGCACCCAGGAGGGCTATCGAACGAATGGTCAGTACTGTTTGGACAGTAGCAGGCAGATATCGGCTTTGAATGAAAACAGCGATGAGTTTCAGGCGCAAGGGTCGAGATAAGGTACGGGCGGGTCTCTGGGGAAAGTCGAACAGGGCGGCTGATAAGAGGAACTATGTCACACACACACAAACAATCTCACACTTATATTTTAGCTATTAAACACTTCTCATTGTGTGCTGTGTGTCTCTCAGCATTTTGTAATTCAATTTTGTGTGTGTGATACATTTAGTGAAAATGAAATGTATAAAAATAATACATCAATGGAGAGAGCGGTGGGTATCGTGCTGTGTTGTGTAAGAGACTGACCTTATCAAAGAACAAAAGAGCACCAGGGCATTACTCCCAAGATAACAGGACAAAGCACAGACGAAGACAATGAAGTGCATTTGTGTCTAAACAATACGAAGAAGCATACTAATCCGTTTAAAGACCATTTCTAGATGTACATGAGTAAATAAGATCTAAATAAGACAACACAGTAAATAAGATATCTTGCTCTTCCGCCAGAAGCCCATCTCGGTCTCTCTCTTTTGTCCGGCTAATAGGCTTTAACAGTGTAAATATTGTTGAATGCTTTTTCTAATGTCTCTTTAATGAAGATGCCATGAAGTTGATAAAGCAACAATCTTCATCTATCAAGCTCAAACCAAGAGGTTTTAGTGAACAGTTAAAGAGCAGTGTGTGAAGAAAATCCCAGAAAAACTTCTAGTCAAGATGTAATTTTGTCCAATTTTGCAAAATATGCAGTAGTCGTGTATTGACTTGTCAAAAAACTAAATTTGACATGTCTTTCCAAAAAGGTTTAAAATGCACCGCCTATAAAATTGATGGAAATTACACGGTTTCAGACAGCCGTCCATATTTAAAGTGGAAGGAACACTGAGGTTTTATTCTGATTGTTTGATTTGAATGAAAGCCACATCCGTCTCAGCTGACGTGTTCGTTTTATTATTATTTTTATTTTTTAAAAATGAGCATGCACTTAGTTCGGTTTCACTGTACTCTTTGTTCTCTTTATGTCAAATTACAGCCTGCTAACTTGCAATACAATATGATTGTTCTCTAGGGGAGAAATTCAAACCGATCCTGCTGTTTTTCTTTTCACTCTGCAACTTTATATTTCATTCATTCCGTCATCCACTTGAAGCACTTAGGTGGAGAGAGAGAGAGAGAGAGAAACACACACATTATGCTCATGTGAGTTTTTTTGAAGACAAACGCTTTTGATGTTGCTTTGATAAAGTCTTTATAATCATGCATCTATTGATACTGAGTTCGCCGCAGCTGTCCTGAACCGCATAGCTGTGACTATCCATTGCATTTTTGCTTGGGGTTGTTTTGTTCCCTTTGATCAGTTCTTGTCCTCGTGTTGTGGTTCTCTCTTGCTCTTAAAGATATTTCATCTTGACACTTACCTCCGTTATTTTTTTGGGAGGTATCGGTGAAGTATGGTGAACAGTGGTGTTATGAACCTAGTTTTGTTTTATTTTTTGGTTAGTTGCCATCAGTGACAGTACAAGATATTCTGATGCTTTAAGTGAGATAAAAAACAATTTATAACAACTTTTTCACCTTATTTAATTCTTACCAAATTTAGACATGAATAAATATTTCTATCACAGCTTTTTCATTTTTTCCATTTTCTGCAATTTGTTAAAGGGATAGTTCACATACAAATGAAAGTTCTTTCAACATTTATTCACCCTCATGTCATTCCAAACCTGTGTGACTTTCTTTCTTGTGCAGAACACAAGATATTTTGAAGAAGGTTTGTAACCTAACCGAACAACACTGGACCCCATTGACTTCCATAGGATGGAAACAATACCTAAGACTTTTCTCAGAATATCTTCTTGTGTTTCATAGAAGCAAGAACGTCACACTCGAGGGTGAATGAATGTGATTAAATAATGCTACTTATTTTCGGTGGGTAAACCACCCTTTAAGAAAGATACTTTACAGTCATTATTGGTTTTTTTGGAGAGGCTCAAAGAATAACATAAAATGACCTTATGATGTTCCTAAACAGTGAAAAACTTTCCTGTATTTGTCCTTTGTTCTCAGGCATTTCGAGAAAGACGTATGTTCACAATCGATGTCGAGTCTTAAACAGCTTCTTGGTTTTTAATGGTGCATGCTAATTTGTCTTTGCCGGTCCAGGTTTATTTTAACATTCAGTTTTTAGGCCCCTTTGATACTCCTTT